>NW_003852510.1:1622951-1624083 GCF_000181295.1 Otolemur garnettii
GGGTGCTGAGCCAATTTCTGTCTTTTTGTGGACATACGTTTACATTTGGCTTACATAAATACCTAGAAATGGAATTGCTAGATCATAGGTTACTGTATGTTTAGTTTTACAAGAAACCACTAACCCCTTTCCAGAGTGGTTGCAGGCACCAGTATATAGTTGGTTATACTTCTACCAACTGTATTAGCCAGCGTGGGCTGCTGTAACAAAATACCATATACTGATGGCTAAAACAAGACATTTATTTTCTTACAGTTCTTGAGGCTTAAAATCCAAGATCACGGTGCCAGATAAGGGCTCTTTTCTAGCTGTAAGCAGCTGCCATCTTGCTGTGTGCTCCTATGACCTTTTCTCTGTGGCTGGGTGGAGAGAGTGAAACGGAGGGAGGAGGGATTGAAGCAGTTTTGGTCTCTTCTTATGAGAACATTAATTTTATTGGATCAGGGCTCATACCTTATGAATTCATTTAACCTTAATCTTAACCTTAATGGTTACAGCCATGCTGGGGATTAGGGCTTCAGCATGGGAATTCTGGAGGGACGCAGACATTCAGCCCCTAACACCAACAATGTACGAAAGTGCCAGCTAACATCCTCACTGTCATTTAGATTTGCCAGGCATTTTAATTTTAGCCACTTTGGTGGTTTTAACAGGGTACCTCACTGTGGTTTTATTTTGTACTCTTATAACTAGTGATGTTGATGGGTTTTGTTTTTCTATTTTTTATTGTGGTAATATACACATAACATAAAATTTACCATCTTAATGGTCTGGGTAGAGTGCTGTGGCATTGTAGCTCACAGCAACCTCAAACTCCTGGCCTCAAGTAATCTTCTTGCCTCAGCCTTCTGAGTAGCTGGAGCTACAGGCACCCACTATGATGCCTGGCTAGGCATCCCCCTTCCTCTTCTCCCTTCCTCCTCCTCCTCTTCCCCTCCCCTCCTCCTTTAGTAGAGATGAGGATGGGGTCTCGCTCTTGCTCAGACTAAGTTCAAGGGATCCGCCTGCTTTGGCATCCCAGAGTGCTAGGATTACAAGTGTTAGCCACTGTGCCGGGTCCTTCCTAACTGTTTTTATTTTTTATTTTTTTTTTTGAGACAGAGCCTCAAGCTGTCCCCCTGGGTAGAGTGCC
>NW_003852510.1:1624731-1625667 GCF_000181295.1 Otolemur garnettii
CGCTTGAGCCCAGGAGTTGGAGGTTGCTGTGAGCTGTGATGCCACGGCACTCTACCCAGGGGGACAGCTTGAGGCTCTGTCTCAAAAAAAAAGAAAGTATAAAAAAAAATAACTGGCCTATTTTATTTAACAGAATGTCCTCAAGGTTCGTGCATGTTGTAGCATACATCAGAGTTCCCGTCATTTTTAGGCTGAATGATATTCCTTGTGTGTGTATACCACTTTGTGTCCATCTGTCCACCGATCGACACTTGAATTGCTTCCACATTTTAGCTACTTGAAACATGGGGGTAAAAATATCTCTTAAGATCTTACAATCTGACAGTCAGCTCTTTTGGGTGTATATCTAGAAGCAAAAATGCTGAATCATATGGTGACTCTATGTTTAATTTTTTGGTGGAACTTCCATTACACTGTGGTTATATTATTTTACATTCCCACCGACCGTGCACAAGCTTTCCAATTTCTTCACATTTTCAGCAACACTCATTATTTTCAAGTTTTTAAAATAGCAACCATTCTAATGTGTGTGACACGGCATTTCATCATGTTAGTAGTTTTTGTTTGCATGTTTCTGATGATTAGGGAGGCTGAACATCTTCCCATGTGCTTACCGACCATTGTGTATCTTCTTTGGAGAAATGTCTACTCAAGTCCTCTGTCCATTTTAAAATCAGGTGTTTGTTTTTTATTGTGGAGTTTTAGAAATTCTATATATATTTTGAATATCAATCCCTTACTAGAGATATGATTTGCAGATATTTTCTCCCAATCTGTGGGTTGTCTTTTTACTTTGTTGATAGTGACTTGTGATGCGCAAACTTTCAAAATTTTCTCAAAGCTCCATTTCTCTATTTTTTTCCTTTGGATCCCTGTGCCTTTGGTGTCATATCTAAGAAATCGTTGCCAAATTCAATGTCATGAAAATTTTCCTCT
>NW_003852510.1:1626216-1627643 GCF_000181295.1 Otolemur garnettii
ACTTCTGCTTGCAAAATGGTGGCGTGGAAGCAAACTGTCTTCATATTTCCCCTCGAACGGAAGACCAAAAGCAGATATACAGTACCGACATTATCACCAGCAATATCCCAGAACTCAAATATGAAGAGGAGACAGTTCCTAGGGCCACGGAGAAGTTGGAACACTCTAAGCAGATGGCAAGAGAAGTGAACTTCCATATCTCTGTCACCCCTTCCTTCAATCTGGCTGGCACCAAACACATGGAAAATTGCCCCTGGACTCACAGTTTCAACAGTGGAAAAAGCAAAATTGAGATGGACAACCAATTTTCCCACCAACTTTGGTTCCTTGGCAAGAAACCTGCCTTAACCCCTGGGAAGCACTAGGAGTGCCTGAAGGGAGAAATACACCTGAAAACAGTAACAGGCAAATGGTGGAGACAAGACTGTCATCACCAACCCTAGAAACTCTGCCCTGTAACTCAGCCAAAGGAAGTGTCAATCAGAGTGGCTGCTCAGCAGCACCACACTGGAGGAGCTTCCTCCCACAGGTCCCTGGCACAAACTCCTAACTAGCTTCCCACACCACCAGGTCAATCCCTTTAGGACCTCCCCTATTGGATAAGCAGCTTCCTGGTCTTTTACTAGAGCCTAAGGCTAGGCAAACCAGGGCATAAGGGCCATCTAGTGCTGAAGAGGAGGTAGGGAACTATTGGGGGGAAAGAAAGAAATTAGAAAGTATCTCTAAGTAAAGATATCCAATAAAACCAAAACAAACCAGACAGAAGAGACTGGAAGAGGGAGGCACCCTTAGCTCAGTGGGTAAGGGCGCCGGCCACATACACCCAGGCTGGTGGGTTCGAACCCAGTCCGGGACAGCTAAAAAAATCCAACAATGACAACTGCAACAAAAAAATAGCCAGGCATTGTGGTGGGTACCTGTAGTCCCAGCTACTAGGAAGGCTGAGGCAAGAGAGTTGCTTAAGCCCAAGAGTTTGAGGTTGCTGTGAGCTATGACATGATAGCACTCTACTGAGGGCGACATAGTGAAACTCCGTCTCAAAAGAAAAAAGAAAAAAGAAAAGACTGGAATAATTAACTAATCCTTCAATGCAAAGACATATATATACATCCACGAGAAACAATAGCAAACAGATAACCATGAGCTCCTCAAATGGACAAAGCAGGGAACAAAGGACTGATGCTAGTGAGACAGTGACACGTGAGCTCTCTGACCAGGAATTCAAAATAGTAGTTCTAGGAAAACTCAGTGATGTGGCTCAGCGCCTTTAGCACAGTGGTTACAGCACCAGCCCCATTCACCAAGGCTGGTGGGTTCAAACCCAGCCCGGGCCTGCTAAAAATAAAAACCAATAATGATAACTGCAACAAAAAATGACCAGGTGTTGTGGTGGGCACCTGTAGTTCCTGCTATTTGGGAGGCTGAGG
>NW_003852510.1:1630207-1631717 GCF_000181295.1 Otolemur garnettii
CCTTTGGGGGTCTCCTGCATATCAGATATTTACATTACAATTCATAACAGTAGCAAAATTACAGTTATGAAGTAGCAATGAAAATAATTTTATGGTTGGGGGTCACCACAACATGAGGAACTGTATTAAAGGGTTGCAGCATTAGGAAGGTTGAGAACCAATGGCGTAAGTGATTCTTTTGCCTCAGCCTCCCAGGTAGCTGGGACTACTGGCTCCCGCCGCAGTACCCAGCTATTTTTTGTTGTAGTTGTCATTGTCGCCTTCAGCTGGCCCAGGTCAGGTTCAAACTCACCACCTTCGGTGTACGTGGCTGGCTCTGTAACAAGTATGTGGCTGTGCCACTGGCACCGAGCCTGAATTTTTTTTTTTAATCATGAAAACGTATTGAATTTTATCAAATGCTTTTTCTACATCAGTTGATAAGATTGTGTGGGTTTTTTCCTTTATTCCGCTAATGTATATTATATTAATTGATTTTTGTATGTTGAACCATCCTTGCACTCCAGGAATAAATCCCACTTCTTCATGTGTATAATTCTCTTAATATGCTGCTGAGTTTGGTTTGCTAGTATTTTGCTGAGGATTTCAGTATCAATGTTCTTAAGGGATATTGGTCTATCATTTTCTCTTCCTGTGGTATTTTTGTCTGGCTTTGTCATCAGGATAATATAGGCTTCAGAGGATGAGTTAGGACATGTTTCCTCCTCTTCAATGTTCTGGAAAAGTTTGAGAAGGACTGATGTTAGTTCTTTCTTAGAGGTTTGATAGAATTCATCAGTGATGCTATCAGGTCCAGGGCTTTTCTCTGTTGGGAGATTTTTGATTACTGAGTCAATCTTCTTACAAGTTGTAAGCCTATTTGGATTTTCTATTTCTTCATGATTTAGACTTGGAAGGTTTTGTGAATATGTCCATTTCATGGACATGCAAGTTATCCAATTTGTTGGTGTGCAACTGTTCATAGTCCTTTGTTTTTGTTTTTTTTTTTTTTGAGACAGAGTCCTACCCTGTTACCCTGGGTAGAGTACTATAGCATCATAGCTCACAGCAACTGCAAACTCTTGGGCTTGTGAAATCCTTTTGCCTCAGCCTCCTGAGTAGCTGGGACTACAAGCATGCACCACTATGCCTGGCTAGTTTTTCTATTTTTAATAGAGGCAGGGTCTCACTCTTGCTCAGGCTGGTCTTGACCTCCTGAGCTCAAGTAATCCACCTGCCTCAGCCTCCCAGAGTGCTGGGATTAAAGGCATAAGCCACTGCTTCTGTTCTCATACTACTTTTATAATCCTTTTTATTTCTGTTGAATCAGTAGTAATGTTCCCATTTTCTTTTCTGATTTTGGTAATTTGAATCTCTCTTTTTTCTAGTTCAGTCAGCTAAAGGTTTGTCAATTTTGCTGATCATTTTAAAGAACCACCTTTTGGTTTTATTATTTTTTTCTATTGTTTTTCTATTCTCAATTTCATTTATCTGGGTGGTGCCTGTGGCTCAGTGAGTAGGGTACCGGCCC
>NW_003852510.1:1632139-1635389 GCF_000181295.1 Otolemur garnettii
TGTGTTGTTTGGGGCAGCACCTGTGGCTCAAAAGGGTAGGGCACCGGCCCCATATGCTGGAGGTGGCAAGTTCAAACCCAGCCCTGGCCAAAAAAAAAAAAAGAAGTGTTGTTTAATCTTCACAAATTTATGAATTTTCCAGTTATATTTTGTTATTGATTTTTAACTTTATCCTGTTTTTCAGTTATATTTCTGTTATTGATTTTTAACTCTGTAAGACAGCTATCTTTTTAAACCTATTGAGGTGGCCAGGTATGGTGGCTTACACCTGTAATTCTAGCAGTCTGGGAGGCCAAGGTAAGTGAATTGCCTGAGCTCAGAAGTTCAAGACCAAACTGAGCAAAGCAAGACCCCATCTCTACTAAAAATACAAAAACAAGTTGGGCATTGTGGAGGGCACCTGTAGTCCCAGCTACTCTGGAGGCTAAGACAGGAGGATAACTTGAACCCGAGAGTTTGAGGTTGCTGAGAGGTATGATGCCACAACACTCTATCCAAAATGACTGAGTTGCTGTCTCAAAAAATTAAAAAAATATATATATAAATAAACCTACTAATGCTTGCTTGGGCTTGGCTAGGTGGGGCTTATGTAGGAGTTGGCTGGTTTGTAGGTGTAGCCCTGGACATTGAGAGGACAGCTCTCTGGGGGGTTACATGTTATATGTGGTCAACAATTCCTCCCTCACAGGGTTGGTGTGACATGCAAATGAGATAACTCAGGTGAAAGTCCTTTGTAAAGTATAAGAAGATAAGGAGAGGTTGATCATTGATCCTTTTTATCGTGGAAAGGTGAAACAGCCATTTTCCTGCTGTTTCTCCAACAGTGCAGTCTTTCTTGGGAGCAGAAGACAGGAAAGAAAAATCTACTCCTCTGGCTAGAGATGGCCTCTCTGATTAACATCTGAGCAGTTAAATTGGAGAACCTCAAAGCCAGCACAAGTTTGGTATCACAGATGGGCTGAAATCCAAGTTCTGCCAATTACTGTCTATTTACTCTTGAGCAAACCCCCCCTTTTCATTTGTGAACTAGAAATAATAACACCTACCTCATGGGCCATTGTGAGTATTAAAATAACTTTGACTCTTGTTTGTGTTGCCAGATTGCAGAAAGCTATGCTAAGAGGGCTGTATATGTTGCTCTGCAGTCCTCAGAATGACATTTCGATGTAGGTCTATCACTTCTCTCTCTTTTTTGTTCTTTTGAGGATACCGTACGTTGGTTATCCAGTGTGAGGCTGCAGCTGTGCTCCTAGCAGGTATCTTGGAGGAGTGGGGCTCTACTCCAGCCTGTGCCAGGAGTGGCCACCAGAGGGCGTGGCCTCCTCATCAGGGCCTGAGCTGGACTGGACAGTGTCCTGCCATATCCCCCCTCCCACAGGTGCTGTGCCTCATGCCCAAGCTGACCTCTGTAGCATTTTGCAGGACGGAGTGTATCTCCAGAGTGTCCTCATTTGGGGCTAGGGGCTAATAATATCTCAGAGCAGGATGGTGCATCACTGGCCCCTGCTCTGTGCAGAAATGTGAGGGAGGACAGTGTTGTCTGTCTCCTTAAAGGTTTCCTCCAGGACGGGCAGCTCATGCAAGGCACAGCCATTTTCTGTTCACCCTACCCTCTGCAAGAGGACTTTCATACCTTCTGTTACTTTTCTGGGTTTATGACATATCCTAACGTCTTTGGGGGTGGGGCAACATGATGCCACCGTGAGGGCTATGGCTAACCCGGCACACGGCTCTGGGGTCTCTTCCTGCCCCCTCTGTCCTAGAGCTGCGCTGGCCAGTATCCTCCCTTGGTTGCTGCAAGTTCCTCAGAGAGCTGGCTGGGGGACAAGGGGAGTTCCTGTGTGTGCCCTTTAACTCACGGAATTGCCGTTGGCCCAGTTGCTTTTGCTTTGGGCCCATAGACCCTTGACGCCCTCTCTCCAGCACTGGGGTACAGAGGTACATGGCTCCACATAAAGCCACAGCCACATTCTCACCTTCTCTTTGCCATATTATCCTCACTCCCATGTCCTATTCAGCCCCTGCACCCCAGTGCAGATCCCAGGTGGAGCCTTTGTTCCCCTCCAGCCATGGCAGTGACCCCTTGGTGAGCCACTTCCATACCCACCCCCTTAGGCAAACAGGGCCTGGGCACTGACCCCTGGGGCCCAAAGGCCAGTGCAGCTGTCCAGGCCAGGTCAGCCTCTTGGTCACCCACCCTCACCTCTACCTTGAGCAGAGCCAATGGGTCTTTTCCTCCTATTTTCCTCCCCGCAGGTCGATACCTGGCCCAGGTTCCTCTTAGGCAATGGGGCTCCCAAAGGCCTGTCGATGATTGACCAGGCCAGCCCAGGGCCATGGAGTGTGCGTGTGCCTAGCAGGCAGAAGGGAACAGCCCCAGTACAGTCTCCATGGCCAGGACATGGCCACTGAGGGGTGGGACCGCAGCTCTGCTCTCTGAACTCTGGTTGGGGCACTTTCCACGCATTGGTCCTGGAGCCAGTCTTTATGACCTCCCAGGGAGGAAGTCCCCCCAAAGGGGATTTCAGTTTTGGAAGCCATCTTTCCATGGAGGGAGACCTGGAGGCGGGAGTTCTCCATGGGCACACAGTTGTCCAGTAGCCACAGTCCTTCTCTTCCAGAGGTCATTCGGCACAGCTAGGCTGTGCTCCTCAGGCAGGTGGCCCCACACCCACCCTGAAATGGAGGATAATCACCTGCCTTCCCATGCACCCCTTCCCCCTACCTTCTTCCCTGCAGGGCACACTGGGGTGGTGTCAGGTCAACCGAGACACCTCGAGCAAGATGCAGCTTGCTCTCTCCCTTCTCTGCCACAACAGCTGCAGGGTGGGACTGGCCTAGAACATTGGAGCCCCCTCCTTGGGGGGCTGTTTCCTCTCCCATCTGAGGCTCTAGGAGGCCAGGACCCATCAGCCCCTATCCCATCCCACCACCACGTCCACAGGCCCCTCTGGCCTGTGTGGACCCAATATGGACAGGTCCCTCCAGTTCCTCCAGGACCTCCCTGGGTCAGGATTCTGCTGGCTGCAGAAAAGCTGTCTGAGGGGTCAGCAGGGGAAGGAGAAGGGCTGGGGTGGGGGCTCTGGGTTGAGAGGTTTTCTCTGTCTTCCCTGGACAGGCTGCGTGGCCTGTGTTCGGGGAGCGCTGTGGGCTCCCTTCATCTTGGTGGGGGAATGTGGAGAATGGCCAGTGTGGACTTTGGAGTGATTTCGGCCAGAATGCTAACTCTCCACACAATGGCCCTACGACC
>NW_003852510.1:1636555-1637603 GCF_000181295.1 Otolemur garnettii
TGGCCCCCACTTTCTGTTTTGGGGTTGCTCCTTCATCATAAAGGGAGGTCCTTGGAGGCCAAGTGGTTGCTGAATAGTGTTTGCTGACTGGGTGGTCCACTTCCTGATCAGGTATGGCCTTGCTGCCTGTGGGAGCTGGCTGGAGACAGCACTCTCAACCTGGCCTGCCCACCAGCTGGCCCTAGGGCTGAGCACCTCCCAGCCCTTACAACCCAGTTGTGAGAAAGAGATCGAATCCCAGGATTCTGTGGTTGGCCTGTGATTGGCCAGGGCTAAAATTCTTCTGAGGTGGCAGCCTCCACAGCCACCCTCTGGCCTTGCCTGGAGCAGGGTAACTGGGAGGCCACAGTGCCCAAACTGTGGGCCTGTGCTGAGAAGTGAACCTCAGGGGGGCTGGGTCACCACCCAGGAAGCCAGCGTGGCCCCCAGTGGCAGAGCCAACAGAGGCCACCTAAGGAGCAGGCTTGCACTGCCACATCTGCATGGTGTGGGACTCATCCCCACTCTCGGAGCCTCAAATCTGTCTCCTTATCTGTAAAATGGGCGTGTTACATAAAATGGAACAGTGCGTGGCCATAAAAAATGCAGTGTGAGATGTGGCGCAACATGGATAAACCTGGAAACACACTCAGCGGTCGGGATAGATGAAGGGTCCAGAATTGGCAGATCCACAGGGGCAGGAGGTGGACCGGTCTGGTGGCTTCCAGGGGCTGGGGGAGAAGGGAACAGAGAGCAACTGTTTAACGGGTATTATCAACTTTGGGGGTGATGTTTTGGAACTAGGCAGAAGTGGGGGTTTCACACTGTAAATGTCCTATTAAATTGTTCACTTTAAATTGTTCATTTTATGTTATGTGAACCTCACCTCAATAGAAACACAGGATTACTGCTGACCTCACCAGCAGGCTGGGGGATGACAGAGGAGGTGGCCACACAGCCCTGGGTCGGGGAGGGGAGGAATGTCAGTGAATGTCAGAGAATAGAAGCTGTCACTGCCCTGCAGTGGTGTCCGTTCCCTGCTGGAATCAGGTTCAGGAGCCCAGGGGAG
>NW_003852510.1:1637925-1640456 GCF_000181295.1 Otolemur garnettii
ATCAAGTGAATTCTTGATTTGGGCTGTGCATTAATGTATTTCAAGCACTCAGGGCCTGGCATGTAGCAGGTGCTCAAGAAGTTTCTGTTGAATGAATACACACACAAGTCCTCCTTACTTACATAGCGGGTGCCAGGCCCTAAATGTCCTCAGTTAACAGCTATAAGGTCAGCGCTACTATCACTTCTATTTTGCTGATGAGGAAGCTGAGGCTCTAGGACATGGAACGGCCATAGTGGAGCTGGGTTTTGACCTGGCAGCCCAGCAGCAGAACCCCACTGACTCCTGGCCTAAGTGCTCCTGCTCTGGGAGGCAGCTTGAGGCCTGGAGCACTCACTCTGCCCCTCAGACCCCCAGCCCCTCACTCCAGGCCCTCTGCAGCCCCACACCCTGCCCCCAGCACTTTCTCAGGCTCACAACCACCCCAGCCAGCTCCCTTCCCTGAGAATCTCTGTCATAAAGAAGGTGAGGCCCTGATCTGGCCTGTCTCTCCACTCCCAGGCCTTCCTCACCCAAGGGAACCTTGGCTATAAATATAGGGGTCACGCCTTGAGTACCTTTCATCTGGGGAGCTCCTTGCTGCTGGGAGGCTAAATAGCTGCTGTCTGGGAAGAGTGAGTAAGAGCTGACATCCTACTCGGGAAATGGCTAGCTAGGCAGAGGACTAGGCCACTGGGGAGAAGGAGGTGAGCTACTGTCTTAGGCCACCTAGCTCTCCACATTTCTCTTCATCCCAGGACCCCCCACAAGGGTCTCAAGAGCTCTGGCTAATGATGAAGGCCACCATTTATGGAGTGCTTATTATGTGCCAAGGGCTTGCTAAAGTCCTTCTGCCTATTCAGTGTACGTGTGCAAATGCATGTGTGCAGAGCTATTGTGAAATAATAACCAGGGCTCCTGTTACACAGCCTTACTCCTGCTGGCAGGGGCCCGTGTTTCTGCACATGATCTCTCATGACGCATGAGAAGCCTGCAGCCTGGTGCCTGGCACAGGTTAAGCACTTGATAAGGGGTGGCTGCTACTAGTCATCTTCAGAACAACCTGATGAGGTTGGTACTATTCCCATTTCTCAGATGAGGAAACTGATGCCCAGAGAGGTTAAGCTACCTGCTGGAGATCACACAGAGCATCAGAAGCAGAGTTGTATTGGTTTGACTCTAAAGCTACAGATAGTTTTCCAGCTGCTCATTCCTCCTCCCCCTATCTGGAGCCTATTACTCTTTTACTATCACTTGATTACTTTGCATAATGATGGAGTTGTAGGGTCACAGGGTGAAGGTGATCTTCTTATCCAACTCTCCAACAGGGCATCTAATACAATTCATCCCCACGCCCCATTTTTTTGCTGAGAAAGCTGGGGAGGACAGGGACCATGTGAGGTGGCAGGACGTGAGGGATGAGGAGGCATTGTGGGCACTCATTCACCCCTTTCCATCAAGGTGGCCAACAATTTCATCTCCCCCACTAGGACTCCTGCTGCTGTTTGCCAGCCTGGGCCGCCCCTAAGAGTGGTCACAGGGATGTTTGGGGGGGGTGCATACAGCAGCCTGGACACTGAGACTGGGGTGGAGATGGTTCATGCCAGGGTAGGTTCGCCCTGGTGTGGCATGCCTTACATGTCCTTGTACTGACCCCAGTGCTTAAAATTGCTCATTGGAAAAATTGCTGGACCCTGGACCTACAGTAGGGAGGAGATGAGATGTGGAATGCCTGGATGGTAGATGATAACACTGTGACTTCTCACCATTGCTCAGCAAGCCTGGTTCCACTGAGTGTGATCTCCTTCAGGCTGTAAGGGGTCAGCTCAGACAGGGAAAAGTCTGTGGGAATGGGTGTGCGGCTGGGGCTCCTGGACATAGCATCATTTTTTTTTTTTTTATCCAGAGTCTCTGTCCCCCTCGGTAGAGTGCCACGGCGTCACAGCTCACAGCAACCTCAAACTCTTGGGTTTAAATGATTTTCTTGCCTCAGCCTCCCAACTAGCGAGGACTATAGGCGCCCGCCACAAAGGCCAGCTATTTTGTTGTTGTCATTGTTGTTTAGCAGGACCAGGTCAGGTTCAAACCTGCCAGCCTTGGTGTATGTGGCCAGGGCTGTAACCACTGTGCTACAGGCACTGAGCCACATGGGTATCATTCTTGAGTGCCCTTGGAGGTGGCTAAGATCTTAGCATCCAGGCCTCTACTTGCCCCTCCAACCTGCCCCTCCAGCCACTTCCCCACCTCTCCCCAGTAACTCTCCCTCCTTCTCTGGCCTCAGCTAAGGGTTTCCTGAGAGACAGGCCTGTCCTGACAGCCTTCCCATCCCAGATTTAAATTAGTTTCCCATTCATAAGGTTCTTTGAACACCTTATTCTTTTCTTTCATAGGAATTTGAAAACTTTTCGAATGGAATCTTGTATGTATTTATGAGATTATTTGTTTGAACAAGTCTGTCTCCTGCGTTAGACAAAGGTCTGCCAGGGTGGGAAGTTACTTTGTCATGGCCATTTCCTGTCCTCCCTGTCTAGCGGGACACAGTTGATCACGAC
>NW_003852510.1:1640957-1643674 GCF_000181295.1 Otolemur garnettii
GAGGAGGGGACACAGCCGCTGAGCAGCACGGCACCGGTCTCTCCAGGTGGGCCGCGGGGCCGCCTCGCTGCCTCTCCGCGCGCGCAGGCCGCAGGCCGACTCTAGAAGGTTCGCAGGCCTGCGGGGAGCGGCGGGGCGCGCAGGGGCGATACCGTGGGGTCGCCGGGCCTCGGCTGTCCCCCTGGGCCGTGCCCACCCCCCGCGCAGAGCGCGTGGCCGTGTGGGCGGCGGACACCGAAATGCCCGGGAATGTGGAGCGTTTTCTAAGAACGTCAGGAAAACCTTAGACCCTGGCAGCTTCCCCGGGGGTGTTTGGAAATGCCATCCCATCAGCCATTAGGAGGGCAGGGCCGGAACTTTTGTGAGTGAATTGGATTTGTTCCAGTCACCTTCCTTCTTTTTGCCCCATATTCAAAGAGTGTGAAGTCGGAGGCAGTTAAAAAGTGGGTTACAGGGTCGTCAGGGTCCAAGACAAGGAGTGTATCTTGTTGCTCAAAACGCTTGTGCAACTCCCTCACCGGTCACACCAATCTCCAAGCCAAAGGTCAAGGACCGGCCACAGCCTGGTTTGGACACTCATGGCTGACTCATCTCAGGCCCTCCACTATGTGCACTGCAAATGCCATCTGAAAAGCCCTCCGTGTCCTAATGGGTATTGTCTGTCACTGGTGCTTCTCAGGTTCTACATTAGAACACCTTTTCTTTTTAATGTCATCAGCCCCTCAAGTCCAGTTTTAATTATCAGCTCTACAAGGAAGCCTTCCTCAATTTCTCCCCTTCCTTTTTGTTTGCAAGACAATCTGTCTCTTCCCTCAGCCCACCCTCCAGTTTTCTTAGTGTCTTGGTGGCTGCAGTCTCCCCTGCTGACTTGGGAGAACCCATAGCAAATAGGGGCCATTGTGGTATTTGTGACACTCATCTCAGGCCCTCTCCTTTGTGGACCCTCAGGACCCTTTGTGTCCCCAATATAGGTTGTCAGCAAAGGGTCGTTGCAAGGGGAGGGACATGAAATTATCGAATGGGTTCTGATCTGGATTTTGGTGTTGGAAATAAAGTTCCCAAACGTTTTGAACCTTAGGCAAAGGAACGTGTAATGGTGTTTTCTTAAGCCCTGTAATGGAATCCTTTTGTGTGTTTAATTGCTTTAAGTTATTTTTAGTGGAAATATCAGGGGGCCATAGGAACAAAAACCACGGGTCTGAGCCCAACCAAGAAGACTTAACCACCTCCTCTGTGGGGCCTGGGGGTGAGGGGTCGGAGCCTGTGACATGGGATGGCAGTCAGCAGGGCAGGCCCCTCCGACCAGTGAGGGAGCCAAGGAGGCTTGGCTGGGCGTGAGGTCCTGCTTTCAGACTCCTGGCCAGTCTAGGTTGAGATCTCACAAGGAGGCAGAATAGAAAGTGCCTTAAGAACCCTAGAGAAGAAGGCTGAAGCCAAAGGAGAGATCCTTTCTTTTTCTTTTTAAAAGAGTAAGCCAAAAGTTCTCCCACGAAGGACTCCAGAAAACCCCTTTCATGCCTCACCCACAGATGATTCGCTGAATGCTCATTAAGGGGAAAACAAAGAGGTGGTTTTGTTTATTTATTTAAAAGGAAAAATAAATGAGCTGTGACAAAACAATTTGAAACCAGGCCCCTCTGAGACCTGGGCTTTCACTTCCTTGATGGGAAGTAAAACAGAGAATCGAATCCCCCTCCAAATAAAAGTGAAGTTAATAATCAGACAGCTCGAGCCCTGGCCACATCCTGTGTCAGCTCCCTCCCTCCCTGGGCTCACTGTTTATAGCTGTTGAGCTCTGGAGCACAGAGCTGGCTTAACCCTTTCCTCCCCATTCCTGGGATGTCCAATCTTGCTCTGAAGCCTGAGGTGGGCTCCTCACACCTCCTCTGGGGCTGGCCCGGCCTCAGCGAGGGGTGGCTCTTCTCTGGCTGCCTATGTGGGGCTATCCTTCTCAAAGCAGCCAGTTTGGATTTGAGTGATGTTCTCTGCTTATCCCACACAAAGCCCAAAGTGTTCCCTTCTCCATTCCCCTAGGGGGAAAAACTAGGTAAGCCCATTCCCATTCCAGACTCCATACGGCCTCCATAGCCTGGTGGTCTCCAGGAGCTGCTTCCTGACAGAAGGAGGCACAAATCTTCAGGGGGTTTGGTCTGTGTTGGAGCAGAACTTGTGCATGTCTCTGGGCTACTCTGTGTGACAACTTTCCATTTCCTTCAGATGCCTTCCCAAGTTGTGGCATGTTGGATTTTCCAGAACCCCATGGGGTCAGTACTAGCACATTCCATTGGGCAGAGGAAGAACCCTTGCTATGTTTATCGAGAACATTCTACTGTTCTAAGCAACAGCTCTACCTGGTAGCGATATTATTATCCTTATTTTACAGAGGAGGAAACAGGGGTTAAGCACCTCGCCCAATGTTGCAGAGCTAATAAATAGCAGAGCTGGGATTTGAACCAAGGCATTCTGGCCCCAAAGCCTGTACCCTTAGTCCCTGTACTCAAGGTCTCACAGCCAGAGATTGCTTTCTCCTCTGGAGCCAAGGGTCTTTTGGAAGCTTAGGATAATCTCATGAATGCACTGCAAAGGTCTCAAGGCCCAAGGACTTTCTGAGAACATTCTTTGTCTTGGGCTCTCCGCTCTCCCTTCTGAACAGGTGGTGCTGTTATGGCCCTTCCATCCTATCTCCTCCAGGTTCTGTGGATAGTGGTGTCAAGAAA
>NW_003852510.1:1643821-1653632 GCF_000181295.1 Otolemur garnettii
CCTGGTTACCCTCTGCTTTAGTTATCTCGTGCCCTCCAACACTGTCACCTGTGGATCTCTCAAGAGAAGTCAAAACACCTTTCTGCTGAAGCTTGTTTATCAGGAAGTCACTCACCCAGTAGCCTAGGGCAAGGGGCAAAGACTTAGGAACTGGTCTTGTAGGCCACTGCCTCTCCTGGGAGTCCTTCCCCTGTCTGCAACAGGTACTGAGATTGGTTCTTGGAAATGTGTCTCTTGCCAGGTCACCTTGCCAGCCATTTTGCCACAGGCCCTCTGGGCCCATGGACGTGCTCTGAGCTGCCCCCTGGGGTCTGGAGGTCAGCTTTCTTTGGTTGCTAAATGCAGGGCCTGCTGTCTGACAACAGTACTCTGAACCCTTGTCTTTGGGAATGAGTTGATCTGCTGTGGGTCTGTTTTCGCATTTGCCTTTCAAAGTCACAGCCCAGCTGGCTCCTCTGCATTTTCCAACTCATTCTTCAACTGGAGAGAAAACTATGGAGACTCCATCCCAAGTGGCTTGTTCTTCCCAGAGCATGTCAGCAGCTCCTCTGAGGAGGGAAAAGACGGCTGTCCTTCTCTCACATAGGAAGGAGCTGAGGCCCAAGGAGCTATCAGAGTACTGTGCCTTGATTTTTATTTAATTTAAATAAGAAAAGCATCTATAATCCAAATGTAACACACATGGTGGGTGGTTCAACAGTAGTCCTCACAGGCTAACCAAGGCATTTGCAAACAACCTCATACCAGACCTATCCTTTCACAGTTGCTACTAACCAGGTACTTGGCACACATTGATCTCATTTTCCCTCGCACCCTAGGAAATAGGCGATACCGTGGTTTACCCCCACTGTCCAGTGGAGGAAAGCGGGGTTGGAAAGCTGGAGTTCCTTACCCCTTCTCTTACAGTGGCTCTCTGCTGAGGAAAAGAAAACTTCATCCTCTTGTCTCAGCCTCCCCAGTAGTTGGGACTACAGGCACCTGCCACCATACTTGGCTAATTTTTCTATTTTTTTAGTATAGACAGGGTTTCACTCTTGCTCAGGCTGGTCTTGAACTCCTGAGATCAAGCAATCCACTTGCCTCCACCTCCTAAAGTGCTGGGATTACAGGTTGAGCCACTGCACCCGGCCTGACAGCAGTTTTAAAATAATGTTCACTGAGTTTAAAAGTAACAGGAAAATGGACATCAGTCCCCCTGAATGTTTCTTCCCAGCCCCGAGGCCCTGAGGGCAGGGTCCTCACACAAATGTGGAGAGGGCTGTTGAAGGCACTTCCTCACTCTGTGCAGGAGTCATCTGTCAGTCCCCCAGCCCTCCCAGGCCACTGACATACCTTTCCATAGCCTCATGTCTTGTCTGAGAGTGTGTCTTTAGGAAATAAATATTGTGCTGTAAGAACCAAGAAAACAAGTGTTAAAATTTTTTTTGGCCTTTGTGAACTGAAAACATTTTATTATCTTTCAAGCAGAAGGAAACAGAGTAGTATGATGAACCCCCAGATACCAGCCTCAACATTACCAGCTCACGGCCAAGCTTGTTCATCAAGACTGTGGCCATCTCCCACCTTGGCGATTTTGAAGTAAATCCTCTACATCAGATCACATCACTTTTTCTGTCAGTATTTCAATATGTATCTCTAAACAATGTTATTAAATTTTGCCACCATAATTATTTCATCTGAAAATCAACCCCCCAAACATTACCAAGATTTAACTGGTATTCAAATTTCCAAAACATTTAAAAACACTTAGGTTTTTCTACTTACTCCAGGAAAAAAAATATAGCCCCCAAATAAGAATTTCTCAGCATTTGGTCATATCCTCACAATCCAGCTCATAAAAGGACAAATTTCTGGGTTTGGGTAGAAACACCCAGTTATTAGGCTTCTTTGGAAGGCAAGGACTTGAGGAGTCTGCTCCTGCCGCAGCTCGCTGTCTGGCCAGCACTTGCACATAGTGGGTGCTTGCTCAGTATGTGCTCAATTTCACGTAAGGATGAACACATCCAAGGGTGGGGATGCAGCCGTGTTGAGCTAATTCGGGGAGACTGGAGCGAAGCCCCCTGTGTCCTCCCACCCACACAGACGCCCTGGCTGCGAGCGCCTGCCCCTGGCTTTTCCTGGCCAGTGCTCCACCCGCCAGCTGCCTAGGCCTCCTGTGGGACCCTCTCCTCTCTCTTGCTTGGGATACTTGACTGTGCTCCAGTGGCTCTATGGAATCCCACTTGTGAGGCCTCCAGCTTCTTCCTGGTCCAGCCAATTGCTGCTTAACATACAACAAAAGTTGACTGGGTTCCTTTCTGGGGGGCGTTACACTCATCAAGAGTTTGCCAAGGGCTTTACTCATCTGTCCTCACAGCAACCTCAGGAGATTAGGTCTTGTTTTTACTGTCATTTCACAGAGGAGGGGACTACGGGAAGCAGGTGAGTTCCTTGCTTGCCTTGGAGGTGGCAGTGCCAGAATCTGAATGTGGTCAGCCTGCACATGGAGTTCATGGTCTCCGTTGCAACACGCCAGTTCCCAACTCCTGAGATGCCTGTAACAAAGGGCTAGGCAGCTTGGTCCAGGACCAGGCACTTCTCCTTCTGAGAATAAATCTCAGCAAGTTGGGATCTGCAGTCACCATCATTTTTCCTGCACTGTTCACATCTTCCAGCACAGATACAGCATGACTTATTATCATACACACCCTATTAGGAGATTAGCTCAGTTGAATGGAATAAATTTTAGGTCATTCAGCCTCTAATTTCCTGGTTTTTCTTTTTCATGGTTAAATAATAGTTTGAGTCATAGATTATAAGACTGACAGGTTTGACGTTTAGGAGGGATAGGAAGAAACTGAGCTGAGTGTGTAAGGCCACAATGGAGACATTCACCCTTGGCCCTTTTTGTCACCTCTCAGGTTTTTTGTTGGTTGTTTTTGTTTTGGAGACAGAATCTCACTCCGTTGTCCCCAGCTAGAGTGCAGTGGTGTCGTCATAGCTCACTGAAGCCTCAAACTCCTGGGCTCAAGGCAATCTGCCTGGCTTAGCCCTTCTGACTACCTGGGACTATGGGCATGTGACACCACACTCAACTAATTTCTCTCTCTCTTTTTTTTTTTTTTTGTAGAAACAGGATCTTGCTCTTGTTCAGGCTGGTCCTGAACTTCTGAGCTCAAGTGATCCTCCTACCTTTGCCGCCCAGACTGCTAGGATTACAGGTATGAGCCATTGTGCCTGGCCACCTCTCAAGTTATTTTTTTGGTTTGTATTTTTTGTGTGTCTGGGGCTGGGTATGAACCTGCCATCTCCGGCATTTGGGGCCAGGGCCCTACCCCTTTGAGCCACAGGCGCTGCCCTTTTTTTTTGAGACGGAGTCTTATTATGTCACCCTCAGTAGAGTGCTGCCTGCCACAACACCTGCTATTTTTTTGTTGCAGTTGTCATTGGCGTTTAGCTGGCTTGGGCCGGGTTCGAACTCGCCAACTTTGGCGTATGTGGCTGGTGCTGTAACCACTGTGCTACAGGTGCCAAGCCACACCTCTCAGTTTTTGATAGAAGAAAATATTACTTTCAGAATGTACAGAATCAGGGTCAGGCACTTAAGAATCCCTGGAGGGCAAGGGCCTGGCACGGGCACTGTTTTCTTGGTCCCAGTCGAGCAGCAGTGTAAGGGGGCTGGCGTTCAGCCTTTCTGTCAGGAGCCTGCTTGCTGACTGAGGATGGCTACACCCTCCAAAGGTGGGCTCTCAACTCAACTCCCACATTTTCCCTTTCTTTGCTTCTCAATTTTGCCTTGGTTTGCTTTAGCTTTCTCCAAGTTTCTGCTGCCCTTGGGAAATGGAGGAGTGAGTAGGGCTGGGTTTGCTTAAGTAAGGAGACTGGAAAAACCAAAGTTACATGGAGAAGGAGTTGCAGATACACAGGAAAGCAAAAGGCAACAGAAGGCTGAAAGAGGCTGGGCATCTTCTGTGCCTTCGTGGGTTTCTGGATACAGGGCATTGAGGGTGAACATTAAGAAGCTGTTTGCCAACCATGGTAAAGGAAAAGCTATGGCTCTCTTTAGGCCCCTTGGGAACTCCTGGAAATTAATAAAAATCATCGAAGTTGTTTCCAAAATTTGCATTCTCTGGGATTTCTCTGGCTTAGTGTCAAGATAGGCAAGTCAGTCCACCATGAAGCTCTACTTCTCCAGGTGTGACTGTCTGTGGGTTAGCCTATCCCTTATCCACAGAGAGGTATCGCTCTCCCTAGACCAGCGGTTCTCAACCTGTGGGTCGCGACCCCTTTGTAACAATGAAAATACATCCTGCATATCAGATATTTACATCACGATTCATAACAGTAGCAAAATTACAGTTATGAAGTAGCAACGAAAATAATTATATGGTTGGGGGGGTCACCACAACATGAGGAACTGTATTAAAGGGTTGTGGCATTAGGAAGGTTGAGAACCACTGCCCTAGAAGATGCAAAGCTGACCTCACACCTCTGCTCACACCCAATACTTCTGGCACAGGACTCCTGCTCAGATTCTCTGGCGAGCCCTGCAGGACACCGTGACGGAGGCCACCATGCCGTGGGGTGAACCGGATGGGGTTTCAGCCTTACTCTGGGAAGACCAGCCTTTCCTCTGCCAAGGACCAACAGTGCGGGTGAGCTGGGAGAATGGTGGGAAAAATAAGGGCAAGAAGGAACCCTTGCTTTTCTAGGACTGTCCTCTGTGTTTGGAAGAGCCTGAAATCCACCAACAAGGACTAAGACTCAGTTGTAGCCACCCCACCCGCCGTCAGGGAGTGTCTCTGGTTGAGGAACACAGCAGTTGTTTTAAATTCACTGCTGCTTCCTTGTCTCTCCTGGGCCTCTTTCTTCTGGTGGTGTTTGCTTTTACATTCTTCTCTCTTTTCAGAATATTTATAACTGCTCCCGCTTTTTTATCATTCTCAGTTCCCCTCCCCACTTCATTCCCTTCTTAAAATAATTTTTCTTTTCTTTTGGCCTGCCTTGTTTTACATCTGGATTCCCAGATGATTTATTTTGTCTATTTCTTGAATTTCCCTCCTCTCCAATTTCTTAAGAGCTTAAAAAAAATTTTTTTTCCCCCTTCAGCTTCAGTTCTTTTCCCCAAAGCTTTCCTTGGGCCACACGGCTTTTATTCTTGTTCATCTGGTTATGCAGTGCTGGCAAGGAGGAGCCCACAGCCGGCAGGCAGAGCCACAGCAGCAGAAGAGGTCGTAGGCGCCTGAAGGTTCTCCTCCCAGCCCTGGTGTCTTTCTGGGGAGGGGGCAGGGGACAGTACTGCTCTCCCTCTGTGAGTGTTCAGGTTGTTTGCCAGGCCTGGGCTTGAGGGTTGGGGGCAGATGGTGTTTCCTCCACAGGGTGTGGGCCTGGGCCCCACTGTTCAGGGAGGCGATGGGAGGCTAAGGATTATGGGTGGGGGAATTGACCAGGTTCAACCAGGAACTTGAGCTCAGGAGAGGTGCACCCACTGGGAATATGTTCTTGCAGATCTCTGTGGGTGAAAAGCCTGCAGCATAGGACTCTGCCTCTCGGGAGAGTTTGGGTATCCTTCGACCCTTGCTCCATGGCCTGGGCATCTGGAGCTGGGAAAGCAGAGGTGGTTTTCCAGTGGAAGGTCCTTCCTTCCCAATGCCCCCACCCTTGGCCAGTGGGCATTTTGAGAGTGCAGTGAACGCTAGAAAAGGCTCTCGGCCACTGGGGAATAACACAAACCCCACCTGTGGGAGGTCCTGCGGGTCAGCCCTGGGACTGATGGAGGCAGGTGGTTCTTCTTGATAGGCATGGTAGCAGAGAAATCCTAGAAGTTGCAACCGCACCCCTCCTTGTCTGGGATGGTGGGGGAGGGAAAAAGCATCCTGGGCCCTGCTCCCCAGCTGTCTGAGGCAAATCAACTGGAGTCCATCTGGCTGTCCCCACCAGCTCAGGCGTGCTTCCCATTTTGAGGCATTGATGCTGTTGGGCCCTGGCTGAGTCCTCCGCGGGCCCAGCTGAGTCTGTGTTCAGCCCGGGCACACCTGGAGCCTAGCCCTAGCATCCTGAAGTGGAAGGGGCCCAAGAGTACCAGGGAGACACCTATCGTACTGTCCTGTATGTTCCCAGGCCCTGTGGCCACAGTGGCCATGTGCTCTGTCAAGTGCCTCAAGGGCCATTTCCTCTGGCATACCTTGCTCTCTCTCTCCAGGTTCCATCTGGTTGTCATCATCCTTTCTGTCAATGCACAGTGTTCTCTGCCATGCTAGGAAGGTTCTGCTGATTATATAAAGGCTTGAGAGAAATCTTTGCTTGCACTTTATATTTTCTAAGCCTTCAGCTCTAGAGTCCAACACTTGGAGTCCAGCATCCTTTAAAACCCTAAAACCGCAAGGTTCAGGTGCGCTTGGACCCTTATTCCTAGGCCCTATGGACTTGGTTCACCTCTGATTAAAGGCCGAGCCCCCTTCCCTAAATAGAGGACTATACTCCACAGAAGGAACAATTAGGGGGATGGATGATGAACTTCCTTCTAAGTTGTTGCCCTCAACTCTGGCAGGAGAGCTGGGGGCAAGGACTCGGCATCTTTGATATAGGAATTCAGGTGGGGTTGGGATCCCAGAAGCCTCTTGCCCCTTCCAGCCTGAGCTGCCTCCCTCCTAGCTGAGCCCAAAGCGCAGCCTCCTTAAATCTGTCTGTGTCAGTGCCTCCTCGTTCTTGCCACCTCCCTTTGCCTTCCCTCTTCCCACGCACAACGTTGTATAAATATTTACACCCCCGGGCTGGCAGGAATCTTTCTCCAGCTGCTTCACTGGTCTCTGGGAGAGCTCATTCTCTCACCCAGCAGCTGCAGCAGATCTGGCTGCCTTTGGTCAGACAAGGGTCGGCCCTGGTTTGGGGGCCCACTGTTTCCCCACAGTGGAGGGTGCAGTTGGTGGGAGAAACTCCACTAAAGAAGTCACAGGGCTGTGGCGCAGACCCAGCCTCTCCACCTCCCCAGCGTGGGGTCTGCTGCGCCCCCAGCCTTGCTAGAGAGTAGTGCAGGATATTTCCAAAGTACCTTAGTTTACTTGTGAGGACTTTACAGTTTACTAGTAACTGCAATACCCTCGATCTATCCTGATGATGATGATGATGATGCGCCCCCTTCTCCCCACCCCGGTTTAGAGCAAGAACCCCTCGGAGGATCTTCCTATTGGGCTTCTCTCTAGCTTCCAGCCCACACCCCCATTAGTCTTTCACCTCAGGGCGAGGGAGCGGACAGGATAGATACCACTTTCCCCATTTTCCTTGGTGACCCAGTCCAGGAACCAAACTGGCCTTTGGGTTTTTGTGGGCCGGGCATGGTGCTACTTCCCCTATCCTCATGTAATTGCGCAAGTCTCCAGCCTTAGCAGATTTCTTAGCTTCCTGATGGTGCCTCCTTCGTCTGCCCTCTGTGACAGCGCCTCACAGCAGGCCCCCACACACCCAGCCTTGCCTTTGCCTAGTCTTTTGAGTTCAGCTGGGAGCCACTGAGAGACTGCCAAGGACGAGGCATTCATCTCACTGCTCACAGTGGGTGCAGCTTGCCTGCAACCACCTCCCCTTCCTGTGCCTCGGTATCCCCCAGATCTGTGGGAAGTATTAACCTGTGCCCCATAAAGCATTTCAAATTTGGCAAAACACAGGTTTAAAAAAAGCAACATGGCAGTTTCAAACCCTTTTTCTAGTTATGTGGTGGTGGTAGGGATGAGAGAAGAGATTGTTTATGCATCAAGGACTAAGGGACCAAGGAGACTGTGTGTTCAGTGCTTTAGGGAGGCTGAGGAGAAGATAGACAGGGTTTAAAAGGCCTGTTTGATATCTAACAAGTACTAAAATTCAAGTAGTAGAGCCTTTGGGAGTGGTGGGTGTGCAGGATTGAGTAGGGGGTCTTGACGGGGGCTAGGGGCAAAGGCCCCAGTTTTTTAGCACCCAAAAGAAAACAAACAGGTTGAATCCCCTTTTCCTGTCCTTTCCTCTCACCAGTCCTCTTGGAATGGGAGGAAGTCAGATGCCAAAGGTATCAGGTATGGCTGTAGACAAAGGCCCAGAACAGTGCTGGGTGCTCAGTGGGCACAGGTAACGTTCAGGGAGAAAGGTGGCAAACTGCAGCTCGGAAGCCACGCAGCTGTGAAGACACTGCTGCTGCCTGCCTACCTCTCCAGCCCCCCAGAGTAAAACAAAATCCAAATAAAAGCCTGACCTGGCAGATATTAATACTACAGAGCCAGGGCTGGTGTGCAAGCAGCCGCCCTCTTCTTCCCACGTCTGTTTCTATAAGCAGCTGAAACAAATTTAGCGAAACAACCCCACCCATCTGTGGGCCTAAGATTTTAGAGCAGTGGGATTCTCTACCAGAAAGCCCCTGTTTCATACAACTGAGAACTTTTTGTTTAAATTCCCTTTGGGAATGGAATGCTCTCAAAGCTAAAATAATCATTTTACTGCAGTCATCTATTTCCCATAGATAAATGCTTTGACACAGTATGGCTTGCTAGAAGGCTGATCTACAAGGGCCCTGCAACTCAAAATATGGGGCCAGTGCTTAGCTGGATCTATGAAGTACTTATATTCATAGTCTTCAAAATGTCTGTGCATGTTCAGCCAAGTCCCTCTATTGTCTGCATACAGGACAGTGGTTGTGGCTGGCTAAGTTAGCAGGATAGAAAAGCATGAAATCTTCATTTTTTCCCCCGCAAGTTCTTATAGACAGCATACTATGTGCTAGGCAATATGCCAGGCACTAGGAGTTGAGGGCAGAGAAAGCTTGCTTTCTTTTTTCCTTTCCTTTTTTTTTTTGAGACAGAGCCTCAAGCTGTCACCCTGGGTAGAGTGCCATGGCCTCACAGCTCACAGCAACCTCCAACTCCTGGGCTCAAGCAAGTCTCCTGCCTCAGCCTCCCAAGTAGCTGAGACCACAGGCGCCTGCCACAACACCCGACTTATTTTTGGGTTGCAGCCGTCATTGTTGTTTGGCGGGCCCGGGCTGGGGATTCGAATCCACCACCTTAGGTGTATGTGGCTGGCGCCTTAGCTGCTTGAGCCACAGGCGCCGAGCCAGCAGCCGTCATTGTTGTTTGGTGGGCCCAGGCTGGATTTGAACTGCCACCTTAGGTGTATGTGGTTGGTGCCTTAGCCACTTGAGCCACAGGCGCCGAGCCTTTTTATTTTTTTTTGAGACAGAGTCTCACTCAGTTGCCCTGGGTTTGAGTACCATGATGTCATAGCTCTCAGCAACCTCAAACTCTTGGGCTCCAGTGATTCTCTTGCCTCAGCCTCCCAAATAGCTAGGACTATAGGCTCCCACCACAACACCCAGCTAAGAAAGCTTGCTTTGATAAAGCATATATCCTAGTGGGACAATGTTACCTAGCTAAATGACTACCCCAAACTGGTAACTAACATCATATTTAATAATGAAAGACTGAATGCTTTCTAAGACTGAGAACAAGATAAGAACATCTACTCTCCCCATTCCCATTCAACAGCATACTGGAAGTCCTAGACAAAGCAATATAGGAAATAAATGAAAGGTAAGTTTGGAAAGAAAAAAATTAAGTTACTCAGAGACAACATGTATGTCTACATTATAAACAAAAACAAAAAAACTCCAAGGAACTTACCCCCTAAAGCCTCCTAAATTTAAAGTAACTAAAGTAAAATCACAAGAGAAACACAAAAATTAAAAAAACACAAAAATCAATTATTTCTGTACACAAATGAACAACTGCAGACCAAGATTTTAAAAAATTACAATAGCTGGCTCGGCGCCTATAGCTCAACCGGCTAAGGCGCCAGCCACGTACACCTAAGGTGG
>NW_003852510.1:1653807-1656941 GCF_000181295.1 Otolemur garnettii
GAGGCTCTGTCTCAAAAAAAAAAAAAAAAAAAAATTACAATAGCTCTAAAAATCTGGAAATATTAGGTATAAATCTAACAAACTTTTATTGGATTTACATACCAAAAACTATAAACACCGATTAAAGAAACCAAAGAAGCCATTTAAATAGATCTCCTATGTTCATAGATTAGGACTTAACATAGTAATTCTTTAAATTGATGTATACATTTAGTGCATTTCCAATAAAAATATCACTAGATTTTTTTTTATAGATATAGACAAGCTAATTCTGAAATTTATGTGAAAGGCAAAAGGCCAGGTGCAGTGGGTCATGCCTATAATCTCAGCACTCTGGGATTGCATGAGCTCAGGAGTTAAAGATCAGCCTCAGCAAGAGCAAGATCACCTCTTTAGTAAAAATAAAAACATTAGCTGGGCATGGTGGTGTACACCTGTAGTCCCAGCTACTAAGGGGGCTGAGGCAAGAGGATTGCTTGAGTGAACGAGTTTGAGGTTGCTATGAGCTATGATGCCATAGTACTCAAGCTTAGGGCAACAGGGTGAGAGTCTGTCTCAAAAAAAAGGAAAGAAAGAAGGAGTGAAGGAAGGATGGAAGGGTGTGCAGAGGAACTGGAATAGCTAACCCAATTTCAAAAAATAAGAAACAAGTTGGAGGTGTTATACCACCTAATTTAAAGACTTACTATAAAGCTATAATGATAGTGTGATACTGGCGAAGGGATGGACACACAGATCAATGGAACAGAAAATGAGACCATGAATAGTGGTGGAACTGAACATCCACAGGCAAAAAATGAACTTCTGGCTCAGTGCCCTTAGCTCAGTGGTTAAGGCACCGGGCACATACACCGAGGCTGGTGGGTTTGAACCCAGCCTGGATCTGCTAAACAACAACTACAACAAAAAAATAGCCGGGCATTGTGGCAGGTACCTGTAGTCCTAGCTACTTGAGAGGCTGAGCCCAAGAGCTTGAGGTTGCTGTGAGCTGTGACGCCATGTCACTCTACCGAGGGTGACACAGTGAAACTCTGTCTCAAAAAAAACAAAAAACAAAACTTCAACCTAAATGGCATTATCTTATGTAAAAACTAACTCAAAATGAATTACAGACCTAAATGTAAAACAAAAAATGATCAGAAGAGGATTCTAAGAGGGTGGCAGGGTAGGAAGCAACAGGAATCTTCTCTTTCTAGAAAACAATTACACTGGCAGAATCTGTCTAATGTTACTAATTTAGAATGCTGAAGTCTATTGATGGCTTGCAATTTCCAGGAGAAGGCTTGTTCCTTAAACTGTGGTTAATTTTGGTCAATTTCATCTTTTAGCACAGTAGCAGCTACTGGTAGCCGCCAACTGTGCACATGTTCCCAGAGCACACAGCTTGCAGAACAACTTGCACACAGTTTGCAGGAGCCAGGGTAGGCAAAAAGGATCATAGCCTCCAAATATTAGGGTTCTGTGCTTTGATTGCTGTTTTGAATCAGGGGATGGGGGTTGAGGGGAGACAATCAATGAAGATAGCCATAGTTACTGTACCTTTCCTCATGGTTGCAGGACCCCACTCTTCAAATGAAGTGACTTCCAGGGAATTTAAAGGACTAGAGCACTGGAAGGAAAAACAAAACAAAATTCTTCTTCATTTTTTTCTTATTCTTCCTTTGAGAGCCAGACATTAAAGATTAGGACTCTCAAAAATGATTACCTATATAAGGAAAATTAGAAAGTACCCATACATGCCCAGGGAAAGGGACAGGTTCAGAAAAGATCTCAGAAGACCTTAAGTTTACACCTCAGGCTTATTCTTGGCACAGAGACAGCCTACAACACTAATTTAAAGAAAAAACTCTCCAATAAACAAAAACAGTAACAGAAATGAGCAAACCCTGGAGAATAAGGAGAATCTGATTGTAAGATTTACACATTAGGAGACCAAAATGTCCAATTATCAACAACAAAATCACAAGACCTACAAAGAAACAGGAAAACATGGCCCATTCAAAAAATATATCAATGGAAACTATTTTTGAAAAAGAAATGATGGCAGATCTATTAGACAAAGACTTTAAAGCAACTGTCTTAAAAGTGTTCAAAGAACTAAAGAAAGATATGGAGATAGTCAAGAAAGAGTTGTATGAATAAAATTGGAGTAAAAATAAAGAAACAGAAAACCCAAAAAGGAGCCAAAAAGAAATTCTGGGCCAAAAGCACAATAACTGAGATGACAAATACACTAGAGAGATTCAAAGCCTGTTTGAGCAGGCAAATAAAGTAATCAGCAAACGTGAAGACAGGAGAAGGAAATCCTCAAATCTAAGGATCAGAAAGAAAAAAGATAGAAGGGTACAGAGCCTAAGGGACCTGTGGGACAACATCAAGCAAACCAATATATACATGTTGGGAATCTCAGAAGAAAAATAAAAAGAGAGAATATCTGAAGAAATAATGGTGGAAATAATGATGGAAAAAGTCCCAAATTTGATAAAAGACATGAATGTAAACATCTGAGAAGCTTAAAAAAAACTCTAAGTAAGATGGATGAAAGAAACCCACACCAGGACACATTATAAGCCAAAAAAGAGAACCTTGAAAGCTGCAAGAGAGAAGTGACTCGCATACAAGGGATTCTTAATGACATTAATGGCAGATTTCTCATCAGAAACTTTGGAGACCAGAGGCAGAAAGCCAATATATTTAAAGTGTTAAAAGAAAAAAAAAACTGTCAAATAAGAATCCTATATCTAGCAAAACTGTTCTTCAAAAGTGATGAAGAAATTAAGGCTTTCCCAAATAAACAAAAGCCGAAGGAATTCATTACCATTAGACTAATCCTGTGAGAAATCTCAAGACCATCTTGCAAAGTGACAAAGTACACTAGACAGTAACTTGAAGCTGCATGAAGAAATGAAGACCTTAATAAAAGCAATCATAAAAACTAGTATGATAACAACAGTTTGTACTTTTGTTTTCTACGAGATTTAAGAGATTACTAAAAAAACAATTATTAGTTTAAAAGCTGGCTCTGCGCCTGTGGCTCAAGTGGCTAAGGTGCCAGCCACATACACCTAAGGTGGCAGGTTCGAATCCAGCCTGGGTCTGCCAAACAACAATGACGGCTGCAACCAAAAAATAGC
>NW_003852510.1:1657122-1660831 GCF_000181295.1 Otolemur garnettii
AAAAAAAAAAAAAAAAAGCTAATATTACTGTTAACTTTGATTTGTAATTCCACATTTTGTTTTCATATACAATTTAAGAAACTAACACATTTAAAAGAATTTTTAATTTATGTTTTGGGGAACGCAATGTATAAAGATGTAATTACATGACATTAACAATCAAAAGGGATGGGGATGGAACTGAAAAGGAATAGAATTTTTGTATGTTTTTGAAGTTCAGTCAGTATGAATTTTAATTAGTGTAATAACTTCAGGATGTTAAATGTAATCCCCATGGTAACCACAAAGAAAGTACAGTAGTCCCCTCTTATCTATGGTTTTGCTCTCTGTGGTTTTAGTTACCCGCAGTCACCTGTGGTTCAAAAATATTAAATGGAAAATTCCAGAAACAAACAATTCAAATTTTTAAATTGTGTGCCGTTCTGAGCAATGTGATGAAATCTTGTGCTCCATCCCTCCTGGGACATGAATCATCCCTTTGTCCAGTGTATCTGCACTGTATATGTGCCTGCCTGTTAGTCACTTAATAGCCATCTTGGTTAACTGTTTGTTGTGCTAGTCACTCTTATTTCATTTAATAATGGCCCCAAAGTGCTGGAGTAGTGATACTGGCAATTTGGATATGCCAACGTAAAACAGGAAAGTGCTTCCTTTACGTGAAAAGGTGAAAGTTCTCAACAAGTAAAGAAAAAAAAAAATTGTATGATGATGGTGCTAAGATCTACACTAAGAAGGAATCTTATATCTGTGAAATTGTAAAGAAGGACAAAGAAATTTGTGTGCATAGTGTATATAGGGCTTGGACTATCCATGGTTTTAGACATCTACTGGGGGTCCTAGAACGTAGTCAGTGGAGATAAGGAATAATACTGTAACAACAGAGAATATGCAAAAGAAAATGAGAAAGAAACTGCAACATTTCACTACAAAAACTGAGCAGAAAAGAAGATATCATATCCCAGCAGTACCTCCAAAAAAAAAGAAGATAATAATGCAGAAAATGGACAATATGAATACCAAAATGACAGAATTAAGTCCCTTCTCATCAGTAATTATCTTATTTTAATTTTGTTTTATTTTTTGCAGTTTTTGGCCAGGGCTAGGTCTGAACCTGCCACCTCCGGTATATGGGGCAGGCGCCCTACTCCTACTCCACAGGTACTGCCCTACTTTATTTATTTATTTATTTTTAAGTAAATTTATTTCAGGTTAATGTGAGGGTAAAAGCAACCAGGTCAAAATATTTGATTGTTAGGTAGAGTTTGTCTTGTGGTTATGTCCCACACAAAAAAAGTATGCCAACCCCCCACCCCATGCCAATTCAGTGAGAGTACCCCCAAGCCCCTCCCACATAACCTCTCTCCCCAACTTGGATTGAAATGTGTTTTTCTCCTATGTGGGCATGCATTGAATCATCTATTGACTTCATATTAGTATTGAATACATTGGATATTTCTTTTTCCATTCTTTTTTTTTTTTTTGCAGTTTTTGGCCGGGGCTGGGTTTGAACCTGCCACCTCCTCCAGCATATGGGGCCGGTGCCCTAATCCTTTGAGCCACAGGCGCTGCCCCTCTTTTTCCATTCCTGTGATACTTTACTAAGAAGAATATGTTTCAACTCCATCCAGGATATTACAAAAGATGTGAAGTCACCATCTTTTTTATGGCCGAATAGTATTTCATGGTGTGCATACACCACAATTTGTTAATCCATTCCTGAGCTGATGGGCATTTAGGTTGTTTCCATGTCCTGTCGATTGTGAACTGAGCTGCAATAAACAATCTGGTGCAAATGTCCTTTTGGTAAAATTATTATTATTATTTTTTCTTCTGGGTAGATTCCTACTAGTGGGATTGCCGGGTCAAATGGGAGATCTAATAAAAATCCTTGAAGAAAAGTGTGGAGAAAACACTTGAAGATATTAGCCTAGGGAAAGATTTTATGAAGATTTCTGTGATAAATGCAACAACAACAAAAATAAATAAATGGGACTTAATTAAACTAAAAAGCTTCTGTACAGCTAAGCAGGTAACAACCAAAGCAAATAGACAACCTTCAGAATGGGAAAAGATATTTGCATATTATGAATTGGACAAAGGCTTGATAACTAGGATTTACAGAGAACTCAAATTATTCAAATAAAAAAAGAGCCAACAATCCTATATATCATTGGGAAGAGACATGAATAGAATCTTCTCTAAAGAAGATGAATGGCTAACATGAAAAAAATGCTCATCTTCCCTAATCATCGGAGAAATGCAAATCAAAACCACCCTGAGATACCAGTAATTACTTTAAATGTAAATGGATTCAATGTTGCAATCAAAAGACAGAGGTTGGCAGAATAGATTAATAAAAACCTGATCCAACTATATGCTTTCTACAAAAGACTCACTTTAAGATCCAAAGACACAAATAAATTGAAAGTGAAAGGACAGAAAAAGATATCTCATGGAAACAGTAATCAAAAGAGAGCAGGGGCTTGGTGCCTATAGCTCAACCGGCTAAGGCGCCAGCCACGTACACCTAAGGTGGCGGGTTCGAATCCCCAGCCCGGACCCGCCAAACAACAATGACGGCTGCAACCAAAAAATAGCCGGGCGTTGTGGCGGGCGCCTGTGGTCCCAGCTACTTGGGAGGCGGAGGCAGGAGACTCGCTTGAGCCCAGGAGTTGGAGGTTGCTGTGAGCTGTAATGCCACGGCACTCTACCCAGGGGGACAGCTTGAGGCTCTGTCTCAAAAAAACAAAACAAAACAAAACAAAAGAGAGCAGGGATGACTCAGACATCAGACAAAATGGACTTTAAATCAAAAGTCTATAAGGCATAGTTGGTCATCCCTGTAATCCTAGCACTCTGGGAGGCCAAGGTGGGTGGATTGCCCTGAGCTCACAGGTTCAAGACCAGTCTGAGCAAGAGTGAGACCCCATCTCTAAAAATAGGCAGGCAAGGGTGGCACCCATAGCTCAGTGGGTAGGGCGCCGGCCACATACACCCAGGCTGGTGGGTTTGAACTGGCCTGAGCCAACTAAAACAATGACAACAACAAAAAAATATCTGGGCATTGTAGCAGATAACTGTAGTCCCAGCTACTAGGGAGGCTGAGGCAAGAGAATCGCTTAAGCTCAAGAGTTTGAGGTTGCTGAGAGCTATGACGCCAAAGCACTCTACCAAGGGTGACAAAGTGAGACTTGGGCTCAAAAAAAAGTTTATAAGAGACAAGAAAGGACATTATATATTATAAAATGTTCAATATAGCATTTTAAACATTTATGCACCTAACAATATCCAAATATACATTTATGCACCTATCCAAATATATAAAACTTTTATAAGAAAACAGAAAATCTTAATGACCTTCGGAGTGAGGCAAAGAGTCTTAGCTATGACACCAAAAACATGATCCACAAAAGATAAAATTGATAAATTAAACTTTATTAAAATGAAAAACTTTTGCTCAATGAAAGATCCTTTGTTCAGGAATAAAAAGATAAGGTATGTATTATAGACTTGAGGAAATATTTGTAAATCACCTCTCTAAATAGGAACTGTACCTATAATATATGAAGAACTCTCAAAATTCAACAGTAAGAAAATAAGTGACTCAACTAAAAAATAAGCAAAAGTTTTAACAGATGCGTCACCAAAGAGGATATATAAATGGCAAATAAATAAATGAAAAGATGCTAAACATCATCACCATTATAGA
>NW_003852510.1:1661211-1662733 GCF_000181295.1 Otolemur garnettii
CTGAGGCAGGAGGATCATTTGAACCTAGGAGGGTGAGGTTACAGTGAACTATGATACCACTGCACTCTAGCCTAGGCAACAGAGTGAAACCTGTTGTGCTCTCTCTCTCTCTCTCTCACACACACACAAGACATGCATATTAAAACCACAGTAAGATACAGTCACACGCCTACCATGTTTCCCCCAAAATAAGACCTAGCAGGATTTCTATGCATTTGTTAAATATAAGCCCTACCCCAATAATAAGACCTAGTGATGGGTGTGGCCATGCATTTTGGCGCAGAGGAGAAGACATCCCCTGAAAATAAGCCCTAGTGTGTCTTCTTGAGAAAAAATAAATATAAGACAGTGTCTTATTTTTGGGGAAACACAGTATTAGAATGACTACAACAAAAAACGGTAATAATTTTAAGTGCTGGTAAAGATGTGGAGCAACCTGAAACTCTCATACTACATTGCTGTTGGAGACATAAAAATGCTATAGCCACTCTGGAAAATGGTGTTGGCAGTTTTTAAAATTAATTTTAACATACCATATGATCCAGCAATTTCACTCCTAGTTATCTACCCTAGAGAAAGGAGAACTTATGTTTCATGTGAAAACCTGTACATAAATGTTTACTGTAGCTCTAGAAATAATCCAATGTCCTTTAACAGGTGAATGGATAAGTTGTTGTATACTTATACACGGAAATAGTTTTTATCAATGAAAAGGAACTACTGATACATAAACAACTTGGATAAATCTCTGAAAAGGAACTACTGATACATAAACAACATGGATAAATCTCAAGGCATTATACTGTGTGAAATCATCCAGATATGATTCCACTTACAGGACATTCTGGAAAAGACAAAATTACAGCGATAAAGAACAGATCAGTGGCTGCCAGGGATTAGGGATGGGGAAGGGTAGTCCCAGCAACTTTGGAGGCTGAGACAAGAGAATCACTTGAGACCAGGAGATTGAGGCTGCTGTGAGCTATGACAACACCATGTCACTCAACCCAGGGTGACAGACACACTGTCTCAAACAAAACAAAACAAAACCCAGAAAACAAAAAACTCCAGAATTTACTTGGACTAAAGGAAAGCTGATTTAGACAGAAACACTTGTATGTGCAAAGGCCCTGAGGCCAGAGAAAGATAGCTCATTTTCATTTAAAACTGACTAGGGCAAAAGGAGTTTTCTGGAGGTGTTAGAAGTGGTGCTGGGGAGTGAAAGTCAAGGGTAGAGGCTCAGCACCTGTGGCTCAAGTGGCTAAGGCGCCAGCCACATACACCTGAGCTGCTGAGTTCGAATCCTGCCTGGGCCCGCCAAACAACAATGATGGCTGCAACCAAAAAATAGTAGGGCGTGGGGCATTGTGGTGGATGCCTGTAGTCCCAGCTACTTGGGAGGCAGAGGCAGGAAAATCGCTTGAGCCCGGGAGATAAAGAGGTTGCTGTGAGCTGTGATGCAACAGCACTCTACCCAGGGCAAAAGCTGGAGGCTCTGTCTCAAAAAAAAAAAAAAAAAAAA
>NW_003852510.1:1662753-1684119 GCF_000181295.1 Otolemur garnettii
AGTCAGATTATACTGGATGAAGGGTTTGCTCTTGTCAGGCCGAGGCCAGAGGCCAGGGTGGAGGGAAGTGCTGGGGGGCTAGCCTGAGAATTTAACTGAACTTGTGAAACATCTCAGCAGGGAAATAGTAAAAACAATTGATATGAGAAAGAGAGGCAGAAAGACAATGAGATCCCCTAGGGCCATGCTGTTGGATTCTTAGTCCTCTGAGGAGGCAGCCAGCTCCCAAAGGTTCCAGATACCAAAAAGGAGCTGCACTGACAGCAGACCCTAAAGTACCCTCTCCTGAGGCCTGCTTTCAAGAGGATACCCGTAGCTGAGGAGGGCCCACAGCATTCTGAAGGGTTTTGCAGACTTTGATAGAGGAGGCTTTTACTGATTACACACAGGGCCCAGGTGATTTGCCTAGTTGTTTTAAAAACAATTGTCACAAAGATGAGGTATTTTTCAGTCGGGCAGCAGATTCCCATCACCTCACTCTAAACCACCTGGCTCTTGCCCAGGACTGGGTCAAGAGCCTTCCCTCTTTTCCAAGCCTCAGGGTCTGTTTTGTCCAGGACTGGGGATTGGGGGCAGACAGTGATAAATTCATAAGTTGTCAGTTGACCACTTAATGGAAACCTGTATTTGCAGAGTGAATACTCCCAGAATTAGTTTTGTGGTGTAATAAGGGCCCAAGAATGGTTTGCATATAACGGCGAGGCACATGAAAGTACGCACTTCATCTGCCAAATTTAGGCACTATTATCATCACCTCTGTTTTAGAGAGGAAGAAACCGGCTTTGTGTCGGTGAAATGTCACGAAGTTGGAAAATGGCAGACTCAAGATTTGGATCAAGACGAGCTCCAACTTCAATGTCCTGTATCATTAATTCTCAAACCTGAGAATTTAACAAAAATGCAGATTCCCGGTCCCACCCCTAAAGTGTTTCTTTGTACTTGGGTCCAAGCTGAGGAATCTGCATTTCACAAACACTACTGGTAACTCTAACAAGTGACGCCAACGGTTCCACTCCGCCAGATCTCCTTTCCCTCTATCTCTAACCCAGGAGCTCTGAAGCTGTTCTAAGGTGTCAAGTAGCAGACCTTGGGGGAAGGGCACCGTCCAATCTGAAGAATTTGGGGGATTTTGCAAATGACCTGAAGCCTGGGAGGAAGTGTAACACCGCAGGGCTCAGGGGAGCGGGTGCATCAAAAGGCGCCAGTGACAGGGCCGGGTGGTCCCGGGGTCCCAGGCCCAGCGCTTCACACTCTCACCTGCAGCGAGGTGCGCCCAGGGTCCTGACTGGCCGATGAATATGTTTATCTGCCGCTCCTTCTTCCTTCCGAGGACTTTCACTTTCCCCCTTTCGCAAAACTGAACACCTCTCTCCCCCACACCCCCACCCACGCTGGCTCCCCGAGAAAGGGGAGGGCCCGGAAGTCGGTCCCCTGCCCGAGGAGCCGCCCCACCGCCGCGGGGTCGGAAGCAGCAGTGCAGGTGACGGGGCGCCGCCCCGGGGCACGGCGCGGTGAGGCCTGCAGAGCGAAGGCGGCGGGGGAGGGCCGCGACGCCTCCCGTCGGCCTTCCCGCCGGGTCGGGGCCCGTAGCCCGTCCGCCACTCTGGGCACCTGCGGGGCACGTCTGGGCGGGCGCGGGCTCCGGCCTCAGACCCTCACCCCACCCCACCCCACCCCACCCCGCCCTGGCGTGGACGCCGGGTCAGCGAAGGGTTAAGGAGTTTGCTCCCTCCCCTCCGCGCCCTCACCCTTGGAAAGTCCCCGAAATGACGTTTCAACCCGACAATTAAAAAAAGAGTTTAATTATAGAGACAGGCTTTGGGCGCTGGAACAAACTCGGTCGGTCGGTGGGGCCGGTAAACAACTCGGGAGCGAGTGGGCCAGGCCGGCCGGAGGAGAGGAGGGGAGGGCCCTCCGGGAGATGGAAAAGCGGAGGAAATTCAAGGAATCGGTTTTCTCTTTGGAAACAACAGTAACAACCCCCCCCCCACACACACACACACACTTTTTAGCCAGCCTGGGGTGCCCAGCGGCTCAAAGGTGCCCCTGGCGGGTCCCGCAGCAGCTTTGGAGAGAGAGTCGCGCTGCCCCGGAGTAGGGGACAGCCGGTTCCGCGCGAGGACCCGGACGGGCCCTGGGCCAGGAAGGGGGCCCTGCTCGCTCCAGCTCCTTTCCCCCACCTATTGCTTCTCCACCCCCTCACCGTGCCCCCCAGCTGAGTTTTGCGAACTCTCGGGAGTTAAAGAGCAGCCGGCCCTTTTAGGGGAGGATGGAAGCGGAGGGTGGGTGGGGGAGAATAAAAAACCGAAATAGCTTCACATCGGTACTCAGACTAACCTTGTGGTTTTAACGCACACCCTGCTCTGTCCTGAAATCTGGAACTCATTACCTCATCACCAAGAAACTGCACGAAATCGCCCCTCACCCCTGGAGCTGGGGAAAGGAACGAGCAAACATCCCTTTAAGAAAGACATAGCCACTTGAATGATTTAAATTAAGGTGGATGGAAGTTATTTCCCTTTCCAGCGCTTGCCAGATTTCAAGAAAAGCTGAAAAATGGGAGCAGGGGGAAGGAAGCAACAGGCGGCTGGACAGCAGCGTTAGAAAAACCAAGGGGGCAGCAGCGGAGTTAAAATGGGGGCCATCAATTTTAACTCAGGAAAAATAAAAGCAGACCCTGCTTGGGTATCGCGTAGGTTCGTGGCTGCAGCAAAAGTTGTGTTTCGCAAAGTTGAAAAACTATCGGTTCCTGTAACAGTTGTGATTTGGAAGGTTTTCCTGGGTTTGCCCGGAGATTGACGAATAAATAAGAAATGCAGTAAAAATGAGGGGGGGGGGTGAGAGAGTGCGACTCGAACACTCTCCTCCGCCCGCCCAGCCCTTTCCGAAGAACGTGCTCATAATGGGGTGACCTAATTACATCGCAATGGAACTCCCTCTTAGCCGCTCGGCGCACCGGGTTTCATAACAGATCCGGCGGCCTCGAGTGCTGGGAAGGAACGTGCAAGGGTTGAGGAGGCGGCCGGGCCCGCATGGAAATAGGAAAGAAAACACTGGCCACAATTTCCCCTTGGGTCTTCACTTCAGCACCGGGGCGAAGGCGCTGAGAGCGGGTGGCGGACACATTAACAACTTTTTATCTGGGTGGGAGGGGATATCCCAATCTAAAAGTAAATAAATATATTTTTTACTGTTTGTAAGGGAGTAATAGTGGATCGAGGGGTCTTTATGTTTTGTAGATTTCGTGTCCCCACTGTCCCAAACAGAGCAGCGTGACAAGCCATATGTTCCATGGGGGGGGGGGCCGAAGAGAAGCAACAATAAAATTGCCACCTCCCTCCACCTTCGTTCTTACCAAAGTAACTTTTTTCATTGTTCTTGCCTCCGGAGGAGGGTGAGAGGGTAGATTGCGGCATAGCTCTTAAGTGAGAGCGCGCGTGGAAAGTCGTGCGTTGCTCGGTGGGTGTTTTTTTTTGGGGGGGGGGGAAGAGGGCGTTCGTGAAGGATTCAGGGTTTTACTAAAAAATTTAAATTTTGGATGGGTTTAAGAAACGCCACTCCTAGGCCTGTTAAAACAAACAAACGGCCCAGGCTGTGGTCTTTTTCGCTATGCCCCCGCCCCTTCCCTCCCACACCCGGAGTGCTTGGGCTGCAAAGCGAGCGCGAGTGTAGACGCGTGCGGCGCGCTACTTCGTGCAGCGCTCGCCCCCGCCAGGCCAGGTCCTCCCGATAAAAAAAGTTTCCTAAGTGCCTCCCCATGACCCCCCGCGCGTTGGAAATAAAAAAAACACCCAAACTTAAAACCCTAGATTTGGACGTTTTGTGAGACCCACATTTTCAAACTTCTCGCCCTGCCAGGTTTGCGGAGAGGAGCGGACTGCGGAAGTCGGGAAAAGGCTGTGCGGGCACTTGGAGAAGTTTCAAGGGAGACCAGCTCAAGATGGAAACCGCAGCCCGGGCGCTAAGGTCGGGCTTCAGCTCCTGTTGGCAAAAAGAGAAAGTCAAGCCCGCCTTCCTGCCCGACCAAAAAAAAAAAAAAAAAAAGAAAGAAAGAAAAAAAAAAGCACACAACAACTAGAACCCCGAAGGGGGTGGAATGAGTGATGTCACAGAGCCGCGCTCGGGGGTTGGCAAGGGGGGGCGCGTCCCCCACTCCCTAACCCCCCCTTGTGCCGCGCGCGGCCCCAGAGGGGCGCCTGAAGCGCCGGGGAGCGAAGCCAGCGGCTTCGAAACTTTTCCTCTTTAAGAAAAAAAAGTTGTGCGCTGCTCGGAGGGGTTTTTTTTTTCCGCCTTCTTTCCTTGTCTCCCCTCCCCCTTCTTCCTTTTGAAAGTTTCTTTCCCCCACCCCCCAGCTTGACCGCATGGCTGATTCAGTCTCACTGTCAATCAACTTTTTTCCCTCCTCTATCCTCATTTAAATAAGTTTAAAGCTCCTCCTTCCCCGGCCCACCAAATCTGAAACTTTATAAATTGGGCTTTGCGCGCCGCAGCCCGGGAGAGTCAGAAAGGCCAGGGGCACCGGGAGCTGGCGTGTGGGACTCCAGACCCGAGAGCCGGAGGCTGCGCCTTCCCCGCACCGGGACCTTCGCAACACACCAGATACTCGTCCCTGCCCCGTGCGAGCGCCCAGGATGACCACCACCCTCGTGTCTGCCACCATCTTCGACTTGAGCGAAGTTTTATGCAAGGTAAAGAGGGGCGGAGCGTTTACCTTTTCATAAGTCTTTTTCTTTTGCCTTAAATAGCCCCCGAAAGTTTGGGTGTTAGGAAGAAGGGGGTGAAGGGAGATAGTTTTTTTCTCCTCCTGCATCTTCTCCCCAGTTTGAAGGAATTTGGCCCTGTCCTTCCCACCCTTTTGAGTTTTAACAGTTCTTGGAGGGGGATTACATGTGAATCTGGAGATCAGAGTTTGGGGAGCAAAGTTTGCGTGGCGGGGTTACCCGGGGGCCGCAGCGGAAGGACTGCGGTTGGGGCGAGTTTGGGGTGATTCTTTAGTACAGAACGTGCTGCTTGAGCCGAGGTTCACTGGTCCGCTTGGTTTCCAGTGTGTGCGCTGGTTCTTGGCGCTGCTGGGAGGGGTTCAACTCTGTCCAGCAACATTGCAGGCCTGTGGAGTTTAGGAGTCCAGGATCCCTCGGGGAAGAGAGTTTCGCGATGATATTTTGCTGTGAGATTCCTTCCCCTGCTTTGGAGGAATTGGGTGTCTGCTGCGAAGAAAAAGGCTCAGTTGTGATTCAAAAAAAGATGTTGCAGAACGAGTTTGCAATTGGGTTGGTGTCTGCCCTAGCTTGGCTGGGCTTTCTCCTCCTGTAGCCGACCGTGCAGCAAATTTTGGGGTGAAGGTGGGAATTCAGGGTGACGTGCTTACCTGTGTTTCACAGCACCTCGGCTTGTCGACCAGGGTAGAGGGCGACAAATTGCTGGCCTGAACGCAAGGGTCCCTGCGACTACTGAGGCCTCTTTAAAACGTGTAGTTTGCCCGCCGGTTTTGGAAAAATCAGTTTTTAAACCTGAAGTGTCCTAGCAATGCATTTCAAATGTACATAGCAAAAGCCTATGGATGTTGTTAAATTTTTTTTAACCCCCTCCCCCCAATTTGAAAGGGTGAAGCTGCTAGGCTGCTTTTAATTGCCGAAGTGTTTTGCCTTAAACACGTCGGGTCATGTTGCTCTCTCTTCCCAGCTTGCTGCTCCTGTCCGCGCAGCTGCCAGCGCCCCAGGGCTGCAGGGTTGGGGTGCTGGGACGCCTAGGAGCTGAAGAGCAACATCAAAAAAGTTTGAATTTTCAGCGTCCCTCCTTGTGCTTTCTCGAACTCCCACTTGCAGCACAGCTGCGGGAGCTCCGTGGCACTTCATCCTTCTCTTCCCTGCGCCTGGTCTTTGATCTATTTTTCTTTCTTTCATCCCCTCCCCCCACAGGACTTTTTAAATGAACCTCATTGTTGGGAACCGGCTCTCCATTGAGTTCCTGTAATCCTCTCGGTGGGATGGTTGCAGTTACTGATTCCTGATCCCCCACCCCATTCTAAGGGACCAACTTTAGAATCTATACAATGACACCCACTTGGGCTGGGAGCCAACTGCCAGGTCCCCAGCCTTGTACCCTTTCTAGATCTTGGGTATACTTTCAGCAGGTGACAGGGTCCCTTTGGAACAGAAACCTACCTGTGCTGGCTTTGTCCCCTGTCCTTGCCCCCAAGTCTACTACTGACTGGGAGGTGGGAGGGGGAATTTGGTGCTTTCCTTTTCCTTCCCATCTGCAGCTTTGCGTTAAAGATTAAACACTGGTGCTGTTATCTCAGTCTGCTGTTGCAGCCAGAGACTAATTGTAAAGGCATCTTCTCAGTGAAGGGAGGTGGGGTGAGGTTAAGTAGGGAATGGTGGGAGGGATCACTGTGGAAGGTACCCCCTCCAGGAACGTGGGGACTGAGTTTTATCATCAGGAATTCTATTCCTCTCTCCTCCAACCACAGACTAGGCCCCCATGTCTTCCCTCCTTACCCCTCATGAAAGAGCAAAGGCAGTCAGGGAACCTGTTGCCAAAGGAAGGGAACACTTCTGAGGGAGGAAGTTGAGAGTCCTAGGCTGGGTTGTGGGGGAGGGGCATATTAATTAAGCAAGGACTGATTAAAAAGGGACCTGACTTAGCTCATAATCTTTAGTCTCCTCTCTGAAGTCTATCCTTTCATTAGGGAGAAGGGTCTATCCTTTCATTCCAGAGAAGTCTGCATTGTGTGACATATTTTGAGTTGAAGAATCTGTTAGGGTTGTAAAGAAGTTGGATTTTATAGATAAAATTGATAGCTTTGGGACAGAGGATATGGGGGGTGCATTTCAGGAGTCAGCATAGAGCAGAGTGCATACAAAAAATAATTTGTCAAACAGGCCTAAATTTTGTGGTTTCTTATGCATGCGGTCAAAATAAACCCAGGTGGCTGGTCTATGGGTGCAAAGACAGTTTTGGGGACTTGCTTCGGCAGGGGTGGAGATGGATCTTTTGGGAGAGATTGTGGAGGGCTGCCCATAGTGGGATGTCCTTGTGGATGTCCACCATTACTAACTGTCCTTTCTTTTCTCTCTCTCCCTCCAGGGTAACAAGATGCTCAACTACGGTACTCCCGGTACAGGGGGCTGCCTGCTGGACAGGAAAGCAGTGGGCACCCCTGCTGGGGGCAGCTTCCCTCGGAGGCACTCAGTCACCCTGCCCAGCTCCAAATTCCACCAGAATCAGCTCCTAAGCAGCCTCAAGGGTGAGCCAGCTCCAGCTCTGAGCTCTCGGGACAGCCGCTTCCGAGACCGCTCTTTCTCAGAAGGGGGTGAGCGGCTGCTGCCCACCCAGAAGCAGCCCGGGAGTGGCCAGGTCAACTCCAGCCGCTACAAGACGGAGCTGTGCCGGCCCTTCGAGGAAAACGGTGCCTGTAAGTACGGGGACAAGTGCCAGTTCGCACACGGCATCCATGAGCTCCGCAGCCTGACCCGCCACCCCAAGTACAAGACGGAGCTGTGCCGCACCTTCCACACCATCGGTTTCTGCCCCTATGGGCCCCGCTGCCACTTCATCCACAACGCCGAGGAGCGCCGTGCCCTGGCCGGGGCCCGGGACCTCTCTGCTGACCGTCCCCGCCTCCAGCATAGCTTTAGCTTTGCTGGGTTTCCCAGTGCCGCTGCCACCACCGCTGCCACCGGGCTGCTGGACAGCCCCACGTCCATCACCCCACCCCCCATCCTGAGCGCCGATGACCTCCTGGGTTCACCTACCCTTCCTGATGGCACCAATAACCCCTTTGCCTTCTCTAGCCAGGAGTTGGCAAGCCTCTTTGCCCCTAGCATGGGGTTGCCTGGGGGTGGCTCCCCCACCACCTTCCTCTTCCGGCCCATGTCCGAGTCCCCTCACATGTTTGACTCTCCCCCTAGCCCTCAGGATTCTCTCTCGGACCAGGAGGGCTACCTGAGCAGCTCCAGCAGCAGCCACAGTGGCTCAGACTCCCCCACCTTGGACAACTCAAGACGCCTGCCCATTTTCAGCAGACTTTCCATCTCAGATGACTAAACCAGGGTAGGGAGGGACCCCCTGTCTACTCCACCCCCAAACCCGCAGCCAGATCCCAGACCCTCACCTGCCTACCCATCCTTACAGCCCCTACATTAAGGTTAAGCTCAACCCCTCTCTCCCAGAACCTTGGAATGACCCTACTTCCCTTCCGCCTTATCCCACCTAACATAAGGACAAGTCAACTTGTCAGTAGCTTCTGGCTTGAAACCCCTCCCTGGATTTTGTAGCCCACTTACCATGCATAACAGACCAGTCCCATATTTGTCAGTAGATGCCTTTTTTCTGGCTTAAGCCTTAAGTGCCAAATCACAAAAGAAAAAGCAGTAACAGTTTACAGAAGCAACTTAGTGCCTTGTAATCTAACTTTGTCACTGTGACTACATTACCTCTTCAGCGCCAGAGGGCACCCGTGGGCCTCCTGGAGCCTCTGCCCATGGGGAGGGGGAGGGGAGGCCCAGAACCAGCAGCTCCCTCCACTGGCGACACAAGTGCACCTTCCCTGTTTCAGTCTCCCACACACTTCCTCCTCCCCTCTCTTCCCAGTATCACCCCCTCCACAGTTGTTGCCAGACTTGGATTTTTGGGGAAACCTATCTTTGACATTCAAAACCTTTTTTCTTCCCACCCTGAACCCTTGATGACTAATCTTGCCCAGGTTTGTGGAGTCTGCAGGAATGAAGGCTGAAAAAGCGGACGAAGATTTTGACTTAAGTGGGACTTTGTGATTTGAGTTTTTCTTTTTTTTTTTTTTATTAAGTGGGGAGGAAGGGGAAGCTAGATGGACTATGAGAGACTTGATTTTGGTGCTAAAGTTCCCCAGTTCATATGTGACATCTTCAAAAAAAATAACAAAAAAAATGAGAGAAAAGCTAAAAAAAAATGTAAGGGGTGAGCAGTTAATGGTATTCATTCCACATACAATATCTGTGTAAAACGATTTCCTGTAGAAGTAGCTTTAATGGTTTTGCTCTAGAATACCGTAGGTCTGTCCGTAGAGCACTCACGCCATGCTTTTTTCCCTTGGTTTTAAACTTCATATAACTTTCAGAAATTGGAGAGCAAAAATTTTGCTTGTCACTGCACATCAATATAAAAAAGCTTATTTAACTTATCAAAACGTATTTATTGCCAAACTATGCTTTTTTTTTGTTAATTTTGTTCATATTTATCGGGATGACAAATCCATAGAATATATTCTTTTATGTTAAATTATGATCTTCATATTAATCTTAAAATTTTGTGACGTGTCTTTCCTTTTTTTCCACAGTTTTAATATATTATTCTTCAATGACATTTTTGTAACTTTACACTTTTTTTGGTTATTTTATTTTAAAAAAATGAAAAATTAATTTAAAAAAATGCAAAAAACTGTTGGATTATTTATTTTAGAAATTCCCCCTTTTGTGTTGGACTGCAAATTGAGTTTCTTCCTCTTTAGGCCTTTTACAACTAGGACTGAGAATGTATGTAAAAGTTCTGTGACAGTACAGAAGGAAAACAACTTTTTATGTATAGCTTCTAAAAGGGAAAAACAAAAAAGAGAGAAAACCCTTTGACTTCCATGTGCCCATCTCAAAAGACATTCCACGCGCAGATTTGAGGTTCTGGATTCCAGGTTTGGAGTTTTCCAATGTTAATGTAAACAGAACTGGCACACACACATTAAGATGAATGTAATTATTATTCCTCTTGCTGGTCACTACCGTTGCTTTCTATTTCTCTTTCTTTGTGTGAATTTATTTAAAAGAAAACTTTTGTAACGACTATTTGCAGTTTAAAAATCAATAAACCCCATTTTTTCAAGAAACATTGGTGGTGGAGCTGGTTTTACTTGGTGTGTGGTTTGACTTTGCCTGTGGGTTTCCTCCTTACATACCTTGCAGGTCCTGGGGAGGTAAAAGGGACAGTGGTGGACAGAGGTTTGTTCCCTCATCCTTACAACTAAAACCTATAGCTCTCTTTGTTGGTACTGGGAATTTGCAGAGCTTAGAAGGGATGGAGTGTAGATTTTCTGCAAAGGACCCTGTGCTTGCTGCTGTGTTACTTCTGAGAAGACTGCCTATTGCGCTAGCAACTGAGTCAGGCTGGCCCACACTTGTGTAGCCTCAGGTCCTTCTGAGGAGCCAAGGCTGAGGGGCTTTCAGCCTATCCTGCCCAACCTGCCCATCCTCTGGGTGATGTTTGGGGGTGCAAAAGTGATGAATGTGGCCTTATCATGTGGCATACTAGCAAGCCTAGATTTGAATGAGTTCTTTTATTTGGGTGTTTTGGGCTCATTCTTCCCACAGGAAATTAACCTCAAGTTCTAACCTCTATCAGCACCTACTTGGGGTGGAAGGAAGCATTACAAGAGGAACATCAGGGGAGTGAGGGGCTCAGTCTACAGGGACTAAGGATTGGGGTGAGTCCACTTGGGTTTGACAGGTCCTGTGTTTGGGAGGAGTAGGTATTAACGCTGGCCAGTGTCACTTGGCGGGTCCCAAATAGTTCCCACCATCTTAGACCTGGTCACACCTGATGCCGTGTTATCTTAGAAATGGTGTCCCTAGACAAGGCCAGATGACCATTTAGAAGTGATTGGGGGGTTGCTGTTCGAGGCTCAGTTGCCTTTCATTCTTTACACCCGCTAAGTATTCCGAGGCAAACTGAGTTTCCACCTTGATTCTACCAGGCCTCTTCCAACAGTGGTTAGGTCTGCAGCAGACATTGGCTGGGCCAGGGCTGTCCTTAGACTGGGAAGACCTCCCTGGGCCCTCCAGATTCCTCTTTCCTGGCCATCTACTGGGGAACAGGGATGTGAGGTAGCAAAATAGGGACTATCACCTGTCCCAGGGCAGGGCCTGGTGTTAAGAAGAGGGAAAGAAGGCTGTTGGGCCAGGTGGTGGTGGTGGCATGTGATCATCCTCTCCCACCAAAAGCAAAGGTGATATTCAATAACTCATCTTGAGCTCTTTCCCTAAAGGCTCACATGAGCACATGGCAGACATCTTTCTAGTTCCCCTCTCGTGGTGACAATGGTTAGACCTGAGTATGCCTTCTGGCCAGCCCTACTCTCCTCTGGAGTCAGTTCCTTGACTTAGAAAACAAAGGTAGAGACCCTGACTCCAGGAGGTCCTGCAGGGTGAGGGTCAGCTGCGAAGGCATAGGAAGGCACCTCGATGGCTGGGGAAGCTCCATGACCTAAATGTCCCCTGGAGAAGTCACACAGCTGAGTTTAGCCCGCCCAGGCCCATGAGAGTCTGATTTTGTACCATCTGGACCCTAAAGGTAGATGAGATGGACCTAAATCTACTTGAGAAAGGAAACAACAGAATCTTTTCAGGCCCATTAGAAGACAGGCTTCAGTTGCCTTTCTTTTTTTTTTTTTTTTGAGACGGAGGCTCAAGCTATCCCCCTGGGTAGAGTGCCATGGCATCACGCTCACAGCAACCTCCAACTCCTGGGCTCAAGCGAGTCTCCTGCCTCAGCCTCCCAAGTAGCTGGGACTACAGGCGCCCACCACAACCATTTTTGGCCCGCCTGGCCATTTTTTTGGTTGCAGCCATCATTGTTGTTTGGCGGGCCCCGGCTGGGGATTCAAACCCGCCACCCTAGGTGTATGTGGCTGGCGCCTTAGCCGCTTGAGCCACAGGCGCCGAGCCTTCAGTTGCCTTTCATTCCTTACACCCATTAGGAGCAGGAGTCTGGGCAGGGAACCTCCATCTGTGAGACCCTTTCAGCTGGGGCGTACAGGAAGCACACAGAGGAAGCCAAAGACTGGGCTGCAAAGGCCAAGTAGGGCAGGAAAGCTGAGGTCTTGCTTTGTCTGCCAACGTCCTGGGGCATGAGGCTTCTGTCCCAGCCCCTCCCTGGACCCTGGGGCATCTTGGTACTAGGTGCTTACAAGGACTGCCCTGGGAGGGCAGAGCCTCCGTGGCTGCTTCCCTGAAACCCACTTGGCTATAGGCTGAAGGTCTTCCCTGGAGCAGCTCAAAAAAATGAGCAGTTTTGGCCGCAGAGCAATGACTTTCCTGGCCCAGAAGCCTCACTGGCAGGTAAAAGGATGGGGCTGCTGGGGCTCAGTAGTGCTCTGGTGAAAGGAAGGCCTTCAAGGTCCAACAGAGAGTGGGGGGCAGATGTGAGATGGGCAGGATCCATGGCATGAAGGAGGAAAGGGTACCAGATGGAGCCCTTGGAGCCAGCACCCCTATACCAGCTTATGACTTGGGTAAGTGACTTAATCTTGGGTTTTCCAGTTGCTTCTCAAGGGGCAACTGTGAGGACTAGCAATGACAATTCTTCATAAGTGCCAGGTTGTCTTCTAGGAATGTCATATGTATTATTAACTCATTTGACAGTCATAATGACCCACAGAACGAGTTCGATACTATCCCCATTTTACACACGAGGAAGCTGGGACGCAGAGAAGTTCATGAATTTGTCACGCAGAAAGATGGTGTCAGGCTCTGAACCCAGGCAGGCAGGCTGGCTGCATCTTTGCCTTTCTCTACTATACCACGGTGTCTTGGGCTAGCACACTGAGAGCACTGGGCACAGTCTCTGGCACACAGTAACTACGGATCAGCCACTGTTAGTTCCCATCTCTCTTGGCCTTTTGTGGAGATTCAGTAGGAGCAGGAGAGGTAACCAGTTGGATTAGACGACTCTGCACACACCCCTCCACCGAGTGCGGTGATCTCATGTCCCACGAGGCCTGGGTTGGCACATTTGGAGGAGGGAGCCAGGAGGGGATAGGCCATCCTTTTGGACTTTCTCCTTCTGTGCTTGCCATTGAGGTGGCTTCTGTTAATGATCGACAGACCAAAGGGTGCCTTGGGGCTGCCTCAGGGAGTTGGCCCTGTGCCCTTCTTCCCCCAGGATCTCCCACCCCTGCACGTAGCCAACCATTTAATCATGTCTGGCTGGACTGACTGGAACGCTACCTGAGTTCAGAGGGGGAGGAGGTGGCTAGGTCAGCCAGCTCCTGGCTGCCCCTTGCTGTGTTGTGGATGGCCCTTCTAAGGCCTGCTGCTGGCCTGCTGGGCAGCATGCAGGGATTCAGAGAGCTGAGAAGCTGGGCAAACCTTGGCCTTTTCTTGAGATCAGGTTAGCTCTGAGGGTCCCACCCTCCTGGTGGGTAAAGCTTGGGTTACAGAGAAACCTGGCCTGAAGGCCTACAGTGCTTTCCCTGGGGAGTGCCAAATGGTTGCATCTGAGCTACCAGCGTGGGAGACTAGCCCCAAGGAGCCAGGACAGGGGTTGCCCAAGAGAGCCAGGTCTCTGTCAGTGGACAGGATGCCTCCTCCACATTTAGACTGTTTGCAGTTGTTTCGAAATGTTGGCAAAGGCAGAGTCTCAAAGTACAGGGCTGCGGAGTGATGACTGTACCTGTGCTATCAGCTTGGGGTACAATGGAAATAAATATTGATAATGGCCAACACCAAGGCAACTTTCTCACCACCTAGAGCAAGTCAGGTAGATGCCCTGACTCCCAGTTGCACTTCAGGGAGAAGCAGCTCATGAGCACACTGGCTGGAGTTCATTTCCCAGGGAGAAGGCTCCATTGCCCAAAGAAAGGAGCTTGTTTTGGAGTCAGAGGGACCTTGGTTCAAGTTCCTTCTGGGCTTCATGGTCACTCTGTAACCTTAAGCTAAAAACTTTAGTAAGCAGCTTAGAGCTCACTTTCCTCATTTAGAAAATGAGATGATGATGCTGATGATGATGATAATTACGTCTAGTTCAAAGGATAGGCAAACTGGCACAGTCACACAGTTGTGTATTAACTCGTTAAATCCAGTCTTAGCTTTGTGACCCTGCTCGACCATTTACAAGCTGTGTGACCTTGGGCAAGTTGCATAACCTCTCTGAAACTTGTTTTTCTCTTCTAAGCATGGGGTACAGGAAGCACACTCACCCTGCCCACATTATAGGGCTATGGGGAGGATCAGTGGAATACCATCCAGCTACGTGGGCAAAATTGCAAAAACAAAGTTAGGTGAAAAAAGAAACCATCCAGAAAAGAGCACATATTGTATGAGTCCATTTGTATGCCGTTCATAAACAGTAAAACTGATGTCATGACAGAGATTCAAATTAGATGATACAGCATACATGTAAAACTTCATTGAGCTTCCACGGAAGATTCAGGCACGTTACACCTCCAAAATAAAAAACTCTTGAGTTGTTGTGGGCATTAAATAATGACGTGTAAGAAAAAAAAAAAAGAGAAGAAATTCAGTACCTGGCCCATTATTTGTAATAGCAGCAACCTGACGATGTGGGTACTGTCCCAGTCCCCTTTTATAAAGGAAGGGAATGGGCTCAGAGCAGGGGAGTAATCTGCCCAGGGGGAGTGGGGTTTGAATCTCAGCAGAATTGCTCTCACGGCTGCCCAGCTACCCACTGCCCAAGCTGTACCACGCTCAGTGATCAGGTGTTATTTCTGTAGAAAAGCTAAATTCACAGTAATCCAGGCACAAGCAAGTTGAGTAATTAGTGAGTACAGTCAGCCATGTTAGAAAAGTTTTTCTTTATGAAGATTTGGAATAAATCTCCTATTGTCAGTCAGTATCTCCCATACTTTGTAGAGGGTAAAGAGAGAGCCTTGACCGGCAGGCAGGCCAGCACCTGTGAGTCCCTGCCTGGCTGGGCCTGGCCTGGCCTGTCCTTACCTAAGGCTGATGAGGGCCGCAAGGCATCTGAAGGGCCTGGCTGGCATAGGGCTGCCTTGGTGATGGCCTACCTGGCTCAGCTTGTCTTCCTGACCCAAAGACTCTGGGGTATAAGGAAGCCTCATGTGGCAGTCACAGTGTCACTTCACACTCTGTTTCATCTCTCTCTTCTGGGAAGTGGTTCCAGGAGCAGGGCTCTGGGAAAATGTTCTCGGAGTCCAACAGGGTAAAGCCCAGCTCAGCTGGTAGATCTGATCACCCCAGGCCTCTGAGGCTGAGTTCTTGTGGGGCTGACCACCTTGGCTGGAGCTGGCTTAGCCTCAATGCTCCAGGAAGGGCCCAAGGCTTGGGGCCAGGCAGCAGAGCAAAATGTAAGAAGGTGCTCGCTGTCAGAGACTGGCGTTGTTGAATTTGTGACCCCATTTAGGCACCCACTTGCCGTATGACCTGGGGCAAATTACTTAACCTCTCTGAAACTTGTTTTTTCCTCTAAGCATGGGGTACAGGAAGCACAGGCACCCTGCCCACATTACAGGGCTATGGGGAGGATCAGCTGAGATGGAGAGGAAGGAGCTCTGGAAATGAAAAGACACTGGACAAAGGTCACATTGAGAGTGTGAGAGCAGCTCACAGTCCTTAAGGTGACACAGCCCTTTCTCCAGAGATGTTTTAGAGTCCTAACCTGATGGTGCTCTGCTGCTCTGCCCACCTTCCATATTTTCTGATTTAAATATACTTGTGGTGTGCATGTTACACTAAAACTTACATAATAAACTAACATGAGCCAGCATTTGCAGAGATGTACTGTGCAGGCTGGGTGTTAGGCTCAGCTCTCTAAGACGTGGTCATGTCCCTGCAAGTGAGTAGTATCATTAGCCCCATATTACCCATGGGGAAGGTCAGGTTTAAGGATAAGTTACTATGCCCAATTACACAGCTGTATACTGCTGAGCTTGGACCCAGGCCTTTCTGACTACAACACCCACACTCTCAGGCTCCACTTTGTAGAGGGAGGCAGATGTCAGATGGCATGGGTCACTTGGCAAGTCCAGAATCCAAAGTTCATTTTTCTCTGGGGACCCACAGTCATGTCTTCCCTTAGCCCATCCTTCTCTGAGATGTCTCTATCTCATGGCAACACCCTCTCTGCACCCTCTCCAGGGTAGTGAGAGAAGGGTGGGCTTGCCTTCTTCCTCTTTTCAAATGGGGAGGCTGAGGTGCAGCCTGGTGGTAGCGCCTGCACTGGGCTCACCTTTGGGTACAGCAGCTGCACTGGAAACCAGGTCTGTGTCTCAGCTGTGTTGCCGCGGGCCTAGTGGTGGAAGAAATTGTATTTTATCATTCTGAAGGGTGTTGTTCTGTGATTGGGAAGGAGTCTACTAAGGACTAAACTGATTACTTTCTAATCAGCTATCAGCCTACTGTCTACCTGAAACTGTGACCTCGGGCCCTGCTGTTGAAGACACCAGGATGGTTGCTGGAGTTGGTTTTACCTTTTTGGATTCTTTCTTTTCTGAGAGACACTCTCCATAATTACTCAGTTGCACTCCAGCAATTCCCTTCCATCTAAGGAAGCTGTTTACTCCTGCTGGTGCAGGGGTCAGAGGGGGAAGAGCAATAGGTTCTCAGAGCTCCAGCCAGCAGCAGAAGTCAGCCAGGGAGGAGGAAGGAGGCACAGCCAGATGGGCACAGGTGCCGCTCAGATCCTCCTCCAATTGCCTCAAGGTGGAAAAGGAGGGCAGGGCTCAGGAAGGTCTGTCCCTGCAGGCCTTGTTCTGTTGCTGACCATTTTCTGCCCCAGCCCAGAGCACTGTGAGGCATTGGGGTAGATGGGCAGTTGGTTCAGACAGACTTTTAGATTCAGGTTGTCCCTGACCCCTGCTTCTCTCTGTGCCTTCTGCAGCTTTTAGTTAAGTTTGGAGCGGGAGTTTCATGTCCCCCATGGTGGATAATACTGGCAACCCAAATAATGGGCTTCAGACCAAATGGGGAACCCCTTTAGCATGTGGTCAGATGTTCTGGGAAGATTTCTGGAGTGCAGGTCCCCATGAAAAAGGGATTAGAGAACTGGGCTTTCTCTTTAAAAATATGCACTAAGTATCCCTGGAGGATTGGAAGTCCATCCCAACACACAGGCAAACTGTGGGATAGCCGTTGGTGCAATTGCAAAACCATGTACAGCCTGCTTTGGGGTCAAAGGGGACAAGTCCCATGTTGATCGTCACTTGCTAATGGACTTGGGTCGTCCCTTCCTAGGCTTCCCTTTCCTTGTCTATAAAATAAGGGCATTGGGCTAGAATTCTTATTTCTACGATTGCATGACTATCTTAGAAAGCAAAATGTACAGAGCTCAATGCCCTTTGTCATGCTGAACGAATGACAGGGCAATACAGCCAGCTGTGTTGATACTGTAAAACTTCACTTAGAGCTATAGACGGAAGGGTGTTGGTGGGGCCCGTTAAAGATGTCAGGTGACTCACACAAACTGGTCCAGGACTCTAGAAGTTGGCTGTCTGAACATCCTTTGAAGTGGTGCTTTTAAACACTTTAATGAACTGTGGGCTGAATGAGGACATGTAAGTCATCTCCTTGGTATGTTGTATTTTCCCAAACACGATATTTCACATTAAAACATTGAAACAGCTGCCTTAATTTGGGATGCGCTTTGCATTTGACAAGCTGCTTCACACCGCCCTGCGTGATAGCTAGCTGGTTTCTGTGCTGCTCAGAAAAAAGTTAATAAAGTTGGAGTCTCAGAGAGGTGGATTTCAGCTCAGTCAGGGAAGACCTTTTTTAACAAGCTGACTTGGCCTTGGGAGGTAGTGCATTTCCTTTTGTTGGTAATGTTCAAACCAAAGCTGCTCCCATCAATTCCACCTCCCCTTAGTCAGGGACATTGTATTTAAAGCAGCCCCTCCTCCTCTCTCTCCAGGCCACCCTGGCTTAATATTTCAATACTTCCACTCTCTTAAAGTGCCAGTTCATTTAATTCTTGACTCCTCTGTCATCATCTTGCTCAACTTGAAGGTAAATCTGGTGAGGTTAGGCGCCTGGGCTCATGATCATGGGTCTATTTCCAGTGTTACACTGATGCCTGGAACTTAGCAGACACTCAACAAACAAGGACTGAGTGGGATTTTGCTACTGGCATTAGGCATCACAGCTTCTGTGGATGTCAGAGGGAGCTGTAGTGTCCCAAAGCTAAAGAGTAGTGAGTGAGCCTTTGGGTGAGTCACCCCACCCTTTTGGATGTCAGTTGCTTCCTTTGTAATGGAGAGAGTTAGATTCAGTTATCATCAAGACTCTTTCCAGCTGGGCTACCTGTGACTCAAGTACCTTGTGTTTGTACTCACTCCTCTGTTCTCAGTTGTTTGTTTGACTCTCTTTTGTTAGTTCTAGGCCTATTACAACAAGTAAGAGGATAGCTTGAGCTCAGGGGTTTGAGGTTGCTATGAGCTAGGATGCCAGGGCAATCTACCCAGGGCAACAGAGTGAGACTCTATCTCAATAATAAAAAAAAAAAGACAGAAAAAAGAATTAAGTACCCTTGGGAGGTTGAAGAGTAAATACACATGCAAACAAATCACTATTGTCTTCTGTATAACAAGTTATAAAGACTACAGGTAGACTCCAGGGGAACAGATGGCTTAATTAAATAATCATCAGGTTAAATATAAATAGTTCACCCTATTAATATATTGAGGATTCTTTTTTCCGATATACTTTAGCCACCTAACAATGCATCCAGCCACAACATACATAATACTCTCAGATTTCAAATATGCTTTATAAATGGAGTTGGTTTATACTTCTTTCTCTCTGGCCTCTCCAGAAGATGCTAATAAGCCTGAATGATTTCATTTTACTGTGAGCAAATGTGAAGTAAGTTACTCCTCTGACAACATTAAAGCCATAGCTCTGTAGGGCGGGCGCATGTTGACTAATTTTGTTTAAGTAAGTTTTGTTGTTACATGCACGTTCCTCTTTTGCATGTTCTTGGGAGAGCCCTCCTCTCCTGTATCCTGAAATGTTACCCAAATGCAATAACTTCAGAATCACCTCTGTGATGAATCAGTCAACACATGGATAGGTTTTGGGTCCCAATACAAAGTAAAAGGTGTTAGGTGGTTCAGAAAGGCATACTGGATGATCCTCACTGGTAAAGAGTTGACAGTTTAGTTGAGGAGATGAGACACAGACCAATGACATCATCAATTAACTAGGTGAGATTGGCCCTGTGGATAGCATTTTATACAGATATGATAAAAGACTAACACAAGAGTAGATAAGTCTGGGGTAACATGACTGGGGAGACTCTGATAACTGGGGGACATACTTAGTGGCAAGGAGGCAGAGGAGACCAGGGCCAGCATCTGTCTGACTGTCTGCAGAGAGGTTCTCTTGTAGCTCTACACTGGTGGGGCTTTGGCAGGACACTGCTTACTGCCCTGAGCCACTAAGGAATTGAATGTGAATGGTCCCTGCCCTCACCCCCAGCTGTGTCTGTTGGTGGCTCTTCATCATGAAGAACTCACACTGCAGAGGAGCAAAGGGACAGAGAGGTCTAAAGGTCACTGCCCATGGATTTGAGCCAGCCTACTGACCCATTAAAATGTACTGTGCTGTACACAGTATTCTTAAATATTTTGAGCCACCATTTAAAAATCAAGAGATTTTGGAGTTAGGCGCAGGGCTCACACCTGTAGTCCCAACTACTCGGGAGACGAGGAGTTTGAGGCTGCAGTGAGCTGTGATCACGCCACTGCACTCCAGCCTGGGCAACAAAGCGAGATCATCTCTAAAAGGAAGGAAACAACAGACCCCAAGAGCTTTAAAGACAATGAGCCAGCTTTCTGGCATCTCTTGAAAACTTGAGTGATCTGGCCACAGAGGGTTCATATTCTCTGTTGGCACTGGCCATGCGGGTCTAAGTAGCATCTGTTTCTTTTAAGACGGGGCTCGTGGCTCGGCGCCTATAGCTCAACCGGCTAAGGCGCCAGCCACGTACACCTAAGGTGGCGGGTTCGAATCCCCAGCCCGGACCCGCCAAACAACAATGACGGCTGCAACCAAAAAATAGCCGGGCGTTGTGGCAGGCGCCTGTGGTCCCAGCTACTTGGGAGGCGGAGGCAAGAGACTCGCTTGAGCCCAGGAGTTGGAGGTTGCTGTGAGCTGTAATGCCACGGCACTCTACCCAGGGGGACAGCTTGAGGCTCTGTCTCAAAAAAAAAAAAAAAAAAGACGGGGCTCGTGCCCTCCAGTTTGCCTTGGTTCCCACACTCCCTACATGTCTCCAGAACGTTCTGAATGTTTTTCTCCCAATAGTAGAAAAATATTTCTCTGTACTCATATCTCTATCAAGAATATAAAAAATAAAAGCCCAAGAAATCTTTAAAAAAACCACCCCCCCCCCAAGCAATAGGAAAAAGCCTATCACTTCATGGGTATGCAAACAAAGGGAAATTATGTCAAAGGAATGTCACCCGCCACCTCCTTCCCATACCCCACCGGGCTCCTGTACCAGCTGGGTTTGTGGGAAATGTGTCAGGTTATGTAACAGAGGGGCACCATCTTGATAGTTCTAACAGTCAAGGTTTATTAAGGGCTTATATATGCCAACTTCCCTACAACTCTGTAAAGTAGGTACTGCTGTTATTCTCTGCATCACAGAGGAGGGATCTGGCACAGAGAGGTTAACTAATATGCCCAAGGTCACACAGCTACTTGACGGGAGAGACAGGATTTGAATGCAGGCCTGCCTGACCCCAGAACCCATGCTTGCTGTTACTCCCTCTGTTCTATGAGGCTCTGACATGCCCCTGGCCTGGGATGATACATATATGTAGTGTGTGTGTGTGTGTTGTGTCTCCACACATGTAGAACATAAGCTACATGACAGCAAGGTCTATTTTATTCCCTGCCATCTTCCAGCACCCAGAGCAATGCTTGGCAAGCAACAAAAACTCAGTAAATATCTTTGAATGTGTGTGCTCTGCAGACGACTCCTGAGACCTTGGAGGCCAGGGCTGTGTTTATGGAACTTGTTTTCCTGAGTAGCACATCTTGCGGGGGGCTCAGGTTGGGCTTTCTGCCAGATCTGGGTAGGGCAAAAGGGACAGTTAGGAATAGCCCAGCTTGCTCCAGGCCTCTCTGTTCTGGCTTTTCCTCTTCTCTAAGTCTTTTCTCTTCCACTTTCCTGAGTGTGAGACAGTTGGTGAATTGGAAAGTGAAGAAAAAGTGTTTACAAAGGCAGATAGATGGTGGTGGCAGTAGGTCTTCAAACCTGTATGATGGGCCATCTGGGGAGTTTGTATTCTGAGGCAGTGGGAGTGGGCACTAACTACACAGCTGCTTCCCTGACAAGGGTGGGAGAAACCGTGAGACCCAGCGGTGTGGGACTTGATGACAGCAATGGTTTTGGGTGGTAACCTGCCTCTGATGTCCTTAGTTGCTTAGAAGCAAACCCAGAGATAAGGATTCGAGTGTAAGTAGTCTACTTGAGAGGTGATTCCAGGAAGCACCAATAGGCGAGCGGGAAAGTGAGTCAGAGAAGGGAAGACCGCCAATAAAGAATCTGTTGTCAAGTTAGTCACACAGGAACTGACTGTTTTTTTTTTTTTTTTGAGACAGAGCCTCAAGCTATCCCCCTGGGTAGAGTGCCATG
>NW_003852510.1:1684201-1685522 GCF_000181295.1 Otolemur garnettii
CAAATAGCTGGGACTACAGGCGCCCGCCACAGCGCCCGGCCATTTTTTGGTTGCAGCCATCATTGTTGTTTGGCGGGTCTGGGCTGGGGATTCGAACCCGCTACCTTAGGTGTATGTGGCTGGCGCCTTAGCCGCTTGAGCCACAGGCGCCAAGCCAGGAACTAACTGTTGTCAAGTTAGAACAATCTGTTGTCAAGTTAGGCCCAAGGAACTGGGCCTTGCTGTTGGGAAGATCTGGGGGCTAGCAATGGACACATGTCTCAGAGACAGCACATGCAAGGGTGAGGGACCTGGGGTACTTAGACACTAACTCAGGCATGGGTTGAGGGGCACTTGGCAATTCTGGCCTGCTGTAAGAGTGGCCAGAGAGAGCCCACAGGGATAGATACAGGGACTGGTTGTTAGATTTGGACAGACATGCACCAAAATGGTGAGGGTGAAGGAAGGCACTGCGTCTGCAGTCTCCCCCTCTGTTCAGGCAGGTGGCGGAGCCCAGAATGCTCTGCAGAGGTCCTACACCTGCCTTGTGTAGCTTTTCCTACATAACAGACCGCCCCCAAAATTAGTGCTTAAAATGACAACTTATTTAGCTCACAATGGGTAGGTGGGCAATGTGAGCGTGGTTTAGCTGGGTGGTTCTTCTCACCTTAGTGGGACTTACTTGTGCATCTGGAGTCAGCTGGCCAGTAGGCTGAGGGCTGGGGCCTTGGCTGGGTCAGCTTGTGCCTGCTCCATACAGTCTCTCACCCTCTAGCAGGATAACTTGGGCTTCTTTTCATGAGGGCAGCAGCACTCCAAGAGAATGAGTGTGGGCGGGCTAGGCTCTGGAGGACTAGGTTTGGAACTGGCATAACATTTCTATCACGTTCAGTTGGCCAACGCAAGTCACAAGGCCAGCCTAGGTTCAAGAGAAATAGATTCCACTTTTCAATGGGAGCAGCTACAAAGTCATACTTAGGAGGCTACACACAGGAAGAGGAACACTTATAGCCATTTTTGCAAATCATCAACCACATGCCCATGCCCATAGGCATCTTGTGATCTGGTGGACAATCAAAACCAGTGTTTGTTCTGCTATTTTAGTCACAGTAGGAGTCAGAAGCTGTTGGCTGAGTGTGGGAAAGTCTCTGTCCTATACTACCCTCTCCACTGTTGCTTTCTGTTAAACACTGTCATTTCCTTTGGTCATCTTTAAGAAAGCAGTGACCTCTGAGGGACAGCACATTAAGTCTCTCTTTATCGATGCAATGCTTCTGTATGGATGAGAGAGCAGGGAAGAGTGGAGTTGACTTGAATGTAGCAGTTTACTTTTTTTTTTTTT
>NW_003852510.1:1685685-1715066 GCF_000181295.1 Otolemur garnettii
TGTTGTTTGGCGGGTCCGGGCTGGGGATTCGAACCCGCCACCTTAGGTGTACGTGGCTGGCGCCTTAGCCGGTTGAGCTATAGGCGCCGAGCCAGCAGTTTACTTTTTAAAAAGGCCTTCGCTTGCTTATCTAATAAGTATTTTTTCCTTTACGGAAGATACTTTCTAAAAGAACCAGGTGAGGGGGAATCACATCGGTTGTTACTGCTTCTCTTGGTTTAGCAACCTTAGAGTTTGCTTTTGAGCATAAGAAAATCTGATAGTTACTTAAACATAGGTGGTATTAATTTACCTCCTTGTTAAAACACAGAAGAAATACACTTCCCAAAAAAACCACGTAAATGAGTGTCAAAACAGTGGACAACCTGGCCCCACTTTTACCTTAGGTGGAATGATAGTTCTTGTCAAGACATGGGAGGGAGACAGATATCCAGTGGGCAGCCTGGGGTCAGCCCCTTCCCCATCACTCCCCAGTTCATGTTCAAGTGGAGCTACCAGCCTAAGTGTCTCTGGCCTTTTCTCCTTCATCTCACTGCCTTTTCTGAGCTGCCATGTAGAACCCTTAGGTGTTCCTCTGACACCATCGGACTCAGAAGGGAGAACAGCCAAGAATTCTCCCAAGGTCTGGACCGAAGAAGCCAGACAGGGCAGGGAGGAGTGAGATCCCAAGGCCAGGCTACTGACAGAGGGGGAGAGCCTCCTGGATCCGGGAGCTAGACTTGTATATGAAGAAAGGCTTTGAGCCTCAGGCCCCCATCCTGGCTCCCAGGGGTGTGGATCTACTGAAGGCACAGCTCGTCTTCAATATCAGGACATCAAGTCTGCGGTGATTGCAGTGGAAGCCCCTCTTGCTAATCCAGGAAACCAGACAATCTTGCAACATCACTACATGGGAAGCTGGGTGGGAATTAAGCAGGCAGAGTTCAATATTCCTGGCTCAGGCTTGATATGCATGAGTGGTCCTTACCTGTGGTGCTTGTGATGCCACTTGGAAGCCAAAGGGACCTTCTTCCTGGCTCTTAGCACCATTGACTGGGAATCTTCAAATGGTCAACCAGTTCACAGCCATTGTGAACATTTTGCAGAAGCTCTTCGTGGCATCTGCTCCTCTCCACATCCCCAATTTACAAATGGAGAAAGTGAAGCTCCTGGAGATCAGATGATTTGCCCAAGGTCTGGAGGTTGTAAAGGATAGAAACCAGATTTTTAAATTCTAGATCTAATGCTCTTATCACAATACCTCATTATTCATCTGGAATCTGCTCAAATATTGCATTAAAAGGAAATGATTTAGTGACTGAAGAGTTGTATTCTTTGAGATGTTATATGCTTTTAGATTCTTTCAGCCACCTTTTTCAAGCCATCAACTCCAATTCTCCTCCCCTATATTCTCTGCAAGCAAAATCTTCTCACCCCCTCCAACCCGAACAGCTCTCTCCCCGCCCAGGTTCCTCCTAGGAGACAGCCAGTGTCTTGGTATCTTCCCGTCCTCTCATCACCAGCTCTGGTGGCTGGTGCCCGGTGCTCAGTAGGGTGTTAGGGACCTGAAGGAGCAATAGAAGGGTGCTTCCCCAGCATCAAATTCACTGTGAACGTTATTTTGGGAAATAATAATAATACATATGTATCTATCTACCACACAGTAGAAAGTACATTTTGAAGACTAGTGTTTTTCATCTTTGGCATTAATGCAACAAAATTCTTACTTGTAACAGCTGCTTCCAGAGATAGGCCTGGGTCTTCTAGAAAGGGCTCAGTCTCCTCCGCAGGCGGTAGGGGCTGTTTACTGAAATATAACTCTCATTATCTGAAAGGCTCATTGTGTATCTGCCATATGCACCAGGATAATGTACCGTGCTGCTGTTTTTCTCATGTGTTGTTAGATAACTTTTCTCATTTTGTTTTTTTAACAGAGTCTCACTCTGTTGCCCCGAGTAGAGCGCCGTTGCATCATAGCTCACAGTAACCTCAAACTCTTGGGCTTACATGATCCTCTTGCCTCAGCCTCCCGAGAAGTTTGGAATATAGGCACCTGCCACAATATCCACGTAGTTTTTCTATTTTTAGTAGAGACAGGGTCTTGCTCTTGCTCAGGCTGATCTCAAACTCCTGACCTCAAGTGATCCTCCCACCTCAGCCTCCTAGAGTGCTAGGTTGTAGGTGTGATCCACTGTGCCCAGCAACTTTTCTTTCTTTCTTTCTTTCTTTTTTTTTGAGACAGAGCCTCAAGCTGAGCCCCTGGGTAGAGTGCCATGGCTTCACTGCTCACAGCAACCTCCAACTCCTGGGCTCAAGCGAGTCTCCTGCCTCAGCCTCCCAAGTAGCTGGGACCACAGGCGCCCACCACAACACCCGGCTATTTTTTGGTTGCAGCCATTATTGTTGTTTGGAGGGCCCAGGCTGGATTCAAACCTGCCTTAGGTGTATGTGGCTGGCGCCTTAGCCGCTTGAGCCACAGGCGCTGAGCCCAACTTTTCTTATCTTTATGTTACTGTTAGGTTACACTGTCCTTAGATCTGTTGTAGGAAGAATAGCAAGTCCCTACTATGTGCCCACAGTGGGGCCGAGTCAAGTGAGATACCTAGCGTACAAAATTTAAGGAAGCACTGAGGTGCCAACCTTGCACAAGCGGATCCCTGAGAGTGAGTGCTTGGTCCTTTGTGAGTGCAGTTGTCACCCTGGTCCTTCCTTGGCAAGGTTCTTAACCTATATTTTCTCAAATAATCCTTACAACTACCTCGTTTTAATGGATGGGCAAAACCTGAAGTCACAGTGGTTAAGAAGCTTGCCCAAGGTCACCCAGCTGGTTTTAGCTGGTGGACAGATGTTATCTCATTTGGTTTTATAATGCAATAGCCCTGTGAAGTAATTAGTCCTATATAGTATCGGTTCATGAGAGCTGATTGGTGAATTTTCAGGCATTGCAAGATTTCAGCTGTTAAACACATACCAAATACCAAATCGTATAGACTTAATTAAATCGTTTATATTAAGGGCAAATGTAATAACTACCCCAAACTCATCACTTCCTAATTCTGTTTCTCCTGCACTCCCTGTCCAAGGGCAAGGCAGAGCAGCTGCTCCTTTGGAGTAAAATCCCTTCTATGTAGGGGAGGAAGAGGCCAGCTTCTCCCTGTCCCAGCCGGAAAGCCACTTCTTCCGGTTATTCTCCAGGGCGGATGCATTGTAGGAAACAGCCACCCAGGCTGCAGGGAAGAAAAACACCCGTTTCCCATGTCCCAACACAGACAGTAGAAAGCTCCAGGCTTGAGTTTCCTTACACTTCTCCCTGGGTCCCAAAAGAAACAGACTTTCCACTGAGGTGACACAGCCTCTGTGGCCCATAGGCCTAGAGTGTTTTGATAAGAGAGGCTTTTACTCTGAGGCTGGGGAGGCCACTGGTCTATGGGAGAGCTTGACTTTGGGCCCCTGGTAGGCCTGGTTTGAATCTTGCCTCTCCCTCTTACAAATTGGGTATTGTCAGTCAAGGTATTTCACTTCTTTTTTTTTTTTTTTTTTTTGAGACAGAGCCTCAAGCTGTCCCCCTGGGTAGAGTGCCCTGGCATCACAGCTCACAGCAACCTCCAACTCCTGGGCTCAAGCGAGTCTCCTGCCTCTGCCTCCCAAGTAGCTGGGACCACAGGCACCCGCCACAACGCCCGGCTATATTTTGGTTGCAGCCATCCTTGTTGTTTGGCGGGTCCGGGCTGGATTCGAACCCACCACTTTAGGTGTATGTGGCTGGTGCCTTAGCCACATGAGCCACAGGCACCCAGCCAAGGTATTTCACTTCTAAGCCTCAGCTTTTCTGTCTGTACAATGGGAGAATACCCACCAATGGACTCTTAACAGAGTTGTGGTTTAAAAATCAAAGAGTAGCTCCAGTTACTCAGGGGACCAAGGCAGGAGGATCACTTGAGCCCAGGAGTTCAAGTTTGCAGTGAGCTATAATGACATCATGGCACTCCAACCTGGGCAACAGAGTGAGACCCTGTCTCCATTAAATAAAATAAAATAAAATAAAAAGGCATCAGCATGATGATATCCCATTCAACAAAATTCCATGCCCATGTGATAGTGCAAAGGAACCTGTTTTTAAAGTTAAGGGGTATAGAAAAATCAGCGGAAATGCTAAGTCTACTTACTAGTGTGGGGTGAGCTGCTGCCCAGCATGACTCCCTTTCTCTGTCACAACTGTGTCTCCGTGGCCTGAGCAGCCCATCCTCACACGGAGGGGAGGGTGTTGGCCCTACATGCACTGTCATCTTATGGATCACATTACTCTCAGAGAAAGGGACACTTTTTGGAAGAAATAGGCTGAACTCCGCTCTGCTCCTTCTGTGGGGGCTGGGGACTGGGAAGAGAGTCAGTGGAGAGCAGTGATGACAAGGGTGGGCTCTGGCGTCAGAACGCCTGGGGGTCAATCCCGATATCGCCCCCCTGCTCCTTGCATGACCTTGAGGAAGGCACTTCGCCTCTTTGAGCCTCAACATGCTCTGTGACGTGGGAGTAATAAAGGTGTGTGTCCTCACAGGGAGGGCACGTCATGTGGTGGGGGGCACCCGAGAGGAGAGCTGAGTGGCACTTCTTGTTGTGTGAATCTGGGAGACGTCACCGTGTGATGTGCTCAGTGGGGAGCACGTTCCTGACCTGTGCTGCAGGACTGCTGTGAGTTGGGGAGCAGACGAGATCCGTGCGTTATGCAGGACTCCGAGAAGCACATCGTTGCAAGTGCTCTATGCTGCAGTGCTCACAGCAGGCTGGGGGTGGACCACAGGGCAAGGACAAAAAGGAAAACGGCCTTCTCTGCCCACTTGGTTCTTCCCGTCCTAGGGAAGATGATGGGCGGGCAGCCCCTGAAGCCAAGTAGGTCCTGCTCCCATATCATCTAGCCGTCCCGGGGGCGGCTTCCCTGCTCCTTTGCCCACGTCGTCTAGGCCATTGGTGACCCTTGGTAGATAGGTGACCAGTAGCCATGACAGAACCACCCTTGCTCCACAGCCCCCTCAGCTTGGAGCTTGAATTCCCTGCCTTGGGACCTGGGGCCACTTCCTCCCACCGCCTGGCTGTTTTCCTTCCTAACCATCCTTACTACCCAGAAAGTTGGGATTTCCTTGTCTCCAGCACAGCCCCCAAGGTTCACACCCCCATGCTGGGATGGTGGTCCCTATGTGTCTCTGTGTCATAGAAACCAGAGGCTGGTAGTAGGTGACTGGCTGGGGTTGCTCAGCCCCTTCCAGAAAGACCCCCTGTGGCTGATTTCCTTGTTTCTCTTCAACTGAATCCTCCCTGACTGCTCATCTTCTGGTCCACTAAGGGTGGCTGTCCTGAGGTTGGTGACCAGCTGCTTTCCTTCTCTTGGGACAAATGAGAGCTCAGACTGCAACGTACATGCTATGTATGTCTAAGAGGCCAAAGGGAGACAGCCTCCTGGAGTGTCTGTTCCGAGGGAGCCTCTGGCCCTGCAGGCCTTTCACACACAGGATGGAGTTTCATCTCTCTGGAATGTTTTAGAACAGCAAGGCCTATCCTGTCCTCTCTGCATAGACGAAGGTCATCTTCCATAAAGACCTGGGCCCCGCAACATCCACGGAACACAGAGTGCTATTCACAGCCTTGACTGGCTGGAACAAGTTTCTTTCCCTAGGTACATGTTTTCCTTCTGTGACTCTCTTGAAGGTGAGGACCATGTCCCATGTGACATCCACATGTCACCATGGTGCTGGGCATTCCTTAAGCATTCAGAGGCCTTGGAGTAGTTGGGTGGCAGCCTTTCGGGGTGGGGGAACGCAGAGCTTGAGAGGACGGGTCACAGGATGGAGAGGTGTAGAAGAAACCATTAAAGGTCTGAGTTCAGAGTGCTGCCTAAAGAAGATGGGCTCCCCAGTGGGGACAGGCAGTGGGCTTAGTGCTGGGGGAAGTCAGAGAACTACAGAGGCCTGGACGATGCCGGGTGTAAAGGAGAGGAAGACAGATGACTTACTCCTCACTTTAGTTGAGTGCCATCCCTGGCCCCTACCTCTGTCAGTGTGGGGCTCCGAGCAGGTGGGCCTTCCCCGCTTGATTAGGGTGGGTGCAGGAGAAGTGTGAATGAGATTGGCCTCAGGAGGGATGGGGACTTGGGGGTGGGGTGGAGCCAGAGGATGAGTTCCCTGGCACAGAGGGCCAGGGGAGACAGGACACTCAAAATGCCACAGACCATGGAGCTTCCTGCCAACCTGGGGACATGGCCAGGCCCCATGCCCTTTAGAAGAGAAATTGAGCTCCGGAGTTGACACATGCTAGATTCTAGAGTCACTCTGAGACGCCAATGGAGTTACAGTGGGTGAGAACCTGGCCTGAGTCCTGGGGCACAAGGAACGGTGGAGAATAATTGCTGTTATAACTTTGTGTGTTGGTGGTGTTTCTGTTCACAAAGGGCTTTCCCATCTACTAGCTCAGAAACTGGGAGGGGATTGAGGACTTTCAGTTACCTCCATCCTCATATACTCCCAAAAGGCCTTAACCTTGACCCTTCTTCTCTCTCCTTCCATTTCCAGGACTGAGAACTTGCACTGGGACCTGCACAGTGGTGCAGCTTTGCAGCTGAGCGAGTTGAGAGGCCGAGGCTGCAGATGCTCCTCCTCCCTGGGGCCCCTCTGCCCTCCCCTCTCCTTCTCAGATACACACACCCTCACCTGGGAAGAAAGTAGAACTTCTCTTCCTGAGTCGCCCAGCAGGGAGGAGCTCTGGGCCAGTGTGGGAGCAGAGCTCCCGTATCTCCTGCCTCATGTTTCCTGTTTGTTTCCTCACCTGTCCTAACCACTGTGTCGGCCCCTGGCTTTCCATCGTGCTCAGCCAATGTCTGTGTGGGTCTGTCTGCCATATGAGGCAAAGATCAGTGCCTGTCTCCCACACAGACCCAGGTCTCAGCCTCCTTCCTGCCAAATGGCACAGATGGCAGCCTCCAACCTGACCTGGAAACATGCTCCAATATTTCTCTAGGAGCAGAGCTGTCTTTCCAACTTCGGGCTTCTGGCTTTGAAAAGTCCAGCCAACACCTGCAGCCTGCCCTGGGCTGTCTGGGGAAGTAAATGAGAAAGAGGAGAGGTGTGCAGCCTCCCAGAAGGCAAACCTTTTGAAAAGGAAGCAGGCATGCACTAAGGCACAGGGTCACTGGCTACAGGGGAAGGTTCCTGCCCGTGTAGAGATGGGGCAAAGTGGGCCCATGTAAAACTCCCTGAACTCAGAATGGAAGGTGAGGATGAGGACGTCAATATACTTTATACAACCTATTGACTTATCTAGAATCTTCAGATTAGGATCTATGAGTTAGGCGATTCCATCTGTTTAAAAAAATGTGAGGTTACAACTCAGATCAAGGAGACACTGCCCTTTAGGAGTCGTAAGAAGCATATGCGGAGCTGTGAGATAACACAGGAGCATAATAGAAGGTATTGGGGAGGCCTTGTGGTATAAGGGAAGATGGGAAAGGTACATGTAAACCTTGGAATCAGTTGATCATTTTCCAGTGAAGGTCATTAGGGAAATAGAAAAAAATCATACACTCAAGTTTATTGGGACACATCTAGTGTACACAAAATAACAGCAAGGGGTGTATGGTTATGCTGTGCTAACAACCGTGAAATCTTGGTGGCTCATGATGACAAGGTAATTTTTCATTTATACTGCATGTCCATTGTGAGTTGGCTGTGGGCGGCTCCATTGTTTTCATTCCTGGGCTGCTACAGGGACACTGGGACCCCTGGATCTGGGACACTTGTGGTTTCTTAGCAGAGGGAAAAGAGATGGACATGGTGGATCATTCACTAAACTTCACCCTGGAAGTGATATCTGTCACTTCTGCTCATGTTTCATTGGCCAAAGCAAGTAACCTAAACTCTCCTGGGAGATGTCATCCTCCCTCAGTGAGCAATAATAAAGCTAACTTCCCAAAGGATTGATAAAGTCAGCTCTGCCTTAGACCATGAGATCCTAAATTCTTTTTTTCTTTTAAACTTTATTTAAATCAAAATGAGGGTACAGTATTTAGGTTACATTGTTCTCATTTCCAGGGTAAAGTTCCATTTGTGCAAGAGCCCCTCACCAAAGGGGTGAGACCCTAAATTCCTGAGAGGAAACAGAGACCTCAAAATGCAGTTGGTAGACCATTGTCTTGAGTTATAAACAAATAGAAGAATAGAATATAAGCTTCATGAGGAAAGAGTCTTTGTCTATTTTATTCCCAAGTGTATCTCAATGGCCTAGAACAGACCCTTCAATATAGTACATTTGTTGCCAAATGAATTCTAAATGGGTTTAAGATGCAATTTGATCCTTCCTGTCTTCAGGCAAAGAGTATCTATATTCTATCTCCTGATGCCTTTGGGTGTGGGGGTGGCTACATATTGAGAGAACCCGTAGCTCTCTGATGGAATCAGGGACCTCAGCTTTTGCTTTGGGATACAGTTTTGGCCCCTGCTTTGGTCTATCCCTGAGATTAGTAAACCTTTTCTGTAAAAGGCAGATATTAAATATTTTAGGCTTTGCAGGGCATAAGGATACAACTACAGCTTCTCAAGTCTGTTGTAACACACAAGTTGTAACACACAAGCAGCCATAGATAATAATGTAAACAAATGAATGTGGCTATGTTCCAATAAAACTTTATTTATAAAAAACAGGAATAGCTGGTGGGCCCTGGTTTACCTACCTCAGTCCAGCCATAGGGCCAGTGTCAATCTCTTGCTTTCCCCAGTGTCCTGTTCAGGACTACATTTTTGTCATAGTTTTCTCAGTCTTATTTATATTCATAGAATCAAATGTCCTGATATAGCAGTTTCAAGATTTCCTCATATCTGCTTTAACTGTTTAGAGTTTTGGTCTCTTTCAGTCCTAGGGATCATTTCCATCCCAGTCCTGGGATCATTTCCTGACCCAGACAGGTCTTGAGTCTTGTTGTATGGCTGTAAATAAGGATATGCCAGGCCATTGGTACCCTCATCTGTCTTGCTTTTGGTCCAGGGAGAATGGAGCCCACTCTTCCTGTTTGACCTTCTCCAAGGACCCCTTAGAATACAGTGGGGAAGTGGGGGCATCTGACTGAGGGAGGAGGAGCTCGCCTCTTTCCTCGGTCTTCACATTACTTGGTCTAAGTACAGGCATCTATTTTCTTGGGGATGTGGCTCAGAAATTTTCATTGTATGGAACCTGATACCTCAGACTCACAGGTTTTCTTCAGGCTGGAATGCCTCTGGTGTCATGTGACAGTCTGGAGCATATTTGCCAGCCACCCCCTCTTTCTGGGTCAGTACCGGCCTCATGTAATTAGAAGTGCAAAGAGGAGAGGAGTCAGACAGATTCGCTCCAGCCAACGACCTGCCCACGCAGCCTTCTCTCTGCTCCTCCCCAAATTTTAGAGCAGCAGGAGACCTGGTACCTAATGAACTCTGTCTTATTCCAGTTGGATATTTGGACATCATGGGGACCAAAATGCAACCCTCCTGTCCCAGATGTCAGTGCTGGAACCTAGGACCCCAGTGGGTACTCTATACCCTTCTACTAACTGCTGCCCCCCTGGCCCCAGCCACCTCCTCTAACAAGATAAACACATCTGTACCCCCATCCTGAGGGGCCCAGAGAGGGAGGAGGGAGCCTCCCCAGCCCAGAAAGGCAGAGACTCGGCCTTGACATGGGCTGTTGAGATAGCTACTGCCTCCCTTCTCCAGCTGGCTGGAAGCAGTGACCCAGGGAGCTCAAGCCACCTCTGGGGGAGGAGAAACCAGCCAGGGAGGAAAGATAAAGGAGAAAGGGGAGGAGAGTGGCCAGCTCCCACCTCCCGGCTGCTGTTCCAGCCAAGTGGCTGAGCTGGAGAAGGAGAACTGATAACAGATAAGGGGCCTGCTTTCCTGTGGCCTTGTTTATACAAGCTTAGGTTCTGGTCCCTGGGGGTGGGGTGGGGTGGGGTGGGGGTGAAGGTGGAGGAGGAGCCTTGTGGGCTGAGAGCAGTGTGGGTTCCAGCACTGGGGCTTGCTTGCAGCTGCCCAAGGCCTGCTCAGCTTACACATCTTCCTTGTCCCTGCCGCCCCGCCTCTTCCTGCAAGAAGCTGGCTGGGTGGAGACTTGAACAGAAATGCAAGGCTTTCAATACTCAGAGCAGGGGGCCTATCACCCAAAAAGCAGTGGGCATGGCAACTCTGGGTCTCTGGGCATCCGAGAAGGGATTTCCAGCCACAACTTTGTGGTAGCATGCGTTGGCTAATTCAGGAATTCCCTGTGTTGTATTTCTCAGCCTCCCTGAAACCAATTGCATCTGTATTGGGCTGTACCTGAGGGCCGAGAAGCTGCTGAATAAAGAGCAAGTGCCATGTGCAGGGTGTGGTGCCAGGGGACAGAAGCCAGACAGACACAGTAAGGAGAGTCACAGCAAGTAAGTGATTCAGGGAGTCACAGCAAGGCAGGCTATATCTGGAGGCACCTGGCGGGAAAGACTTTCTGCAGAGACCACATCTAAACAGAGGCGTGAAGGGTGATCAGGATTGCCCAGGCAGTGAGAGAGGCACACCGAGAAAGATCACCCCAGACAGAGGAGACACTGCCAGGGAAAGCATTTGGGGGGTGCCTGGGGGAAAAAGAAAGTGGTGGTCAGTGGAGGCTGCAGCGGCAGGCAGGGGCTAGGTCATGGTTGGGGGAGGAGAGAGGAAGGCAGAAAGGGGACGTTGAAGTGAGGAGAAGAATGGGACCGGTGGCAGATGCTGGGAATGGGAGGTGGGGAAGCTCCCAGAAAGTGGGAGGCACAGCCATGTCTGAGATATGGCGACTCCATGGCGACTCCAGGGCAGAAACTTTTCCGCCTCCCCTGGCATCCTGCTGAGTCAGGTTTGGGGGCTCCTTTCTCTTGGTTCCAGCTCGCTCTGTGGCAGATGGCCGTCATCTGACCTCTCAGCCCTGCCTGGCTGGCTGGAGTTGACACCAGACTAGAGCGAGGCCTGGGTGATCAGCAGTGCTGAAGGGGGTGTGGGGGAAGAGGGGATCCACAGGCTGAGGCCGTGTGGTAGATCATCCAGGTAGGTTCTTTTGAAGCTCTCTGCATCTGCTCACCACCCCCATTTTGCTCTAATAGGGTGACAGTGAGAAGGATCCAGAATACCTTGCTGAAAGCCAACTCAACCAGTCTATGTACATGAGTCATCCCTAAGAACCCCCAGCAAGTCATCCATTCCCCCTACTCATCCTCCCTTCACTCCATCCTATTCAGCAGTCACTGAGGCTCACTGATGCCCCAACACTGCTCGAGGCAGGTGCCTTCATTGGATTAGGCTTCTGCCTCGGAGCTGGGAATGTTAACTTTGATGGTCCAGGTCCAGGCTCCAACATCAGACTACTGGGACCCCAATTCTCTAACTCACTCAGTGACCCAGGGCAAGTCTCTGCATCTCTTTGCACCTCAGTTTTCTGACCTGTAAAACATAACAATAGTGCCTTCTGCACAGGCTGCTGGATTGAGAGCCTTCCTGCAGGAGGCCTGGTGCACACTGAGTGGTCAATGAATATTAGTTGTTACTGTTTCTATCCATCAGCTGTTCACTTTGGGAAAAAGGAATTATTAGGAAGGAATCTTTTTTGAGAACTTAATACAGTAATATTAGAGATACCAACCCTAATAACAACTGTTTTTATTTTTTACATTTACTTCCAGTATTTGAGATCATAGTAAAAAATTCCAGAAGTCTAGGGCACTTTATGCTTTCTTTTCTTTTGATTTGCTCCAGTAAATGTGCTATATATAGACTCAGGAAATGACCGTGCGTGTGGGATCCATCCCCCGCCCAAGCTGAAAGGTGAGAAGCCTGGATTTGTATTCTTGTCTCATCCCTTATGTCTTGTGTGATTGTGGGTTTATTTCCTAGCATCTTGGAATCTGTTTCTCCTCATCTGTTAAACGAGGATAATAACCCTCTCCACAGGTTATGAGAAGTAGCACTAATACTGTGTGCCCAGCATATAGTAGCGGATTAATAAATGCTAGCTCCTAGCCCCTCCCTCTGATCAGCATGGGGTATAGAGCATGGGTGGTCCCCAGGGGTTGGCGCCACTAGCCTTTCCCAAGCCCACCTCCAGCTTTCCCACAGGAAGCCCCATAACCCACCTGAGAGCACTGAGGACTTTTCTGCTTTGGAGATCAGGAGTCAACCAGCTTCTGGTTAGCTTTGCTGACACCACTCCAGGGAGAGGAGGATTGAAAGGGAGCCAGGAGTGGGAGAAGGCAAGGATGAGGCCCTTTCCTGGAAACGCTCGGGGGCTCCATCCCTCTGTGGTCAGGGTGGGCAGACATCTGTGGGATGTGTGGGTGCAGTGGGTCGGGGATTGCAGGGTTCAGAAAGAGTTCAGAAAGAGCTGGGCACAATGAGAGAGACATTGCGGTGATTCAGAGAGGAGGTCATTAAATCAGGCTGGTGGGAGCCACCTGGCCGGGTTACCCTCCGATACCCACCCTGCACCCCAACAAAGGGTCTTTCTCAAATAGTGAAAGGAGCATATTATGTTCATAATGAACAATTGCTTGTGTCTGTAGAACATTTTATAAATCGGGCATCCTTTTATGTCCATTTTCTTTTTTTTTTTTTTTGAGACAGAGCCTCAAGCTGTCCCCCTGGGCAGAGCGCCATGGCATCACAGCTCACAGCAACCTCCAACTCCTGGGCTCAAGCGAGTCTCCTGCCTCCGCCTCCCAAGTAGCTGGGACCACAGGCGCCCGCCAGAACGCCCGGCTATTTTTTGGTTGCAGCCGTCATTGTTGTTTGGCGGGTTTGGGCTGGATTCGAACCCGCCACCTTAGGTGTATGTGGCTGGCACCTTAGCCGCTTGAGCCATAGGCACCAAGCCTATGTCCATTTTCTAATTTCAACTTCACAAAGAGGCAGAGACAGGGAGATAACATTCATATTTGATAGATGAGGAAACTGAGGCTGGAAGGGGCGACGTGAATGCAGCTACTGAACTGGAACATAAAGCCAGGCCTTCTGGGGTCAAGGTACCCACAACCAAAGGGTGAGCAGGAAGTTCTCCTGGCAAGTAGTGATTTGTTCTGCAAAACAATTTAGAATTTTCTCTATTAAAACATTCAAAAAATGAAACTACTATCTAGCTCTTCTTCCTTGTGAGAATCATCAGCTTCTTTCCTAACCCAGGAACTGAACTCCACATAGAAAAGCTGTCCTGGGTGGCAGTGCCCTTCGGAGGAAGAGCAGTAATCTGCAGATGAGGGAAATTTAAGGCCACCCCATGGGAGGATTTTCAGTCAGAGCTGCTTGTTAATAGGTGACCAAGTGAGGTCACAAAATCAGCTCTCTGGTCATCCGCTGTCACCTATAGGATTAGGGCCTCTCTTCCATTTGGCCAGTATCTAAGAGACCACACTAGCAACTGTGTGAATGAGGGGCCCGGGGAAGGGCCCTTACCTCTCCAGCCTCAGTTTGCTCACCGGTAAAGGCATGGACCTTATTCTCCACCCATCCCCACTGCCATCTGGTCACCTTAATTTGACTTCTTGTGTGCAGGTTGGTGGAGCAAACATTTCCTGAATTCCTGGAAGCCAGTCCAGCTCTGCCATTACCAAATAGTGGCCCTGCGTCTGTCACTTTCGCTCCGGGTCATGTTTTCCTCATCTGTAAAACATGGAGGGTGGCTCTTTAGGGTTCTTTGGCCCTAACTTTCTCTGTAGAAGCTGGAAAACAGGGCTGGGCTAGGAGAACTGGTAGGACAGGGAGGCCTGGGGGGCCTGCTTGCATGGGTCTGGACAAGGGGATTACCTGGGTGTGTGCCGGGGTGATGGAAGGCAGCTGAGCAAAGGGCAGAGTTAGGAGTTGGGGTTGGTGAGGAGGAATAGGGTGCCTTTTCATTCTCTCCCATCCCCTGGGCCATCTCGAGAGAGGTTCGTAGGGCCCAGGGCCTGCCTGGGGAGACCCTCTGAGAAGGCTGGAATCCACAGCAGCCCTGTGCAGTGGGAAGGCCTCCTAAGCTCTGCCCTTCAGTTCACCTGAGGAAGGCGAGACTGCTGTTGGACCTTGCCGTGGCTAGCACAGAGTCAGAGCTAAGCTCTCCAGGCGAACTGTGTCTTTGCTATCTGGTGTTTAGATCCCACTGGGCGAGAGAGAAGGTGAGCCCCAGGCAGCCAGTGTGTCCAGAGCTACTGTACATGTATCTCTGGGGCAGGGCCGCTAGGCAGGGAGGGGACAGAGGCAGGCTTGTAGATAATGGCCCATCGCTGTTTTCTCCTGCTGGCTGGCTGGGGCTCTTTCCCCTCAGGGCCACCACCTTTCTTTAAACAAGCACCATGAAGCCAGCTCCAGGCCAGATGATTTGGGAGACCTAAAAACACATTCTTTCCTTCCTGGTGCCCGGGGAGGAGTGGCAGGGTCTTGTGGTATCCGGCAGATGGTGGACCTGAGTTTCAGTTCTTGCTACTTCTGGAAAATTGTGTCTCTCCTCCGTGACTCAGTGTCTCCATCTTGAAAATAGGGGAGAGGGTTCCTTTGGCTGTACCTCTTTCTCTGGCTCATGAGGATATAATGGGGTTACATGAGGTCATGTCTGTCACAGAGCTGTGGGTCCTTAGGGAGACCTAGGAAAGTACCAGCTGCTCTCATTGAAGGTCTAAGGTTCAAGAACAGCCCCATGGTGATATTACTCACGAGCCTCTGACTGTCATGCTAATCCCAGGCAGGACATGGTTAGCCAGGCCCAGACCGAGCAAGAAGCCAAGTAAACTTCTCTCTCTCTCTCTTTTTTTTAGTACAATCTCAAAAACCTGGGGCTCTTAGCTCTCAGAGTCAACTGATGCCCCTTGCCCAGTAGCTAGGGTAGAGGTGAGGGCATCGCTTTCTGCATCTGGGCCCCCCGAGTCTTCTTGAGAAATGACACACACTGTCACCAGCCCCACAGGCATTACTGGGTAGGAGATGTGTCTGTGAGGCCATGGGCCTGGAGAGTTCAGCACCCCCTGCTATGGGAGGGTAAGGGTGGGAGAGCTTATGAAAAGGTGCCTCCTACCTACTGGAGACTAGCACCTTAAACTTAGGGCCAGATCCCCCTTCTGCTGCACACCAGCTATGTGTCCTTTAGGAGACGTAAATGTGCTCCTTGCCTCAGTTTCCCCATTTATAAAACCACAACAATAATACATATCTTGTGGGATTACGTTGAACTGAACATAATCGAGAATGTCAGTGGTCCTAGTGGAACACTTTGCACGTGGCTAATGCTCAGTAAGTGTTACAGAGAGGAGAGGGGGTGAGGCTAAGAGACGTGGACAGAGACCATCCCAGTAAGCTGTCTAATCCTGGGATGCCTGAACGGTAAACGGCTCAGGGCGAAGCTTAGATTTAATATTTGGCTGATGACATTGGTCCTGGGGTGTCTGGCCCAGGCAACAGCATCCTTTGGATACATTTATTTGGATTAGAGGAATAGAAGTTACAGAGTAGAAGCAGATTCCCAAAGGGATCTGCCCTCCTTCCACCAGAGCCCACAAACATTTCAGCTCTTCCATGGCCAGCGCCCAAGGCCTTTGCAGACAGGTGTGAGGAAAGAGAAGGGTTCTGGGTCAGAGCCCAAGGCTAGGCATGGAGAATTCCACTTTCCTGGAAGCTGCCTGTCACATCACCTAGTATAAATTTCTTAACCACTAATCCCCAAGTAAAGGGTGACACTGTAGACAATAGGCTGTGATCCTGCTGCTTCCAAGCTCTGTGATCCTGAGTGTGTCATTTGGCTTCTCAGAGCTGTTTGCTCATCTGGGAGATGGTATCATGAGCAGCCTCCTTAGGGAGGGGTGGCCGGACGGAATGGGGTGATGGCTGGCATCCCCATGTTCCATGTACATGGCCAGGAGGATGATGTGAAGAGCCACTTGCACTCTTGGTTACCACTCGAAATGAGCAAGAGACTCTAGCTTCTTTTCCACTCCAAACCTGGCCTTCGGCCTTTGGAGGGCTTAGACTAAGTGAACCAGCAGGTCAGGCTGGAGAAGAGTGTGGGGTTGAACAGGGAGGGAAACTCTCTGATAACTTCTTGGTGCCACCTTAAGAGAAATCTGTTTGGAGCCTTAGTTCATCTATAAATTGGGCAAGTCCGACCCCACCTTCCCAACAGGAAGAACAAATGTGAATTAATTAGTAAACGTGGCTGTCAAACATGGTTGGTGTTATTATTAACTTAATATGTTTGTTTTAAAGGGGGAGGCCAGCTTGTTCCAGTCCATAGGACATGTGAACTGCCAGCCTGCCGGCCAGGTTTGATGAAGAATCCCACAGATCGTTTCCACATGGGAGTTTATAACACAAATAATTAGTTGCAGCAGTGGAAAGCCTTGGAGGCAGGGGATGATGGATTCCGATGATGAATTTTGCAGTTCTTCATATAAAATGCAGAGTTGTTCCCTAAGGGGAGGGGTTATTGTACTAGGGAGAGGGCGCCCCAGGGACTTAGGCGCCACAGTCTGAAGCCAGCAGGCAGGGGGTTGTTGCTGCTATCCCAGGAACTGCTGAGAGTGGGGAGGGATGGAGGGTGCTGCACACAGGTTACACTGGCCGACAGGGGCACAGGCCACGCATGCACAGATGTACTCCTGGAGCACGGGTGTGCACGAGGCCCTCTTGCAGTCAGTCTTCTACGCTGCTCTGGAAGATACTAGATGGTTGCCCAGCCAACCCACTGCCCGTGCCCACACTAGGTGCCATCTTCCCGGACACTGGCTTCAGCTTCATCCACTGATCTTTCATGTGTCTACCAATCCTTCCTTCCAATGCTAAAAGCATGGACTCTGGAGCTAGGCAGCTGGGATTTAAATATTGGCCCCACCACTTATTAGCTATGCAACTTTGGCTGAGTTCTTGACCTCTCTGTGTCTCAGTTTCCTCATCTGCACAATGGGGGTGATGATACCTTATAGGCTTGCTTGTGGGGATTGAATAAAGTGACCTTTGTAGAGCTTTTAGACTCCTGCCTAGCCCATAGAAAATGCTGTATATGTGCTGGTTAAGTAAGTAGATGTGTTCTGGCTGCCCTGAGCAGACGGGTTGCCCGTATCACTATCATTTCCTCTCCTCCAAGCCATTTCAACACACAGTTTGGGAAGAGCGTGCTTGCTGTGCACTTAACATTCTTTTTTGTGGCTCTCCCTGACCTCTTGGCAGCTTACGAGTTCTACCTGGATAGAAGCTACCCTGTCCAGGGGACACTATAGCTCTGTCTCAAATCCTGTCAGTTGCTGGAGTCTTTGTCCTTTGAAAGATGATTCCTGCTTGGTAGGCAGGGTGAGCCCAGCCCCTACCCTACTCAGCCTCACTGTGCTTCTGCCTCCAACAGTTGGTCATGACCTTGAGTTCAGGAGAGGTGTGGGGTGCTGCTGTGTTCCCCCTGAGTTCTGCTTGGTGTCTGTGGAGTGCTCAGGCTATCTGCTGCCCTGGCTTTGCATGGAGTTAGGCCAGAGTCTTCTTGTACCAATAAAGGACATTTTATTGACCATCTGTTCATTCCTTACCTACTTTACTATGACCTGACTCAATACTTTCAACAATAAAGACAGAATTCCTTTGAAAAAGAGCTGGAAAATAAGAGCTAGTACAAAATAGGAGTACAGGTAAGTAAGTGGCAGTGAACTTCTCCCTGAAACCTGAGCAGACTACGTGTTTAAATGTGTGTGCAGGAGTATCATGTGTTTATCAAGCATCCACAGGTTCATGCCTTTGATATCATAATACCACTTCTGGGAAACTCTCCTGAGGAAATGCTATAAAATTTGCGGTATGCTTTATGCCCAAAGATGTTCTTTACACAGTTCCTTATAAAAGAAAATGCTAGAGACAGCTGAAATGTCCAGCATTTCAGAGAGGTTATGTAAAACTCTGGGCACACTGATTTTAGTGGTTTTCAACCTTTTGCAAGTTCATGAGTTGCTTGAGAAACTTGTTAAGATGAGGATTCCCAGCCTCCTCTAGAGAGTCAGATTTAACGGTTCTGGGATGGGGTCCAGAAATCTGCATTGTTAACATACCCTGTATAATCCTAAGGCAGATGTTCTGCAGTCCACATTTGAGAAAACTGATCAACTTGATGGGGTATTTTGCAGTCATTTAAAATGTTTACAGAGAGATTATAATAACATGGAGGAATGCTTTATAAATAAGAAAGTATGTGAAGCTGTGTATGTAACTCTGCATCCAATTATGAAATACGGCTATATAAAGCAAAGCAAAAACATCCAAAAATGTAAACACAGGCAGTCTCAGGGTGGTAGAGTTAGAGCGTTTTTTCTTTTTTCCTACATTTTCTATATTTTCCAAAATTCCTAAAAGTAAGCATTATTTTTACCATATAAACCCATGATTTTGAAACAGAAAGTATCCGCCTTGGAACAAATTTAAGGGCTTTCTATGTATGGTTTACCCTCTTTCCTGGGATGTATATGCTGAAGGTTTCACTTTACCTTTAAACAGACCACAAGACCCTGAAGCAAAGCTGTGCTGGGCGCCTCACGTGGCCAAACCCTCTTGGTGGTGTTTTCAGACCCGGTTTCCCCCATAGACACACGAGTTACTGAAGGCACATTCAGTACTGTTAGTTATTGATAAGATAATAGGAAGTCTTGCCTGGGGTGGTGCTTTATTTTGTAGAGTTGAACCACGGTCACTTCACTCTCTGGAGAGTTTTTTAGATATAATTTGCGCAGGACAGCGAGGCCGGGTTTCAAGAAGTTGGAAATAAGGAAGCCAGGCTGTTTGCTGAGAGAGGCATGTCTTGGTTTCCTGGGGATGTCCTGACAAAGTTCTACAGACCAGGTGGCTGAAAAAATAGAAATTCCTTGGCTCCCAGTTCTGGAAGGTAGAAGCTGGAGGTCAAGGTGCCATTGCGTCTGCGGGCTGTGAAGGCAGGCTCTGTCCTAGGCCTCTCTCTCTATGGCTAGTAGAGGGCCTCTTCTCCCTGAGTCTTCATGGGGCTTGACACAAGTCACCCCATCACAAGGCATTGCTGAGGGGCATGAGGTAGGATGCAGAACTCTGCAGGCGCTCAGTGGAAAACACCAGCAGAGGTTCCGTACATACCTGACTTCACTGCTGCAGTGTGTCCGATAGCTTGAGAGTGAAGTTAGAAGCCACCTGGGCTGTTTCCTCCGTGATCTGACCAGAGAGGAGAGCCTCATCTGGCCTGTTCCTGGGGAGAGGTGTGTGCCTCTGCGGTGGGGATGAGCACCCCAGCTTAGCCCACTGCTGAGTGGATCCACTTATGTTTCTCTGACTTTTCAATCATGAGACAGGGGTCAAGGTCAGTGTCCCGTTCAAACCACCCCTGGAGAAATGGGAATACGAATTCCACAGGTGGCACCTGTGGCTCAAAGGAGTAGGGTGCTGGCCCCATATACCGGAGGTGGTGGGTTCAAACCCAGCCCTGGCCAAAAAAAAAAAAAAAATACCCAAAAATTCTTGTCCCACCTGTCTTGCAGGCTGTTGTGAGGTAAGGTAATGCAGATGGTTGGAAAATTGCAAAGCTCTTTGTGACCCCGACAAGCAGACAGACAGAGCAGTGAACAGCCTCCCTGCCCTGAAGCAGGTGATCATCATGCTATCTGAAGGCTGCAGGCTCAGTTACACTCAGACATTTCTGGAACTCAGTGGTATTCAAGGAGGTGAGGTAACAGTGACTGTAGCTGTGGCACATGTGGCTGATAAAACACTGCCCTGAGCACTGTTACCAAAACCTCCATACCTTCTGAAAAAACAGAAACAACTGTATTTTGAAATTGACGTATGCTCCTTATATGACAATCTATATAGTTGATATAGAAGAAGAAAACAAAAAAGTCCCAGTTCTCTAATTTCCTTTCTCATCACCCAAAGCCCGGAGTGAATATCTTCCTGATATTTCCTGTGCTAATACAAATATATATGTAAATACCTTAAACACCACACCCACGATTTAGTTCATACTGTTTGAAAACTTGGTTTCTAACTTAATGAATGATTTTGGGCTTCTTTCCATATCAATGTAAGTATGTGGATCTTAACCTTATTTTTTTCTAATTCTTGTATGGTATACTGTAGAGCAGATATACCATGTTATTTAACTATTCCTTCATTAATGGACATGTAGGTTTTTCCAGTTTTAGAAATATGATGAACATCATAGGACATGAGTACTCTACAATGCACTTTTTTGTTCATGTATCTTTCACCCTTTGTGGAAATGGCTTTCCACAGGGTAAATTTCTAGGCATGTAATAACCAGGTCAAAGGGGGTATTTACATATTTAAATTGTGATAGATTTTGTAAATTATTCTCTCTCTCAAAGGAAAAAAAAAAAGACAATCAACTTACACTCTCTCCAACAGTTTATAGAAATTTCTATTTGCTCACATCCTTGCCAAGAATGAGTACTCTTCCATTTGCCCCACATTCTTTAACCTGTTGAGGCTGAATACTATTTTGAGAGTGTATTTCCTCTGCGTCTTCAGAGATACTCAACATCATGATCGCAAGGCCTTTTGGAGAAGAGCATCTGGGTCCAAAATCACAGGAAATTGTCAACAGATCTCCCAGATACTCTGAGCACTGAGAGTATATTCGGGGAGACTATTATGTTCTACTTGAACCCAGACATTATACCAACCCCTGGAGAAGCCACACATCTGTTTCTCTGCTCATGTGAAAGGAGAAAGAAAGAAATGAAGACAGGTTTGAGCATCCATCCCACCCAGTGCCCTTGAAACAGTTCTCCAGTTACCTCTCTAGCTGTCTCCCAGGCCGCATCAGTTTTTCTGATTTTCTAAAGGCCCTGTAAATAAGAGGTTCCCCTATGAAATGCTTGGAGACAATCAGCTCCTTATTGCTTAGAGGTGAGGGCAGAGGCTGGGGAAATAGCTGGCCTTGCCTAAGCCCATCCACCCTGATCTCCTGAGAACACAGCAGACACGGTTGCTGCTGTGTCCAGACCAAAGGTCTTGTGTGGGCACCAGCAAGGCAGAGGTCCCAAAGCAATGATAAAAAGCAGCTTCGATAAAATTATCCAGAATTTTGTGTTCAGAAACATCTAGGAAGAAGCAATTTTAACATAGGCATGCATGTAAGTTTTGCATTTTGTGAATTTGCAGTGTTTTTCTTTTGAATCACATTGCAGATAGTGCCAGATCTTTAGGGCTGAGACCTTCTAAAGATCTGCCAGTATCTTTGCCCCATCCCCAGATGGTGATAGGTTAAGTGTGCTCTGAGGCTCTGGGATTTTTCAGTCCCATGTGGAGGCCCTGCCTGCTGGGATTCTAGACATGGAGCTTTGTTTTCTGTGATGCATTTAGAATACCTGCGTCCCAGGGCAGTGGTGGGGATTTCATCAGGAAGCAGGTGAAGGCAGCCCGCTGGTACTCAAGCAGAGTTGATTTCCTCCCCTCACGGGAAGCTTGTCCTGTCTGAATCATGAGCTTGATGGAGCAGGACTTCAAAGACCTTAAGAAGTCTTTTCTTGCTTTATATACAAAGTTCTAGAGAAACAAGAAGAGAAAGGTGTGAAATTGGAGTTTCACTACCTTCTTCTCAGGCTATATTCATGTCTATAGAATATAAATATAAATATATGATAACCTATATTTATATATATTAATATAGGTTATATTTATATATTTATATAACTATAAATAGTTTTTCACTAAGTTGAGTTGAATTGGATCATGATTGTGTTCACCCTACTCAAGGTCAAACACATGTAAATCACGATGGCACAAAAGGTAAAAACTTTACTAGTGCCTAGAGCTTCTTAATTTCTACCATTTTCACTACCTGCGGAAAGAGTCTGCTCCACGTTGGAGGGAGGAAAGCTCAAATCTGCGTTTTCACAATGTGCTGAGCACAGTGCCTCATTTTACCTCCCCAATGGCAATAGGAGTGCTGCTATTTTATAACTGAGGAATTAGAGAGTGGCACCCATTTCTTCCAGATGTCACACAGGTGACCAGGGGCAGAGGCATAATCAAAGTCACCAGTCAATCCAGCTCGTTACTGAGTTCAGGTCTGAGTATAAGCAGAAACCTTTGCTCCTGCACCTTGCAGGGTGACTTGGGCCTCTGTTTGGCCACCCAATGTCGGGTGTCTCAGGCACACCCATCACTCCTGCAGGATAAAGCTGGGTCATCCAGGCACAGAGGGATAGGGGGACAAAGTGGCCTCTGTGGTGGCCATGGGAGATTAGGTTTCATAGTTTCCTCAATGGCCTGGGATCTCCAGCATGACCTGACCAAGACCCCTGTGCAGCTTTTTCCTTGGGAAAGGCCCTCCCCCTTCATTAAGCATCTAAAACATGACTACTCATGGAGGTGTGACCCCTGTTTCCATCACCCTGGGTGCTAGGGACAGAGCACGAACAGAGGCAGACACTGTCCTAGCTCTTCAGGAGCCAGTGGGTAGTGGGGAGATAAAGGTGACAGTCACAGAGGCAATGCATTGACCACAGCCGCATCTCCTATAGAGCCGTTGACTTTACTTTTTTCTCGGTGTGATGAGGGAGAGGAAGATGCTGCAGAAATCTAGAAGTAACAGGCACACCAAGGCCTAAAGGGTGAGCTCAGGTGGAGGGGTGGGGAAGAGTCTTTATTTCATTAGTCTACCAGCCGCCATTTTAGTGCTTTATACAACTAACTTGTGTAATCCCCTGACAACTCTATGATGAGGTACTTAACCAGCATCCTCGGTGTACAGACAGGTGAAACCACTGATCCAAGGTTGCCCACTAGGAAGCACCAGAGCCAGGATCCAAACTCATCAGTATATGGGTGGTGGTTAAGGGGGGGATCAGGGCTGAGTACAGAGGAAAGGAGAGGCCCTGGGAGGGGCCCTGGGGAAGGAGGACTTCCTGAGTCAAGTACACTGAAAACAGTAGTCAAGGGGGAGCAAGTTGGCAGGAAGAAGTGTTTCTACCAGGAGGGAGAAAGCAACTGGCCAAATGGTGTGGGCAGGTTGGCGGGATGAAGACTGAGATTGGACCCATAGACATCATGGCGGCCTTTGACAAGAGCAATTGTAGGGGAGCCATAGGGAGCAAAGTGCAGTTAAAAAGGTTCAGGAAAAGGTGGGAGGAGAGGAGGTAGCAACTGTGATAAATAATGCCTTTGAGGAATTTTACGCTAAAAGGAAGTAGCTCAGGGTGACCCAGTTCCACGGGATTTCTGTATAAAATGTTGGTGGGGAACCTACTGGTGTGCTGACGGGAGCGCGTCAGCAGCACAGGGAACCACCACAAGCAGAGAGGAAGCTCCCAGTACAGAGGGAGGCTCTCGGGCCACTTCAGGGTATGGAATCCAAGGTCCAGGGGAGGGTGGCCTTAGGCTGAAGTGGCTGGCTGCTGGGGTGTGTCAGGTAAGCTTTGGGTGGCAGATACCTAAGCTGCATGCACCTATAGCACCACTGACTTGAGTTTCCCCTTGTTCGCTCTGAAGTCTTAGCAGAGCCGCTAAGAGGTTAAGGTAACATTCTTCTCTGGACATTGCAGGGCTGATGGGCATCTCTGGGCATCTGTCCCTGATGTCACCAGCTTTTGCCGATGGTGGAGGTCAACCCTGGCTGTGGTCCTGGTACAGCTGTGAGATGAGTGGCAGGAGAGAGTGAGTTACAGCAGCTGAGGGAGTTTTTTCTCCAAGGCTCCGTGGACATTATGTGCTTGCTTTTGGGGAGCCCTGGGGATTCGAGCACAGATGGCCAAGGGATTCCTGCTGTCGTGCATTGGGCATAGTGTCCACTCACTCAACAAATGAGATGGCTGTGAACCCAATTCCAGCAAGTTTACTTAAACTTACCTCACAGAATTTCTAGGGCCCCAAATTGGCCAATCAGGCCCCTGGGTTGATTTACAATTTTTCAAAGTTTGACCCCTGAGAAATGCAAAGCTCACAGGAGGCACTTCCTGTGCTACCCCAGCACTCTGAAGCTACCTCTCAGTGGGGCTGTGTTTGGGCTATGTTTGGTGGATAAATAAGGACACAAACAAGAGGGGAAGAACTAAATTCGGTGAGCTTTGAATGCAAAATCAGGGGACTCCCCATTGGGGAAAATTCCTCTGGTTAAAAAAAAAAAAGAAAGAAATGGGTAAATGAGGCAGAAACAACAGTGGTATAAGACAACTAGCACACCACAGCGCTGGTTTCTTCCCTAACCGCTTTCTCATTAAAGAAAAATGTGAACAGGCGGCGCCTGTGGCTCAGTGAGTGGGGTGGCAGCCCCATATACTGAGGGTGGTGGGTTCAAACCCAGCCCCAGTCAAACTGCAAAAAATAGCCGGTGTTGTGGCGGGCGCCTGTAGTCCCAGCTACTCGGGAGACTGAGGCAAGAGAATCACCTAAGCCCAGGAGTTGGAGGTTGCTGTGAGCTGTGACACTACAGCACTCTACCAAGGGCGATAAAGTAAGACTCTGTCTCTAAAAAAGAAAAAAAAAGAAAAATGCGAACAATTATGTATAGATGTATCTACTCCTCCCCACCCAGGAGAACTCTGTTGGTTTTTCTTTCCCCTGATGTATTGCAAGTTTTCTTGTACGTTGTTATAAAACGTAAATGTGGTTTTTAGGTAGGGTTAAAACAAAATTGATTTGGGGAAATAGGGAGTACCTGGAACTCTGGGGGGAGATTAATTTGGAAAGTCTTTCCAAAAGAAGGTGACTTGGGTTTCTTAGTTTTGAATGGAAAATCCAACCTTCACTGGACTTTGAACAAAGGAAGGGCCCAGCAGGGATTCCGGGGCAGCTGGGGACGTGCAGGGAGAAGCCAGGGCCACATGAGGATGCTCCTGCAGTGGCCTGGGGGACCAGACAGCAATGAAGACCAGTGCAGTGGGAGAGCAGTTGGAAATGCCTAATTAGAGGTAAGAGCGTCGTCATAGCCAAGGGCTTCTTCAGGCTTCAGGGAGGGTGGTTAGGATCAGAGTAGCCAGAAGGGGCAGAGAGGTGTGGGTGAGGGCAGTCTGCAGGTGCGGGAAGCAGTTTTAGGACTGTGGTGGGGGAGACGGCCGTGAGATGGGAACAGTGCAGAGAAAGAATCCTTAGGTTGGTGCCGAGCTCCAAGAGTCGGAGGTGTCACCAGGTGATGTTAGTTGAACAGGCCAGGCTTGGCGCCCATAGCTCAGTGTTTAGGGCACTGGTGGGTTCAAACCCAGCCAGGGCCTGCTAAACAACAATGACAACTACAACAAAAAAATAGCTGGGTGCTGTGACGGGCACCTGTAGTCCCAGCTACTTGGGAGGCTGAGGCAAGAGAATCACTTAAGCCCAAGAGTTTGAGGTTGCTGTGAGCTGTGACGCCAGAGCACTGTACCAAGGGCAACATAGTGAGACTCTGTCTCAAACAAAAACAACAACACTAAAAAGCAAACAAAAAACAAGACCATAACCAGTGGGTGCATTTGTAAATGTGACTGGTCCTTGTGTATCTCTGGAATTTAGCACGGTGCCTGCACTTAGCGGACGCTTATGAATTACTTGTCAGATGAGTGAATGGGTGAAGAAGTAGTAACAGCTAAGATATCTTTTAAGTTGCTGCAAAAAAATAATGTGGTACTTTCTCAAACAATGAAACACAGAATTACCAGATGGTCCAGCAATTCCACTCCTAAGTACAGACCCCAAAGGATTGAAACAGGGACTTGAATAGGTATTTGTATACCATGTTCATAGCAGTATTATTCAGAACAGAGAGAAGGTAGAAGGAAAGCTAGTGCCCGTCAGGAGATGAAGGGGGAACACGATGTGGTCTAGACACAAAAGGAAATCTATCTTCAGCCTTAAAAGGGAAGGGAAATCTGACAACCTGGATGAACTTTGCAAACATTATTGTAAGTGAAATAAGTCAGTCACAAAAGAACAAATATTGTATGGGTCCACTTGTACACGCTACTTAGAGTAGTACGATTCCCAGACACTGAAAGCAGACCAGAGGTTCCCAGGGCAGAGGTAGGAAGGAACAGGGAGTTACTGGTTATGGATATAGAGTTTCAGTTGGGGAGGACAGAAGCGTTCTGAAGACAGAGGTGATGGCTGCATGCAGTGTGATGAACTTAATGCCATTGAACTGTATACTTACAATGGGTAAAATGATAAATTTTATGTTATGCATTTATTACAATAAAAGAGGCAAAATTATAATCTTTAAATACATCAAAAGACAAAATGTGTTGAGAATGCGTCAACATGCTAAAATGTTTCTTAAGTCCCTCCTAAGCTTTTATTCACTTCATCCTCACAGCAACCCTGTGACTCAAGCACCATGCTAGGTATATTACACACGTGGCTCCTTAGGGGGAAAGCCCTACGAGGCAAGCTACTGTGTTCATTTTACAGGTGCAAAACTGAGCCTTCGAGACAGACAAACATACATACCAGCGAGGTCACAGTAGGCTAGAACTCAGGCTTGGCTGAACCCAGAAGCCACGTGGTTTCTATATTACGCATCATCTCTTCAGCGCCAAGAGAGCCAAGATTAGAAGGAGAATCATAGAGTGGTCACAGAGTTCATGCAGGAGGCATGTATTAAGCTCCAACTGTGTACTCAGCCCTCTTCACATTACTCAGAAGACCAGAGAAGGAAAAAACACTATTCTTGCCCTCCTGGGGTTGGCTGAGGTCCCTGGGGGCTACGTTGCAGATACAACATAAAACTATTTCAGATTGTATAGTACTGACCCCCATGGGCTGCTGGATCCAGAGGAAGAGAGTCAGGGTTAGGGAGAGAGAGTCTAGAAAACTTCTGGGGTCAGGGCTTCCTGGGAAGGAGTCATTCACTGAGCACATCCTGTGTTCTAGGTGGCAGAAAAATCCAGTTGTAGAAATACTAATAATACTAACACAAACTCACAATCCTTTATGTGCAAGTCTGAAATCCAAAGAGCTCAAGAAAAAAAGTTGTTTTTGTTTTGTTTTTTCCCAATTTGGTGCCAAATTTATGACTGAGGCTGCAATTTGGACAGCACCAGGCCTCAGAGAGCCTGGGTCCCCAGTCCTGTTCTGTAGTTTGTCACCTATTCCCAGATGTGAATGGCCACCCTCTCCCCTTTTTGTTGAAAGAGGAAGCAACCCCAGAAGGTTCCCTTCACCCACTCTCTGTGGTCTGAAGAAGAGGAACCTGGATCTGATTTGGATTTTTTGAAGAAATCTTTCTTTAATGTGGTCCAATCCAACTTCTTCATTTGCTGGTTTAACTGGGACTGTGGGTGGCTGTGTCTCTGTGGGGATCGACCAAGGGGATTCTCTCAGCCAGGGGCTCCCCCACCCCGAGGGCGGAGTTCCCCAGTTGTGGCTCCGTGGTGACTCCTTGGCTGTCTCTCATTATCTCCAGGCTACTGGAACCTTCTCAGGGTAAAATTTAAATATTGAAATAAACATTCTACAAAAATAAAACTGTGGGAAGAAATAAGTCTATAACAGCCAGTATTTTGGGGAGAAGAGAGGGAAAAAGAGAGTTATATAGACTATTTCAAAATATGCCAGTATTCAAAAATATACCAGGCAGTGTGTGGGTAAGCCCCGGACTCTAGTTATGGCTCTGTGTCTCCTCCCTGCACGAATTTGGACATGTCTCTTACTATTCTAGTAAAGTGGGGCTAAACATGGGCTTGCCAAGGTTGCTGGGGTCTGTGAACAGGTTTTGTAAACCATGAAGCAGGACAGTGAGGGGGCCAGTGCTATCTGATGGTCAGCCTGGGGCAGAATGCCCTACTGTCTTACCTGCTGTGATTTTGCTCTCCTGACGGAGGGGAGCCACCATACACCATCACTTAGGGCGCTCATCTCCACGTTTCTCCCCTCTAGGCCTCAGTTTCCATATTAGTCAGGCTAACCCAGGCCATGCTGCAGTGGCAAATAAACCCCTCATTTTGCTGGCTCAACACAATGAAGCTTTATTTTCTGCTCTGGTGAGAATGGACAGAACCTCTTCCATCTTGTAGCCATACCCCAGGGTGTGTGGGCTCCAAGGACACAGTGGCAGGGAATGAGAGGGATGAAGGAGGTACATGATTATCTCTTAACTGTTTGGGCCCAGAAGTGACACATGTTACCTATAGTCCATTGGCCAGAATTAATCCCTTAACTGCAAGGAAGACTGGGAAACACAGGGGGGCATATTCAGTGGGCACAAGTGGACTCTGTCCCAGTTTCTTCATTTCTAAAATGGGAGGGCTGGTTGTACTTGGAGTAGACACCCCTGGCTCTGGCTTTTAGGATTGTGTGAACTGGAGACCTAGCTGGTTCACACCATGTTAACAGTGCCCTGGGTCACTGCACACAGCTTCTCTGGGAAAAAAACGTACCCCAAATATCAATTTTCCTTTCCTCGCTCTTTTCTAGACCATCTCCGAGCCATTTCCTCTCTCCTGTCCCTCTGTGAACTCCCAAGTGCCAAACACTTCTAGCCTGTGGAGTTAGATGGCTTCAAGCTTCCCTGATCAGAGCAAATGTTTCGCTTCCTGAAAGAAATGGGGCTGCCTCTTCCATGTGGGGAGCTTTTCAGCCAGGCGAGGCTGGTACACAGGAGGTCAGATGAGCAACACGTGCCCTTGTGCCATCACACTGGCGTCCCTCCTGGGGCCCCATCTCCTTTGTGGCGTCCCTCCTGGGGCCCCATCTCCTCTGCGGCATCTGTAGAGGAACTGAGGGATAATTCTAAAGACCCCCTATTTGCTTCCTTCTATTACTCCTTAGATTTGTGTACTTCCTACCCCCTTTCCCAGTCTGGTGAAATCCACGTTGGTCACCAGAAAAATTTCAGCTGAGACAATTAACAATGGTCTTTGCACATTTGAAGGGCAAAGTCTGAATTGTCAGATTAGAAATATGCTGTAGATATAGTATTTCTTAATCCCAGCGTGGGCGTTTGCCAAAGCCTGCGCAATCTTAGGAGGAGGGATGGAAGGTGCTCAGCTACGTCTGTGTGGTAGCCCAAGGGCACGTGTTGTCCTCTGACCTCCTGGGTACTCCAGTTGTGGTAATGGGGTGTCCACTTTTCTTGGCATACTTGGTAACCAGCTGGAGCCTGTGTTCTGTTAGAGGATCCTTATCATGGTAGCCTGGTCTATACCTGAGCCTCTGCACAGGGATGTCAGAGACCTCTGAGTACTGCTTCTTCTCTAGGACTTATTGCCACTGCTTAGCCTGCAGGGTAGAGTGAATGCCCTGCCTTGGTGAGGGACCCCAGCTTTATGTGATCCTGCACCTGGGTGTAGGCATCCGGTGCTGCTGTGGCTGTTACAGAAGTTTTGGACATTCCTTCCATCAGGAGGTGGGACCTCTGCTCCTTCCCTTGAATCAGGCCAGCCTTGTGAGTGCTTTGATTAGTGCAGTATGGAGAAGGTCTTGTTTTGTGACTTGATCATAACAAAC
>NW_003852510.1:1715346-1716662 GCF_000181295.1 Otolemur garnettii
CCCAGCTGCCATACTACAAGAAGCTCAAGCCACAGGGAGAGGCCACACGCCATCTTACAAGTGACAGTCTCAGGTGAGCCCAGCCTTGAGTCGTCCTAATGCAGGTACCAGACAAGTGAATGAAGAATCTTCTAGATAATCCCAGCCCTTAAGTGTTCAGTTCACTCCGCTCTCAGCTGACCCCTGCTGCCTACTGTTCCTGTTGAAGCTCTAGACATGGTGAAGCAGGAAGAGTCATCCTAGTCGTGCTCTGTCTGCATTCTTGAGTCTCAGAAGAAATTAGTTGGCATTTATGTCACCAAGTTTGAAGTATTAACAGTTTGCTCCATAGCAATCGGATAAAACCTCCTTGTCCTGCCCTTAGCGTGGAGATGAATGCATCAGTGCTTCATCAGACTTCTAGGAGGGAAGAGTCTGGGAGTGGGCTACTGGCCTCATTCTTGTCCAACCTCTCTCTCTCTCTCTTTTTTTTTTGAGACAGAGTCTCACTACATTGCCCTCGGTAGAGTACTGTGGAGTCACAGCTCACAGCAACCTCAAACTTATGGGCTTAAGCAGTTCTCTTGCCTCAGCTTCCCAAGTAGTTGTGACCACAGGTGCCCACCACAACACCCGGATATTTTTTGTTGTTGTTGTAGTTGTCATTGTTGTTTGGCAGGCCTGGGCTGGGCTGGAACCTGCCAGCCCTGGTGTATGTGGCTGGCACCCTACCCACTGAGCTAAAGCCACTGAGGCCCTGTCCAACCTCTTTATGACAATTAATAGAGAGCAAAAATGGCAACAAGAAGGATTATTGGGAGAGTATGGGTGTGGCAAAGTGAGATAGATATGCAGGACACTGGGACATGGGGTCGACATCCCAAAAGATGTCCACCAACTAAGAGGAACCTCAATCTTAAGCACTTAGCAAATTCAAAGGTAGAGAAGTACAGGGTGAATCAGAGGTCAGCCAGGGGAAGGAAGAGGTTGGCTCTCCCAGGCAGCCTGAGGGAAGGCTGAAGGAAGCGGGCAGGAAGAAGAAGGGGATGCCTTTGAGATGGGCCAGTGAGTGGGTAGGGGCCTGTCAAACAGGGTCTCAAGGGCCAGGCCAGGAAGGCTGAGAAATGATGCTGGGACCCTGGGGTCAGTTCACCCTGCATCCTTGCCCTCAAGAGCTCAGGAGAGATACAAATGGATCTGGCTGTTTGGTCCCTTGACCCAGGAATTCTTAAAGATCCTGCAAGGGGACAAAACTAGTTAAATTAAGACAGCTTTGGCCAGGTGGGCGTGGTGGCTCATGCCTGTAATCCCAGCACTCTGGGAGGCAGAGGCAGGAG
>NW_003852510.1:1716682-1730504 GCF_000181295.1 Otolemur garnettii
ATAGAGAGCAAAAATGGCAACAAGAAGGATTATTGGGAGAGTATGGGTGTGGCAAAGTGAGATAGATATGCAGGACACTGGGACATGGGGTCGACATCCCAAAAGATGTCCACCAACTAAGAGGAACCTCAATCTTAAGCACTTAGCAAATTCAAAGGTAGAGAAGTACAGGGTGAATCAGAGGTCAGCCAGGGGAAGGAAGAGGTTGGCTCTCCCAGGCAGCCTGAGGGAAGGCTGAAGGAAGCGGGCAGGAAGAAGAAGGGGATGCCTTTGAGATGGGCCAGTGAGTGGGTAGGGGCCTGTCAAACAGGGTCTCAAGGGCCAGGCCAGGAAGGCTGAGAAATGATGCTGGGACCCTGGGGTCAGTTCACCCTGCATCCTTGCCCTCAAGAGCTCAGGAGAGATACAAATGGATCTGGCTGTTTGGTCCCTTGACCCAGGAATTCTTAAAGATCCTGCAAGGGGACAAAACTAGTTAAATTAAGACAGCTTTGGCCAGGTGGGCGTGGTGGCTCATGCCTGTAATCCCAGCACTCTGGGAGGCAGAGGCAGGAGAATTGCTTGAGCTCAGGAGTTTGAGATCAGTCTGAGCAAGAGTGAGACCTTATCTTTACTAAAAAATAGGAAAATTAGCTGGGCATTGTGGCGGGTGCTTGTAGTCCCAGCTACTCAAGAGGCTGAGGCAAGAGGATTACTTGAATCCAGGAGTTTGAGGTTGCTGTAAGCTCGAATGATGCCACAACACTCTATCCTGGGGCAACAGAGTGAGGCTTAGTCTTTAAAAAAAAAAAAAAAAAAAGAACGGTCAGCTTCAAAACATACAACCCAGCTATACAGGACCAGAATGGCTGGGTTTCCCAGGGGTTCACTCTGTTCACGTTCTACTGGGGCCTCCACAGCCCCCAGACCATCTGTCACACTGGACAGGCAGCTCGTTGGTGAGCCCATGGAAAGATTCCGGGGTAGGGGACCTCCTGACTCTTTCCCTCTGAATGATCACCCTAGCAATGCTCATGCATTATATTGTGATGAGTCCCTGTGACAAGAATTTCCTGAAAATTTATATGGGATAAAATATAAAATTTATATTTTATCATATACATATAAATATATTTAGAATATATTTATCCCACCAGGTTTGAATGTGGGAGCCCCAGGAGGATCCCATAAAGACATGACTTCCTGGGGCTACCACGTTCAAACCTGATGGGATACATACACTCTGGATACCTCTTTCAGGCTGGGTCCGCCTGGGGTGCAGGGTTAGTGGAGGGAGGAGACCTTGCTAGCACCTGGCCTCTGGGTGGCTCAGTGGGACAAAGCTGCCCTAGGCTCCGGTGGTGCCCAGTATAGGCCTTCTTGCTCCCTCTCAGAGTTTGTCAGGGGACGATACTGTAGCCAGACTTGACCCTCTCTAGGCCTTCATGCCAGGGCTGCAGAAAAAGCTAGAAATTAGCTGCCTGAGCCGGTAGTGGCTCTTGTGGAAGGAGAAGCCCCTCTGCAAAGGCCACCTATGTTTTGTGGATTTGTTCTTCCAAAGAGGTGAAGGTGCTTTGGGAGATAGCAGATGAGGAACAGGAGGGCCTTTTCTGTCCCCTGAAATGTCAAAGGGAGAGGACCACACTGAGGCTCTCCCTTGTCCGTGCCTAACAATGCCTGTTACTAGCACACAGGTGCTGGCTCCACAGAATGTGTAGAAAGGGCAACTGTGGCCACTCTGAGCGACTGCTTATGTGTTTTATCAGGGTCGCCTTAACTTCGTCTTCATGGCACCCTCCTGACATAGGTATTATTCCCATTTCACAGACAAGGACCCTGAGGCTCCAAGAGGTTAAGGGCTCACCTGGATCATATAGCTTGTTAGGGACAGAGCCAGGACACAGCCCCACGTCTGTTTAACCCTAAACTGATGCTCATAACCACCACGCAGTCTGCCTTTCACAATTTTATTGTAAGGGGCATCACAGAACAGCAGATGGGGGGCCCTGGGAACATGAGCAGCTGGACGGGTTCCGAGGGGCATGGGTCCGGGAGTAGCTTCAGAGGGGAAAGCTGCAGAATGGTGGCCTAGCCTAAGTTCCCCTTCTGCACTCCCACCTGTGTGCTGCAGGGGTGGGGGCCCGCCATTCACTGGGCATCAGGGCTGGCCCATGGTGACGTGGTGGATGTGCCTCCAGATGCTCTTGACCACATCCTCCCCACCTGGCTTCCAGGCTGGTCAGGGTGGTGTGGGCAGCAATCCTGAAGCATTTGGTCCTGGAGGTGGTGTGGGGGAGGCAGACCCTGGCTCTGACTGAGGACTGAGGGCTCCAGTGGCCGAGGAAACCCCATGCGGTGGATCTGGCAGGCAGGAAGGGGTTGGAAGGGGCAGGAAGGACCTGATAGCAGGTTGCTAAGGCCTAGGCTCCCTCTGGGAATGGAGGGACATCTTTTTCTCTGGAACCCTGAGGCTGGACCATTCACTTTCTCGGCAATGTTATTTTTGTCCCTGTAAAACAGAGTGTTGGAAATTCCTCAGGGGCCTTGTCGGATTTGGTGCCTGAGTACATAATCTCTTGGGGTGGACAGAAGGTCGGGTGAAAGGATTAGGTGTGGAGTCAGATGGGAGAGAAAGGGGAAGCCGGCTGGGAAGAGACTTGGAGGTGTTTCAGTTGGGGACAGCTCAGGGTTCGTGCACTCTCTCTGCATCTCTGCCTCTCTCCCCGCTGTGATGGGAAGTTCTCCCAACCTCTTAGGGCCACTGCCCCTCATCTCCCACCCCTCTGCCTCACTCCATTTTTACTAATATTATTGCCGTTTCCTTTGTCGAATTTTTTACTTCAGCTGAATTCCAGGCCTCCTTGATTTCTGTCAGCTCTTCTAAACAAAAATAAAACAAATAAAGCTTCCAAAACTTCACATCTTGGGGAAGTTCTCCCTGAGTCAGTGTAAATAGCAATGGCGGTTGATCTGCTTGGGCAGTGCGGAAGGAGGCGGACAGCCTGAGGGTGCGGCTCTGCTGGCCGCTGCCCTGCCCTGCCGCTGTCTCCAGGACATCCTTGGGTGCCCCACATCCCTCTGCTGAAGTTAGGACCTGCCATTCTGTGGTCAGTAGATACAGAAATGCACTTTCGGGTAATCAATCCCTTGCCAGCTCTGAAGGCCGTTGATTATATTCTGGTCTTTTCCTCAGCAGGTTAAATAATCCTAATTCCCTCAGTTAATTTTACAACCCAATCATTATGAGTTCTTTTGAAATCGCAACAAGCATCCTGTTAAGTTTTAGAGCCTACGTTTTACAACAAGAGGCTAAGCCCTGAGTGCATAGAGAGCGACGAAAAGATTGCTGCACAGTTTCTGTCCGCCCCTCTGCGTGGATTCCTGTCTAATAATCATTCAAATCTCTCCCTTGCCACTGCTGTCTGCACCACCATACCCCTTATCTCAGGCCATCAGCTCTTCTCCGTGATCTTATTATTTCCACTGATTCAGGTTAAGCTTGGCCCACTGCGGTCTTTATTTAGATCATCTTTATTATACCTGTGGGTAGATTTTGTAAGCTGGTCCTAGTACAGGTTTACTTGTGGGTTTCCTTTTAAAAGGTCAGTGTGAAACAGGAAATGTGACTAAGAAAATCTTATTCCTCCAAGAAGCCTCACTTCATTAAGCGGAAAAAAAAGGCAGCCATCCCCTCTCCCCTAAAACTTACTCACGGCCCAAACAGACACATTTCAAAACAGTACATACTCCCCCAAACACTGAAACGTGCACACTAAGCTGCATGTGTGGGGTGAGTGGTTACTCATAAGGTTTACCCTGTCTGGGGGCACGTTGTCACGCCAGCATGTGCTGCCTGTCACTGTTCTTCAGAGAGCCTGAGGACACACAGGGACCTGGGCAATCTGGAGAGTGGAGCCCGGGTGCTGGAATGGTTGGCCATATTCATACGGTCAGGGCAGAGCCAGGGTGGGAACAGAAATTTCCTGACTACCAAGCCACATCAGCCCAAGTAGACCACAGGCCCACCTCTTTCGCTTCCAGAAGGGCCCTGCATCTTTATTCTTGCAGTTCACAAGCCAGGTGATGTTGCAGTGTGGATACATGGTTGCCAGGATAGGATCCTGGGGAAATTAATCTAGGATTCCTAACTGGGGCTTCCTTGGGAAAGGGTAGCTGCTGCCCTTGGGACCATCTGATTTGCAACCTTGTTTCAGTTTCCTCATCCATAAAATAGAAAAATAATAGCTCTTACCTTTATGGGGTTATCTTAGGGTGAAAATAAACGACTACACATTAAAACCCTGAGAACAGTCTTGGCATGCGGTAACTTTGTAAGGGGCAGCTATTATTATTCTGGTGAGTTGGTTAGCTTTCCTCCACTCTATTCAATTCAATGAGAATTTGGCAGCCACCTTGGGCTTCGCTGGGGCTGTGAAAATGGCCACATCAAGGTTGCATGCATCTTAGAAGAGCTGACAGAAATCATCTAGATGGTCTGATGTAGAGTCAGCACTGACCGAATTATGAGGAAGGGTATCTTTTCAGACAGGATGAGCGCCAGGGAGCCCACCTCGAGGTGGTCTGCTCCAGGGCTTGGGCTGCGTGAGGCCTGCTCCTCTGACACTGGGAGGGAGGGACGGTGGATTCTGGCTGGACAACCGACACTGCTACTGAGAGTGTGGCTCGAGGCCCAGGGCCTGGGGCTCCATCCACTTGGACCAACAGCAGAGAGGGTGGGAGGGTGCTGTGAGTGGGAGCCGCAGCCAGGTTCCAGGGTGCTGGATCCCAGGTTGACTCAGCCCTCCCTTTGCTGCTCTAACCCTCAATCCTTTTGTCTGTGTGCTGGGAAATTCTGGGGGGGAGGGCGTTTAACTCCCAACCCTAAAAGGCTCATGGGCACTTTTCCTGAGCTTCCGTTGCTTCACTCTGCCTAGGAGCTTCCAGAAAAATGTAGTCTTATCTCACCAAAGGAAGGACAGACCACAGCCGTGTGGGACCTTGTTTCCTTAAGATTTACTCGGGGGGTGTGCCAGAGATCCAGCCACATCTGTGAGGCGCTTACCAAGACTGAAGTTTCAATGACACCTTTCTGTTGCATGTCTGTGTGACTGGTCTGCGCTCCTCCGGTGCCAGCATGAACCCTGTGCCTCTGGATCAGTCTATAGCTGTCCTCTTCCCCAGCTGCCTACACATCTGTGTCAGGGACTCTCTTTTAGGGAGAGGAGCAGTGTACCCCATTGCAGAGACCCTTCATACTATTGTCCTGTGCTCAAGCGCTTTCTTTTTTGTTGTTTCTCAAACATTCTTGATGAAGGGATGAGCAGTCCTCACCTGAGCACGCTGGTGGATGTTTGCCCTGGTTGGCTTGCTGCAAGAGGAAATCTGCTCTCTCCCTAAACAGATCAAAGTAATCCTTAGGTTCTCTATGGATCTATACCTGGAATCTGTTCAATCTCCAAACAAGACAGAATGGAATAAACTTTCTATTGATTTGCTAGCTAATTTGCAGTGAAATGAGATTCCTGAGCAAAAAGAATTTGGGAGGTGGGTAGACTTCTAAGTGAGATTGCTGGGTGTTTCCCATTTGCTCACTTAATATTTAAAAGCATAATGTCTCTATTTTCTGGTTTCTTTTCAAATTCCCTCACTTTCCCTCCAGAGTTCCTCATACCGATCTGAGAAGAAACAGACAGAGGAGAAAAGCAGGGATTAGGTTTTGTTTAGAGGAGGGGGGTTTGAAATGGGAAAAGGTAGACATTTCTAGCTCCCAACATCTTATTTCCTGAATATTTTCTGTGCCAGAGAAAATGGCTCTCAGCGGCCTTTGCAGTATCCAGGCAGTGTGTGCTTTCCCGCCAGCCCTGGGGAGCACCTCCTGCACTCCCGGCCTCCCCAGCCTGCACTGGGGTGAAGAGGTGTGTGCAGTGAGGGGTGGGAGTCTCACACCCTAATGGAGCTGAGCTGGCCACACTGCCTGTTTCTGCCAATTAGTTCCCCAAAGGGAACAAAGCCTTATTTCTTTCCTCCCTTAGTTCCCAGGCACTGGCTGGGGCAAAAGAATCCTTGGCAGCTCACGGGTTAAAAATAAAACACAGCAAGGGGGAAAACAAGCCAGGCAGCTGCAGCGGCTCCTCAGAGCCCACTCTAGGCTAAACAGAGGCCCCAACAACTCCTTGGAGACTTGAACCCTGGGCGATGGAATTTTCCCTTGCATGGAGGCCATTGTCCTCTGGAAAGGGCCAGGGCCAAGGAGGGCCTGGGGAGCACTGATCTCCCTAGCTGAGAGCCCAAGGGCTCTGTCCCACCCAGCCGCGCTTGGGTGAAAAGGCAACGGGGGTGGGGGGTAAGGGTGCAGCCCAGCCCTCCCCCTTTGGGGAAAAGGCGCAGTGTGGTAGGGGCTTCTAAAAGACCTGGGCACCAGTTGTTGCCCCACTCTTCAGCCCCAACCAGCCAGGCACTGGGATGGAATAAAAGGCTTGGTTCCCTTGGCAACCAAGGGGGTCTATGGTTTTTCACAGAGTACAAGATGGGCTTGGGAGGGAAGGAGGTGGAAGTGGGGGAGTGGTGAAGGGGAAAGGGGGAGGGGCAGCCTGTTTGCCAGCGCTGTTTGAGTTTGAGTCTCAAGGGACGCTTTTGTAGGTTCTGGCCTGGGAAATACAGGCTCCCTTAAGTGTGGGGGATGCTCTTAACTGCTCCTCAGCTTTGAGTCAGGAGTAGAGGTCCATGGTCCCTGATGGGAGTGTGACTGTGTATGCCTCAAGTTAACCTCATGGACAGAGCCTACCTTTGTAGGTAACTAGGCCTGGCCCTGTTTTATAACTGGAGGCCCCTGGAAGTGTTGAAAGATGCTCGAGCCCATAGAGAGCTATTTGTGAAGCAGAGATTAGAATAGCAGGCGCCTGTCTCCTGGGTCCGATCTCCACAGACTATTTTTAATATCAAGCAGGAGAGTTGCTGAAATATAGACAAAGCACAGAACCTAGGCTGACTTTGTGTCAAGCACTAGACTTTGTGAGAGGAATTAAAAAGATCTATCCATATACCAAACAGATGTGTTCAGGCTCAGTGAAAACTAAGGGATAAGGGACAGGAGACTCGGTGCCAGGACTTTGGGAGGAGAGGTCTCAGCATGTTGTCCTAGCACCGAGGTGGACAGGACACTTGGTATAACCCTACAGGGCTCAGACTGTGAAGGCGCCAGTGTGGCATTGCTAGAAGTGCCTTTTATGATGCCCTTAGAAGTGGGGCATCTACCACATGAAACAAGGGAGTGGAGCTGGTAAGTTGATATGGTGGCTTCGGAAGACAGACAAATAATATAAACTGAAACACTCTTCCAGAGTCTTAAAATGAATTTTTAAAAATGAAAAGCAAAACCCCTCTCTGGTATGGCCAGGCAATTCCTGGTAACAGAGAACCCAAGAATTCTCCGGGTTCACTGTTGCTTTGGTAGAAGGGCTTGCTTGGTTTTCCTGCTTTTGCCTGAGGATCTGGATGTGGGAAGGGGGGTGGGAGGGAAGGTCACTGTGTTTTCCTGAGAGGGTGGCTGTGGCCATCCCTGCAAAGTACTTCCTTGCGCACAGGGGGTCAGTTCCTTCAAAGCTTGGCTCCAGTGGGTGAGTCTCATCTAAAAGACACAATTTGAGGAAACCTAGAGGGTGGCTCCTAAGATGAGGAAACACCTGGGTGGCAGGACTTTGATAAGAAACAATCCCCTGATAGCACTGCAGTTGCCTCACATGCAGGACCCATGGCCAATCAGAAAGCCACCTGCTTTAATAATCACACTCAAATAATAGTAATAAAAAGATCAAAGAATCACTTATCACCTAATTAATTTCCTTGGACTGGGAGACTGGCAGAGAAACAAGTCTGGGCAACACAGAATAACAAGCCATTTAGAAAACACACAGAGAATGGCAACTTAGCTCTCTTGAGTGCATATAATCTCATTTAAGTTTATGACAATTCAGTGAAGTGGGTGTGATTGTTATTCTGATTTTTTAGATAAAAAAAGAAAAGCTGAGCGTGGTTAGTGTAACTACCTAGAGCACATAGCTGAAGGTGGGAGGGCTGGGTTTTGAGTGCTGTCTGCTTATCCTGGATCTACACAACAGCCTGAGGTCACAAACGCACTGTCAGATGGCAACTCTTGCTTAATTCTCAAAACTACTCATTAAGGCAGGAGATGATTCCCATTTACAGCCACAGAAGCTGAAGGTCTTGGAGTTTAAGTGACTATATGTGGTAAAGAAGGACTGTTCTGGGGCTTTTCCCACAGCAGCACGCTGCCTGGTCTCAGGTCTATTCTCATATATCCAGGGAGATTTTAACGCCCACCATTCACGCATCCATTTATTCTCTCAGACATTCAATGATTACAATATCTGCCAAGTACCTACCATGGACAAGGCCTCAAGGGAATGGAAAACAAGTCAGATTCTTAAGAAGTCCCTGTGAGTATAAGAAGTTTGATGATCTCATGGTCTTCTCATCTGCTATCACAGCTGTCAGTGGAACTTTTCAGTTTTAGTCCATAAGCTGATACATTTACAACTACAGAACTAAAATATTAAGAACTACAGAATTGGCCAGGCATGGTGTCTCACACCTGTAATCCTAGCACTCTGGGAGGCTGAGGCAGGTGGATTGCCTGAACTCACAGGTTTGAGACCAACCTGAGCCAAAGTGAGACTCTGCCTCTAAAAATAGCCTGGCATTGTGGCAGTTACGGGTAGTCCCAGCTACTGGGAAGGCTGTGGCAAGAGAATTGCTTGAGCCCAGGAATCTGAGGTTGCTGTGAGCCATGATGCCACAGCATTCTACTGGGCTGACAAAGTGAGACTCTGTCTCAAACAAACAAACAAATAAACAAACAAAAAGAACTACAGAATCACAGACATTGTCTGGACATGGATGGAGTAATTCAGTAAGGTTTGGCTGGACTCACGGTGACAACTGGAGGTAGAGGAGAAAGTCTGGACCGAGGCTTCCTTTGGTTGCCCATATGGGCAGCTTCGCAGCCTAGCTAGCATTCCTGTCTCCCCCAGTCCGTGCAGACACTACTATAAGGGAGCCCCTGCCATGGACAAACTTCCTCCCCATATCTGATTTCATGGCCAGGTTACTTCCCAGACAGGACCAGACACTTATCGGATGCCTAAATGTATACATGTCCAAGTCAGTGTGCACACGGGTCCCTCATGTTCCCTGCTCACTCCATCAGGACAGGATCATGCAGTCGAGACGATTTCTCACACAGAACTACCATGGGGGAAACCTTCCCCTAGAGTGACACGAGTCACCAGAATGTGTGCGGGGAGGTAAAAAGCACTTTTAGACAAGGCGGCACGGCACGGCTGTTTGCCCCGGAAGGGCAGGAGGTGTCAGGAGGGCTGATGAACAAAACGTCCACCCCTCTCCACACAGGTCAATGTGCGGGGAAGCGAAGGCGTTTGGTGAGGAAAAGGAAGGTGGTAAAGGAATGCTGGGGACAGGCTTTTGAAGGGCAAGGGTTGATGCAAGTTTGTTTCAATAAACACGTAGCTTGAATGCTTTCTCTGTGACCTGGTACTGCTCTTGTTCACGGGGTACCTGGTGCTCTGTGGGTCCCTGTGGTTGAGGACAGGACCAGACAGCACAGGCTCTTCCAGAAATGGAGAGAGGCCTCTGTGAGAGTTGAGGGTGGGTGGGGAGGAACATAAAGACCATGGAAGCCCTCAGCTGGCATTGACTCAGGCCCAGGGCCTGAGGGCTTGCTGCCAAAAGACACCCCAGGAGAGTCTTGGTAGAGAGATACAGTTGCCCTCCGTGATGGGCAACTTCCTGCCTTTCAGGAAGGCTTAGTACTGAAACTTGTTACATTCTCTGTGGCCAACATGTATTATTATTTCTGAATGAGACCTTAACGTCTTTGGTGTTTCCTATTTTGTTATCACTTTTATTCCGTGTCATTGCTCAGAGTCTCTGCCTGTCTTCCTGTCCCATACTCTAAGTAGAATTACTAGATTTAACAAATAAAAACAGGCCACGAAAAAGATCAAGTGTATGTTTCACAGTGTCACAGCCCTCTCTCTGAATCTCTTCTCTCGCTGCACTTACCGCTCTGTCTTCCCAGACCTATTTCTCTCTCTGCTTCTCCTCCCTAGCAGCCTCCTGGGTCTAAAAACAATCCACACACTGGACACCCAGTGGTGATTGTTGCACAGCTCTGTGATACAGTAAAACCCTCAGATTGCTCAGATTGCACACTTTAAATGAGTGAATTTTTTATTTGTGAATTATATCTCAATAAAATTTTCTAAAAAGCAGACATCCAAAGCTAACATTAAAAAATATAGGACGTTCACTTAACTTTTAATTTTAAATAGATGATAAATAATTTTTTTAGTGTAAGTATGTTCCATGAAATAGGTGGGACATAGGTTACCAAAAAATTGTCATTTATCTGAAATTAAAATTTAACCAAATGTCTTATATTTTATCTGGCAACCCTACCCTCCCAGCCCTCTGCACCCAGAACTCTTCGAATTCACCATTATTTTCTGCCAGTGTGAGGTACCTCTCTGGGCAAAGAGTTTCAAGTCTCATCATTCAATGTGTGTGAAGCTGCGTCGTGATTTGTCTTCATGTCACTAAGTGTTCTCTTCCCACATATTTCTGAAAGCGAAATATTTCTGGTGGGTTCATTTTCTCTTTGAGGAAGCCCATGGTAAGCATTCAGTTTGCCAAACAGAAATACATTAGAACACCAATTTTTGCACGGCTGGTTTAGATATCTCTCCCATCTTTTTGGTCACCTTTCCTCAGGTCTGTTAATAGCTACTTCTGGACAGATAACATCCCAAAGCTTACTAATTCAGATGTGAAGACTCGGGGAATTAAGTGTCTGAGCAGGGTGGGGCAAAACTCTTTGAGGTATTTCTAGTTCCCTTCCTGATAGGTCAATTTGGGAATCCTTGAAGACTATATATTTTGCCTTTTTTTTTTTTTTTTTGTGACAGAATATCACCTTGCTGGAGTGCCTTGGTCTCATAGTTCACAGCAATGTCAAACTCTTAGGCTCAAGTGATTGTTTTGCCTTGGCCTCCCTAGCAGCTGGGACTACAGGCACCTGCTACAATGCCCAGCTAGTTTTTCTATTTTATTTTTTTTTCTGAGATGGGGGTCTTGCTCTTGCTTAGGCTGGTCGTAAACTCCTGAGCTCAAGCAATCCACCCATCTCGGCCTCCCAAAGTGCTGGGATTATAGGCGTGAGCTGCTGTGCCCGGCCCTACTTTGCCTTTTTATGTTTAGCAGTGTGTGTGTGTGTGTGTGTGTGTGTTTGTGTGTGTGTGTGTGTGTGTATGCGCGTCCGTGTTTTGCTTGTTTCTTTTTTTAGCCTGATAACAAACCAGTAAAACAATTGAGAGGATGGAGGAGAGAAGGCTGGTAAGAAGGATCATAATGGAGATGGTGGTTGTGTTAGGAGGATAGAATTTATGACTTTTATTCTCTCTTTTCTGCTTTTCAGGCTGTACATAATGTAGTTATCTAAATTTAAAGATAAGACAAAAAATTTGAAAGAGTGCTTCAATTCTCATTTTTTTTTTAAAAACAAGGTCTTGCTAATAAAACTAATTGTAAAAAGAAAACATAGAATTGTAAAATTATCAAAGAATGTAAATACTTTGTAAATTTCATATGCTATTTTCTGAGTAACTTTCCAGTGGTCACGTGGTTAGTTAGTAGCATTGTTGGAACTGGAACTCAGGGATCCTTGGCTTAAAATGCAGGCCCTCCCTATAATATCACGGCAGATATGGACCACCTGGATCTTGTGGGAATGTTTCTCTATACTGTAAAGTCTAGCATTGCCTACCAACACAATAATTGATTTTCCTAATACTGATTCTTCTGCACAAAATTCCAAGTCAATGAATGAATTGACAATGAAAAGTCAATTATGTAAGAATAACTACTGTTTTCTGGATGCTATGGGCCAGGTACTGGGATTATGTTTGAACTTTATTTTTATTTTATTTTATTTTTTTTGAGACAGAGTCTCACTATGTCACCCTGGGTAGAGTGCTATGGTGTCACAGCTCACAGCAACCTCAAAGTCTCGGGCTTAAGTGATTCTCTTGCCTCAGCCTCCAAGTAGCTGGGACTACGGGTGCCCGCCACAACACCTAGCTATTTTTTGTGGCAGTTGTCATTGATGTTTAGCTGGCCCAGGTCAGGTTAGAACCCACCACCCTCGGTGTATGTGGCCGGTGCCATAACCACTGTGCATTGGGTACTGAGCCTATGTTTGAACGTTATTTAACTAATTTAATCCTTTCCTTGCAATAATTTTGTGGTAGGTTTTATTTTTATATTTATTATTATTAGTTTTTAGAGACAGAGTCTCACTTTACACCCTCAGAAGATTGCTGTGGCATCACAGCTTACGGCAACCTCCAACTCCTGGGCTTAGGTGATTCTCTTGCCTCAACCTCCCGAGTAGCTGGGACTACAGATGGCCGCCACAAAACCCGGCTATTTGTTGCAGTTTGGCTGGAGCTGGGTTTGAATTTGCTACCTTTGGTGTATGGGGCCAGTGCCCTACCCACTGAGCCATAGGTGCCGCCCTTGTGGTAGGTTATAGCTCTGTTTTATAGATGAGCAAATGGAGATTGAGAGATAGTAAGATCACACAGCTAGTAAGTCTACAGGCTGAGATCCTACTGTGCCTACCCTTTCCGTGTTCCCCTCATGGAGCCCGGTATGATGTGATTATTCTGAGGAATCTTCTGAAACTCTTAACCTCTCACATCATCTCTCCCTAACTTGAGGACAGAGTAAACTTTCTTTCAGAAATAACTGAGCCTCTTTCAACTGCTTTTTCCATTAAGCTATCATAAAGAAAGAAAACTTTTCTATCTAAAAAAGCAAAGCACTAATTTAAACATTCTTTAATGACTAGACTATAACTTCATCTGACTTTCACTTTTAAATGGAATATTCTTTTGTTTAAACATAGTTAAGACTTTGCTTTCATGACTGGCTGATTTTTAAAATAGTTACATTAATAATATTCTTATTCTCTGGGGTTAAGAATATATTATATGCGGGGTGTTCGTGCCTATAATCCCAGCACTCTGGGGGGCTGAGGTGGGTGGATCATGTGAGCTCAGGAGTTTATGACCAGCCTGAGCAAAAGCACAACCCTCGTCTTTACTAAAAATAGAAAAACTAGCTGACCATAGTGTTGCATGCCTCTAGTCCCAGCTACGGGGGAGGGAGGCTGAGGCAAGAAGATTGTTTGAGTCCAAAAGACTAGTTGCTGTGAGCTATGATGCCACAGCTCTCTACCCAGGGCAACAGAGTGAGACTCTCAAATAAGTAACTAAATAAAAGAATATATTGCAAGGAAAGTTCTAGGAGTTGGGAGTAAAATATTGACAATTCAAAAATGATTAAGTAATTAAAATGCAATGTGTTTTATTGTATGCTAATCTTTTAAAAAATCCAACCTTGCCTGTTGACAATAGTAACTCCAGGCATCAGAGTACCTTCCTCCCCACTTCCTTCTCTAAGCAGGGGAGGAAAACAGTTCCTCCTTTTCTTAACATGAAGAAAATGAGAAAATTCTTGAATCCAATCATCCTTTGAATTGATTTAATCTAGGTGCCTAGCATTGGACGGGGAGCCAACTTTCTGGAGAAGATACAACCTCCAGACCTTTCTCATCACCTGTTAAACTGCTCCTTCTCTTGGCCCCCTTTGTGTTGTAGTTTATGTTGTGAAGGCTGTGGGGGAAATCTTCGTTTCTTCCCAGGCCCTGGGAGGACCTTTATCTTTTTCTTTTTTTTTTTTTTTT
>NW_003852510.1:1730587-1732847 GCF_000181295.1 Otolemur garnettii
TCTCCTGCCTCCGCCTCCCAAGTAGCTGGGACCACAGGCCCCTGCCACGACGCCCGGCTATTGACCATTTTCTGTAGTAAGCGGCATCAGACATTCCTGAGAAGGTCTCTCCACTGACTTTCTAGGACCACGGGTGGAGGGGAGGATGCGAGGCTTGTAGGATGGGCCACACAATCACCCATGAAGACCAGGGAAAAAGCCTTTTCCAACAAAGGTTGGTCATTTCTAGTTTCCTCTCAAGCTGGGCATCTCAGAGAGCGTATTCATCAAAGGGAAGACACCTGCTGGCTAATTACCTTCCTCCTTGTCAGAGGTGTTTCTGAGGCTTTCATCACACCGACGGTGAACCCTCCAAGGTCTGTGCTTCTGGTCAAAGGTTTGTGTATGTGTTTCAGTGAATGGGTTGAGCATTTATCAACCATTATTGGTATTTCATAACCATTCCCGTTGGTGTTGTAATTAGAACTCTTCTGCATTCTTAAATTTTGATATGTGATTTTTAAAAACTGGATACTTTGGTTTTAAAATTGTGCAGTTTTCCCTTTTGTGTGTTTGCATGGGAATATAAGAAGAAATTGGGAAGAGGGGTTTCTCATAAGAATTTTATTCATAATGCCTTTTTTTCCCAGAAAGCCCCATTTAGCATTATTTTGGCAGTCAGTTTTGGCCTAAATTACACATTTCCCCTCAAAGAATTAAAAACTGCTTACACCTCTGGGGCAGGCATTACTCCTTGTTTTATAGGTAAGGAAGATTATTGCCTAAGACCTTAGTGATTTTGCTTTCCCACCAGAAATAGTACTTTATCATTATGTAGCAAGAGTAGCTACACAGATTTATTTAGTAAAGATTCTATTCAAAGTTCTGGGTACTGATTAACGCTCCGTGGTTCACTGAACAATGGGCGTAACCCGGGCTTGATAAACCAAATAAGACCTTTGTCTTGTTTTTCTGGCTGCTCAAAATCGCCTCTACCATAAAATCATTCAGCCTTCAAGGAGAGGCCAGGAATCTTCTAGTAAAGACTTGATTTTTATTTTCTGCCCCGATGGGTAGCTCAATCCAAGTGGGGGTGGTGACAGGCTAGGCCTCGAGGACGTGTGTGTGCTTGTGAGTGCACGCATGACTCTATGCACACTTGTGTACATGCTGACAAGTACATTACTTCCCACTGGGTCTAAGGTCTAGGGAGATGGGATGGCAAAGTAGCTAGTTTACCAACATATCAGGTAAGGCTTGAACATGACCTGTTTGCGCCAACACTTGCCCTAACGTTCCAGGTCCTCTGCCTTACCTGCACTGGTTGGGGCCACTTTGCCCAGGTAGATAAAATCAGGACAAGGAAGCTCCAGTAGTTAGAGGTACTACTGACTGCTCTATACCTGTGGGTGCTTGGAAAATACTTAAAGTAAGTTAGAGTGTGCAACAGGATTAGCAAGAACCCCTCCGTCTCCGGGGAAAACTGCTTGGGCTCATTCCAGATTGGGGTCAACAGTGTCACCTTTATGTCCTAAAAATACACAGGCTTGTTGAAAACTTTTGTAAGAAAAGAAATCATCCACTGAGTGGACTAGCAAGGGTGTCACAAAAGCATTGTCAGTAATTTGGGGCAACTTCCTAGAGTGGGTGTGCTGCCCCAATTCCTGATAGAGGATTTGGTTTTCAAGATGAGGGAAAGTAGCATTCGGAAGACTATACACCAGACATTTGACACCCATCCATGGTTAAGTTTTATACTGGATTATTGTGTATTTAGAGGGATAGGGTTACTGAAAAGGCTTAGCATGGGGAGAAAAGACTAGGAGGGGATCAGGTCTGCAGCCTTGAAATACTCAAAGGGCTCTCAGCAAGGAGAGGAAATAAACTCATTCAAACTATGAATGAAGGTGAGTTTTCTGGAAGGACTATTTTGGTTCAACATAAGAACCACTGTCTAACAATTATCCAACAATGAGTGGAAAACTTCCTTGGAGGTACTGAGAACATCGCAGGACCATTCGAGTAGAGGACAGCAGAGATATTGTAATGTGAATTTCAGAAGTAGGCTCGAGTTCAACTGATGACCTCCAAGGCTCCTTCCAGCGCTAGATTATATGATACTATGTCTGTAATTTTCCATTTCCCTATTAAGAAGAAATTTTCCATATTGAAAATTGTTTTAGTATTTGATAGAAGTTGTGGGATGATTTTTGCTCTGTTTGCTTTAACATGGGGCTTACTCCTTTGCCCCAGAGGCTTGACAAGATGTAAACACATTAGG
>NW_003852510.1:1733173-1748302 GCF_000181295.1 Otolemur garnettii
TGAAATTGTTTTCTACTGAAAAAAACAAAGAGAAGCACTCATTTAAACATTCATTAATGACTAGACTATAACTTCATCTGATTTTAACTTTAAAATGGAATGTTCTTTTGTTTAAACATAGGTTAAGTCTTTGCCTTGATGATTGGCTAATTTTTTTTAGTAGTTACATTAATAACACTCTTTCTCTTTGGGGTTAAGAATATATTGCAAGGAAAGGTCTAGGATTTAGAGCTAAAATATTGATAATTCAGAAGTGAATAAGTAAACTCATACCAACTGATTTCATAATTAGTAGTGTGATCAAGGATCTGGGATAAAAAGACCTCATCCTTGAGGGGGGCCCCCTGGGGCACCCCAGTCCCTAGGTCTGTCAGTAGCCCCCAGGGAGAGGTAAATGAAAAAAGTGAGCATAATCAGTTGCCCGAGAAACACAAATTAAAACCACTGCAGGATACTATTACACACCCAAACTAAACCTTTTACTTTATTTATTTATTTATTTATTTTTAGAAAGAGCCTCAAGCTTTCCCCCTGGGTAGAGTGCTGTGGCATCACAGCTCACAGCAACCTCCAACTCCTGGGCTCAAGTGAGTCTCCTGCCTCCGCCTCCCAAGTAGCGGGGACTATAGGCGCCTGCCACAACGCCTGGCTATTTTTTGGTTGCAGCCGTCGTTGTTTGGCGGGCCCGGGCTGGACTTGAACCCACCACCTTAGGTGTATTTGGCTGGTGCCTTAGCTGCTTGAGCCACAGGCGCTGAGCCTAAACCTTTTACTTTAAAAGCTTACAACTTAAAAAGACTGACTACTCAGGTGCTGAGGAAGCTGTAGAACAACTTGGAATGCTCAGACACTGCTGGTCAGGAGGGTGAATTGGTTCAACCACTTTGGAAAACTATTTGGCAACATCTCCTAATGTTAAAACTACCTGGTGATCTAGCAATCCCACTCTTAGGTATAGACACACTTAGGTATATCTCACTCTTATATATGTATATATAAGAGAAATGAGTTCATATGGCTTCCAAAAGAAATGTACAAGAATGTTTTGGGTACATTCGTAATAATGCAAATTGGAAAAAATACAAATGCTCTCTAATCAGAGAATGAATAAACAGATCGCAGTCTGCTCATACAATGGGATATTAAATAGGAATCAAAAAGAACAAACAACTGACACCATTGATACCATATCATTTTGTTATGGTGAAAAAAGTCAGACATAAAGGAGTGTATACTCTATGATTCCATTTAGGTAAAGTTCAAGAACAGTGACTACCTTGGGCAGGGGGCTAGTGATTGGAGTGGAATGAGAGGAACGTTCTTCATCTCACTCTGTGTGGGAGCTTCTTAGGTGTATACATTTGCAAATACCCATCAAGCTGTTAATGTAAGATGAATACACTTTAAAACCACTAAAACCAAACAAGATACCACTTCACACCCACTAGGGTAGCTAAAACAAAAAGAGAGACAATAGCAAGTGTCAGCAAGGATAAGAGAAATTGGAGTCCTTGGCTTAAAGCCTGTAGCTCAGCAGCTAGGGTGCCAGCCACGTACACGAGAGTTGGCAGGTTTGAATCCAGCCTGGGCCTGCCAAACAACAATGACAACTACAACCAAAAAATAGCCAGGCATTGTGGCAGATGGCTGTTGTCCTAGCTACTTGGGAGGCTGAGGCAAGAGAATCACTTAAGCCCAAGAGTTTGAGGTTGCTGTGAGCTGTGACGCCATGGCACTCTACCCAGGGTGACAGCTTGAGACTCTGTTTCAAAAAAAAAAGAAAGAAAGAAATCGGAGCCCTCTTATATGGCTGGTGGGACTATAAAGTGGTTTTGTAGAGAACACTTTGGCAGGTCTCTACAAAATTAAGCATAGAGTTGCCATATGGCCAGCAATTCCATCCCTAGGTGTATACCCAGGAGAATTGAAAACATTTGTCCACACAAAAATCTGTACCCAAATGTTCATACAAATGGTAGCAATCCAAATGTCTATCAGCTGATGAAGGGATAAACGAAGGTGATATGCTCATATAGTGGAATATTATTTGATAATAAAAATGTACAACATGGATGAATCTTGAAAACATGCTAAGTGAAAAAGCTGGTCACAAAAGACCACGTGTTATATGATTCCTTTATATAGTACGTCCAGAAGAGTAGACAGAAAGTAGATTAATGGTGCCAGGGACTGGGGGAGGATGAAGTGGGGAGTGACTGCTAATGAGGATAGGGTTTCTTTTTGATATGATAAAAGTGTTCTTAAATTAAATAGTGGTAAGAGTTGCACAACTTTGTGAATATAGTAAAATCTACTATATTGTTTATTTTATTTATTTATTTATTTATTTATTTATTTTGAGACAGAGTCTTACTATGTTGCCCTTGGTAGAGTGCTGTGGCATCACAGCTCATAGCAACCTCCAACGCTTAGGCTTAAGAGATTCTCTTGCCTCAGCCTCTCACATAGCTAGGACTACTGGCACCCACCACAACGCTCAGCTATTTTTTTGTTGGAGTCGTCATTGTTGTTTAGCAGGCCTGGGCCAGGTTTGAACCCCCCAGCCTCGATGTATGTGGCTGGCACTCTAACCCCTGAGCAATGGGTGTCAAGCCTATTATATATAGGATAAGTTAAAGGGTAAATTTGATGGTATGTGAACATCTCAATAAAGTCATTATTATAAAAAGATTAGTGGACTTTCTTCTATGTATTTACACCTTTAAAAAAGAAGAGAGACAGAGAATGAATAGTACATTTTTAGAATTCTAACAAATTTCAGAAATTTTCAGCTGAAAACAACAAAATTAAACAGTGAAAGAGATGTGGGTCTGGCAGAGAAAGAAGAGAACTCACATTTGTTTGAATATCTTCTCAAAGTGCCAGGTACTTTATGTACATTATTTTCACTTAATTGTCCCAGGACTCCTGTCACATATGTATTCCCAGTAAAGGTGGGGAAATGGTCTTCGGTAGCAATTCACTAAGGTTTCCAGAGCCAGGACTTGAGGTTCAGCTCTTGCTCTCCCAGATGCGCTTCCAGAGGGTTAAGGCTGGCCTGAGCTGACTTTGTCTGGCATCCTCATCTGGTAGACCAGGACTCTGAGACCCAGACCTGCGATATGACTTATATAAGATCGTGCAGCCAGTCCATAGCAGAGCTGGGTTCAACCCTGATGCCCTGGTGTAGAATTCTTTTAATAACTGATAAGTTTAGCCTTGTCAAGTAGCTTTGATTGACCAGAAAGCAATCTGGAAGGGTTCAGTGCGGTGAGGATGTGTCCCTCTGGGGCGCAGAAACTCACACCTGGAGTTCTCAGAGCAATTTGTGCAGGCCGTTAGGGTATATGCTTCTGCCGTGGTGGTGGCATTTAGTTGTCTATCACCAAGCGCATAGGTAAACTGGCTGTGGTGGGTATGTACTATGGAATCTCACAGCTCTAAGAAATAGGAAATTGCGTGTATGTACCTTAGAACTGGGGGGAAAAAAAGAAGCAGGAAACCACATGCTATTTAGAGCACACCATTTATAAATTAAAAACACAAACTCCCACAAAATAATACCACATATTTTACAGGGATATATATCTATCAAAGTATCTCTAGAGACGCTTTAGTATAAAAACTACCAGTGTGAGAGGAATACTGTGGGTACACTAATGACATGAATCAAATAGTATGATTAACTCAGTACTTTACCTTTGAGGGCCAGAAAAAAAGTTAATTAAAAATTGCAGCATCAGGCTCGGTACCCATAGCTCAGTGCTAGGGTGCTGGCCACATACACTGGGCCTGGTGGGCTCGAACCTGGTCCGGGCCTGCTAAACAAGAATGACAACTACAACAACAACAACAACAACAACAAAGCCAGGCATTGTGGTGGGCACCTGTAGTCCCAGCCTCTTGGGAGGCTGAGGCAAGAGAATTGTTTAAGCCCAAGAGGTTGAGGATGCTGTGAGCTGTGACACCACAGTACTCTATGGAGGGTGACATAGTGAGAGTCTGTCTCAAAAAAAAAAAAATAGCAGCATCAAATACTCTATGGAGACAGAAATCTGTCTCCTTTATTTAACTAACAGGCCTGACTTCACCAGAAAGTGTCTAAATTAAAATCTACACAATTTAAGGAGAGCGCATTGCAAAGACGATGGGCACTGTTTGTGGGTCTCCTGCCCATGCAGCTGGCTTTTCAAGGCTAGCTCATGGTAACTCCTGACTGCTTCCTATTCTATCCTCTACGTTTATCATATTCCATTTTTCCTGAAGGCATACTAGGACATGCTGTCCTCCTGGGAAAGCCCACCAGCCTGGAAATGGGTTCCAAGTGAAGAAGATAATATCATGGAGTGGGAAAATGATTTGGCCAAGGCAGGTGCCATGGCTAAATTGTGTCTCTCCTAACCTACCGTCCCTCATAATGTGACTGTATTTGAGATGGGCCCTTAAGGGAGCAATTAAGTTAAAATGAGACTATTAGGATGGGCTCAAGTCCAACCTGACTGGTGTCTCTACACAAAGAGGAAATTTACACCAGGGGAAAAGGCTGTGCACCGACACAGTGAGAAGGCAGCCATCTTTAAACCCAGGAGAAAGGCCTTGGAAGAAACCAAATCTACCAACACCTTGATCTTGGATCCCTGGCCTTTAGCACTCTAAGATGAAAATCCCAGACTGTGGGATTTTTGTTATGACAGCTCCAGCAAACTTACATGGCAGGTATTGGCAGAGCTAGGTTTGACGGAGGCTCACAAATCTAAGAACAAGCCTTCAGACCTGGGTTCCCTGTCGGTGAATTTACCCTGTACATCTTTTAGTGAGTGAAGCTCTAGTCAGTTTTCCTATTAAACACTCTCATGTCTTAGGGGTTGAAAGCACTGAGTAAGTTGGATCTCGGGAAAGAATGAGGAATTTTTAGCTCATCCAATCCCTTCACCCTCCTCTAGGTAGCAGTTAGGGAAGTCACAGCAGTTAGCCAGTGGGTGGGACATCAGGCCTCAGGGGAGGGGACTCACCACACAAGCCCTGCCATATACCTTCCCCTGGAAGGGCCTCTCAACTGTCAGTAATTCCTTTACAGGTGCCACAGGCCTGGGTAAATATGTACTTCTCCTGCCGGCTCTCCTAAAGACTGCTCCTCAAACAAGGCCATTGTGATGTTTGAAGGCACAAGTTCCTTCTGATATCAGAGCAGAGATTATTGTTCCTATATCAAAGGCCTAATGAAGGTCAACAAAGCTTGGGAATGGAGGGGTTGAGTGCAGTGGATCTGTGGTGCTGGGGGGCCAGGTCCACACCATGCATGTGAGAGAAAGGCCCCAGACAGGGAGAGGAGAATAAAGGCCACTTACTATCCTCTTGAGTTTTAGCAATGTTGAGGCAAAAAGAACCTTGTATCCTTTCGGTCCCTCCGCACATCTTCCTGCTTGCCAGTTCTCACCAGTCTTCTAGGAACTGAGGCATTTTGCTGGGAAAGTAGTATAGACATTGTGGGTCTGTGTATTTGTACTTGTGGAGAGACCTTGTAGCAGGGATTTTGTGTATATGTGTGTGATGGGGGTGGGGAGGTGGAGGAGGAAATGGGCAGAAAGGGAGGGAGAAGGGACGGCCCAGGCTTCCCTGGCTTTCCTGAGGGTTTGAGAACCTACTGAAACTTGGGTTCTTTCTTACCCAGCCGCCTTGCCGCCTAAGAGTCTGGTTTGACAAGGCCTTCCCATGGCTCACACGCAGCACCTTTCCCACTAGACCCTGTTGGTCTAGAAAATCCCTGTTGAAGATGATGTCTCAGCAACTCTTGGTTTAAGGGCTTTCTTCGTTCTTCCTTCCCACAGGGCTGGGAGGGCGTTCAAGGTTGGAACCCCGTCAAGCAGATATGGATTCAAGTTCTATGTCTACTTCTTACGCGGTGTGACACGCTGGTGACTACTTCATGTTTGAGTTTCGATTTGCCCAACCATGGAATGGGAGAATAATTTTGATTTCATAAAGTTTCTGAGAGGAGTAAATGCAATAAAGACTAGTAAATGCTCGTGGCATATGGTGGGCAGTCAAAAATATTAGTGTCCCTCCTTCCACCCAAACATTAGCTAGGCAGTTTGTGCTGTTCATTCATTCAACAAATGTTTACTGAGTGTCAACTAAATGTTGGCAAATGATGCCTCCCTGCAGTTGTGCAACACAGTGGCCCAGATGTCCCTGCCCTTATGAAATGTCCAGCATAGCAGGTAAAAAGCAAAGTGGAATCAGGAGTTAGGGAAGTTGTGGCATCATATTTTCTTAGCCTCATTCTCCGATGTCTCCTCACTCGGCCATAAGGCTGGACATGAATGTGAAGCTCTGAGAGAATTCTCTTAACTTTGAGAACAAGACAAGAGTGACTCACAACAGGTTAGTTTCCACCAGCAGCGAAGGAAGGGCTGGGGAATAGTTGAGGGAACCAAGCAGCTGTCACAACAATCCTCGTCATCTTCTATTTATGTGGGACTCTACTCCCCGCTCAGGCTAAGTGCTTTGTGGACATTACTCAGTGAATTCTCACAGCCTCCTCATGGGCCAGGGAGGAGGCAAAGATTATTAGGGATGAGGAAACAGACATGGCAGAAAGATAACTTGCCTTGCGTGAAGTCACACAGCCTGCATAAGCGCTGGACCTGAAATTGGGTTGCCCAATGTGGAGCCCATTGGCTCACCCTCTGACCGTGGGACAAGAGGTTAGGCTGCCATGCATGGCTATGAGAAGCAGGGCTCACTGGTCATAGGAAAGGCCTACAGCTTATTCTGATGCTTCCCAAATACCAGTTCTAATTGCACACTCTATTTTGCTTGGATGGCCCTGAGCATTCCATGTAGGGATATTCCAGTGTTGGTCCCTTTCCTGTCCATTGATGCTGTCCATAGGATGCTAATGTCATAGAACCTTAGACATAATCCAACACAACCCCTCATGTTACTGAGAGAACTGAGGCCCAGAAAGATGAAATTTCCCACCCACGATCACTTATCATAAGTGGCTGAGCTAGCTCCAGGATTTGGCTCTGTCGGCTGCCAGCCTGGGATTCTTTCTCTTCCACCAGGAAGGTTCACAGGAGGGCCCTGCTCTCCACCCTGACCCCTCAGTTCCTATCTTCAGCAGTTCCTGACAGCCCAGGGCAGAGAAGCAAGCCTCCTATCAGGGCCCCTCAGGGGTGGCCAGCTTTCTGGCCCACCTCTTTGGGATTTGTTTTCTGGAATATTAGCTACCTCGAGGGCTCTCTTGGATATTAGCTCCAGGATGAGCACCTGGGGTCAGCCACGAAGCTTGGTGATGCACAGAGGGGAGCCACCAGCTGCCCCACGCTTGCACTTGTTTGCAGCATTATCCTGAATCACTGCTCGGGCTTGAGCGCTGAACACACTGAGCACATGGCAGAATATTTTCTGATGACAGTGATTTCTCCACCACAGATCACATCTGGTAGTAAACTCTTTCACCTACCATGCTCGCCACTCTCTTGGCCACACTCACACTGCCTCAGAGCCCTCTACTGCTTCAGTCAAGTGGCAGTGTTTAGGCAAACCTCAGCCTGTCCACGACTGTGCCACCTCCACCACCAGCCACTTGGGGCCTTGCCGACCAGCCAGACCCATCTTGCTCTGCTCCCCACAGTTCCCCCTCTTGAAACCCTCTGGTATGAATGTGGGTAGCCGGCTGTAGGTGGGAATTATCTAGTTTTTCTGTTTGTGTGTGTGTGTGTTGAAGTTGAGTTTATGCTTTTTAACCTTGTTTCTCTCTTGGAGTCCTGGGAGCAGGGAGTCTTAAACTTTGTAGACCTCGGTGGACCATTTACAAGCTGCCTTCACACCTATCTCAGGCACTGCTGCTGCCAGGGCGGTGCCCATGAGAATGTCGGGAAGCAGACTCCTCTCCTTCCTCCCTAAGTCTCTGGGAGCACAGCCCAATGATCACCACAGAGGCTCGGAAGAGGCAGGAAGGGAGACAGGAAGGCCCCCAACACTGCCCGCCACAGGTGGCCAATTCTGTTGATGAAATGAGTGCCTCACGGTCAGGGGAGGTTGGTGTCTCCTGACTCAGCTCTGGGCTCCTGCAAGCACCAGTGGAAACAGGGCTGGGCTGCCTGGCCACGGAGAATGTGCCGTGCAGAGGCCGGGCCGGGACACAGGAAGGTGGGCGCGCTGGTTCGTTGTCGTGAGAGGCCTGCGAGGAGGGTGCCTGCCGCCACTTCCTGCACTAGCCGCCCCCTATGGGGTTATCTAGCACCGCTCTTCCTTGATGCTCCAGGCACTCTTTTATCTCACTCATCTGCACACTCAGAAGTGGGGAAGAGACAGGTATTATTATCACCATTTTACAGATAGAGAAACTGGGGCACAGCACAGGTGCGGTGCTTGGGTGGAGCTGAGGCTGAGAACACAGCTCTGCCCCCGGCTTGAAGGACACGTGAACGGAAAACCTCATATGTATTGACTAAAAAGCCTCTGATGGTCACCAAATTCAGGCTTTAGGTTTCTCTAAAGAGGAGGGAGGGGGATAGGTGTCAAGACAGCTTTGGGGCATCTGTGCTGGGGTAAAACTAGGTTTTTCTCAAGTTGAGTAGTGAGAACATGGCTGTTACATGTTTCTTTCTCTTCTGTACATTTAAACATACACACTAAATTAAAGGCATTCAGACAGTACAAACATCACAGGATTATTGTTCAAAATGAAAGTACTTTAACTTGTATTTCCAAGGGTCTGGGTGGCAAGGATAGAAAGGACTTTTTACAACTAGTAGGGTGATGTACTTCTACTGAGAATGGGAGGGGAGCCGCTTATTTGGCAGAGAAATCATCATGGAATTGCCTGATTATGAGGTCAGTAATTAAATCGAGCATTCCACAAATATTTAATGAAGGCCTACTATGTGCCAAGCACTGGTTTAGGGCCTGAGAGATGTTTGTGTTCTGATTTGTGTTCTCATGGCCCTGTCATTCTGGTGAGAAAAGTTAAAATAAGTCAGTAAAATGTGACAGTCATCTGGCTGCAACATGTCACTTCCACTGATCGCCAAGGTTGATTTGGCTGATTTGGCTGTCGAGGTGGGTCTCCCTCCCTCCCTCACCACCCTCAGTGTCCCTTCTGAAGCTGCACTTCTGGCCAAAGATAACCTTTCCTGATAGAGGACCACTGTTCTCACGTCAAGGGTATATTATAGCTGTGTTCTCCTGCTAGAACCTCTCAAAAGCTCTCCAATTAGGCCAGTAGTTGGCAAATATCATTGTAGAAGCCGGGCTGAAGGCAATAGGAAGGGGTTCAAATAGACATAACAGTTTCAAGGAGAAGGCCCTTTGGAGGAGGGGGTCCCCTGATGAACCCATCTCTCAGTCTCAAATGGCTCTTCTGTTGTTTCCCACCACCCAGATTTGGGGAGGAGCACAGGTCATTCAGGAGGAATGGGGTGAGGGTGGGGACAGTGCCACAGAGATAGGCCTAAAACCCTGGCCAGTCTAGGTGCTGGTTCCACCCTGGGTGTGCCCAGGGCCTATATATTATACCCTAATGAGGGGTTGGGCCAATGGTGATGTGTTTCTTCTTTTCTTAATGAGTGCTGTTTTGCATAGATAAATACTATGATTGTGATGTGGGAACCAAATGGCAGATAGTTTTGCAAAAAGCACAGGGCAGAGGTAAGATTATGAAACGAGTTCTGCTTCAGGCCTGCTGCCTGAGCGTGGGAACCAGGAGATGTCTGATTGTCTGGGCTCAACCTGGGCCAACTGGATTAGGGCTGCCCTCTCCAGCTCATCACCTGACAGCTGGGCTGGGGCAGGAAGCTCTCCTCTCTGCATCCCGCCTGAGATTCAGAATCTCAGGAGAGGGAACCGGAAGAGGGAAGGCAGCTACATTCAGTTGTCCCCACCTGAATGTGTGGTCTGGAATTGGTGGGAACCAAAGGTCTGCCCTCGTCACATATCAAACTGAGTTCTGATTGTTGTAAAATAAGAGGTGGGGCTGTAGGTGCCATAGGAGATGTGTCCTGGGCAGTCCCATGTCCCATGTGAGGCTCAAAGAGATCCTATATTTTCAGGGAGGCAGAAAACAGGAAAAAGAAAAGCATCCTGGGTTCTGGGTTTACAAACACACTTCCTAGATGTGGTAGCTGGATCTCAGAGGAGGTGAAGACTTGACGGGAGATGTCTCCTGCACAGTTAAGAAGGAATGAGGTAAAGAAGGCAGGTGAGGAAGAACCAGGGCTCATATTTCCCGGCAGAGGATGCTCCCATAATGCCCCACTGAAATGGGGCTCTGTGGCTACTGGGATGGCTGACCAGCTGAGAAACACTGCTCATAGTTTGTGCTTTGAATCCCCTACACACCTGCCTTTTGTGAGGTTCAGAAAACTTGTCCAGAGGGAGCACTGTTGACAGTTTCCAAGAGGTCAGGTCCAGAAGATAAAGTCAGGGCAGAGATACAGGTGCCCTAGGTGATGGGTGCAGTAAAGGTGGTCGTGGGAATGTCCCCTACAAGGCACACCAGGGAGAGGTAGGCAAGGGGACAGTCCTTTTTTTTTTTTTTTTTTTTTGGAGAGGGGTGTCTCTATGCTGCTCAGACTAGTCTGGAACTCCCTGGGCTCAAGCAATCCTCCTGCCTCAGCCCCCCCGCAAGTAGCTGGGATTACAGGGGTGTGCCACTGTGCTCTGCAAGGGACAGTCTTGATGAGCCTAGGCAAAGGCCATCTGTTACTCAAGCAATAACTATCTGTTGGGCATCTACTATGGTATCAATAAAGCAAAGATCCTGTCTTCATGGGAGTAAAAGCAGAATCATTTCCTTGCATTACACATCTGGAGAGCAACTAGGTCATTCCTGCTGGTTCTCCCTGGCTTTTCAGCATCCTGTAGCTGCAGGGAGGAAGTGAGGCTTGTTCGTGGTCTTCATTACGTGTAGACATCCACTTCCCTATTTTACTGGCAGAGCCGCTGAAGAGAGGGCCGATGGGAACTAGGGGGAGTTGGCTTCGCTCTTCTTTCCCAAGACCTTGGGACTCAATGTGATGCCTCTGGATAGTGCCAAGACATGCTGGGTGGTGTGGAAAGGAGTGTTAATGATTTAATGATGCAATTCAATTATACCAGGCTGTTGATGAGCTCAGTTCTGTATCTTTATTATGCATCAAATACTGAAACACATTAAGCACCCACAGTGTCTCAGGCTTTTCCATACATGCTACATTAAAATCATGATTTTTGTCAGAAGCTCATAACCCCTACTTGTCTAACTTCTTTAATGCTGTGACCTTAAACTGATCTGTAAAACCAGCTTGACCCTTATCCCAGGGCTCCAAGAGAGTGACTTAATCAAGGATTACAATATTCATGTTTCATGTCATCCCAGGTGTGGTCTTTGGTCCTCAGTCTACTACGTTCTCTCTATAGGGAACCATTGTAGGTTCCTACCACAACACTAAGTCCAGTTCTGGGGATGAGTTGAGATGAAATTGAATGGAAACTAAAACACTGCATGTTTGAAGATGTTTCTAAAAATTGGAGACAACACAGCACAAAGGACATATAAAATACTAGAGGACTGGTTGAACAAATTCTAGTAAATCCTGTTTGCAGTATAAGGGCAATGTTTTTGCTTAATGGTGGGAAATGTTTCTTATGTAGTAGTAAACAGAAAAGCTACAATAGAAATAGTATGTTTGGCAACCAATAAAATATTCATGCTTGTTGAAGGCAGTTTGCAAAAAAAAAAAAAAAGTTAGAATAGTGAGATATAGGTAATATATATCGTTTTACAAAATTAGTGTTGAGGCTAAATGTGATTTTAAAGCATGATAAAGGAAGAAAAAAAGTCTTGATTTAGAATCTCACAGTAACTTTTTATGATTTACTGTTTCCTCCATCAGGCTAAAACTGTTTCTCAAAGTAAGGTGTGGGATCTCCAGGTATCTGAGTAACCTTGGAATTGTACTTAAAGCACTGATTCCTGGGCCTTGCCCCACCTAGAACTAGAATTCCCTGGGGCTGTAACTCGAGAAACAGCAATTCAGCTTTGCAAGGATTTTTGCACACATTCATGTTTGAGAATCACTGTTCTAGAAGTCCTCAGAAACAAATATTGAACAGATGACAAGAGGGAGAAATTGATTTGATCTCTGGAGCAGGTCATTCTCTGAAGTCAACTTACTCAGCAGTGAATTCACCAATTCTTTGAATTTACCAAATCTGTCAATTTATCAGAAACTCATTTTAAACAAAAATCTTCTGAAATACACTCAAAAAATATATTTTTCATGAACACCCAATAGCATTCTGCTTAAATATATTGGTAATTATCTATGTATTAAGAATATATTCTGGGGGAAGGGGGGAGGAAGGGTGAAGGGAGGGGGATTGCAGGGATGATGCCTAAGATTTATCTTATAAGGGTACATGTGAATCTTTCTAAGTGTGGATTATAAATGTCTTAACACAACAACTCTGAGAATGACATGAAGGCTATGTTGGCCAACTGGATGAAAGTATTTCAAATTGTATATGGAAACAACACACTGTACCCCATGATAGTATTAATGTGCACAAACATGATTTAACAATAAAAATAAAAATTAAAAAAAAAGAATATATTCTTATTTGACTCAATATATTACTCATGAATATACAGTAGAACCTCCATAGGTGACCACCTCCCTACATTGACCACCTCCTTAAGTTGAACTAATTTTCATAGACTGGACATGCACCACATGTACATATTTGTACAGTAGGCCTAGTGCCTTACGGTGACCACCTCTGTATGTTGAACAGTTTGAGTTCCTTGAGTGGTCAACTTACACAGGTTCTACTGTATTTCTTACAAATATGTTCATAAGAAAAATAAAATGTTTTAATTCAAATAACATTTAAAAGAAAAATACATTCATTAAAAGAGTGTATTTATAAGAAGACTAAATCATTCTAGGCTTCTTAGCTTTTGACAAATATTTCTTAAATTTCTCTCAAGAAAACCATATTCAATGAGAATATTCAAGAAGTTCTTGTGAAATTTGTGAATTTCTTGAATTCGATGAATTGTTATTTAGCAAATGAATCCTTTGGAGACTGAACTTTTATGGAATTGACCTAGAGTCTCATCAAGAAGACCAAGGTACTCCACCCATGCTGAGGTTGAGGGCTGGATGCAAAAGGGCTTCAGATCTCTCTCGCTTAAGGCCCCAAGGCTCACCTAAGGCCAATAGTAGTGCTTCCTCTGCCCACATCCGTTTGAGTCTAGAACTTGCCAGCCATTTCATCAAGGAGATCAGTTCATACCAGTCTTTTAGAGATGTGAGACCCATCCTTTTGGGAGCTCAAAAAGGGAGAATAATAGTTTGCAATTTGATTAGAGAAGTGGGGACAGACCCAGCTCTTAGAGGAACCCACTGTATATCACCCTCCACCTCACCTAGAGGGGAGGGCATCCGTGGAGAACCTCTTTTCCCCTGGGGAACCCCCACTGTGATTCTGCCATAGTTCTATTGCTTATGCGGATTCACACATGACTACCATTTGGGTGAACAGCTGGTGCAAGAGCCCTCAGAAGGAGATTGTGCAGAGGCCAGCAGCCACTGCCAATCTTAGGTAATCACTGACAACGTCAGGTAACCATTTATTGAGTGCCTTCCATGTAGGCGTCAGGGTGTTCACCAGTTTCCAGGCACTATCTCATTTAATTCTCATGACAATTGAATCAGGTAGGTACTACTGTCATCACTGATAATCGCTGATTTGTAGATGGAGAAGTTGGGACTGAGAGATGCTTGTTTGAGGCCTCATAGCCACTCTATGGCTGACTGAGATTTGAAGCCAGCAGCTCCAGAGCTCTTATCTCTTTGGTTAGCAAGAAATGCTCGCTTTTATTGCCTGAAACCTGTCGGCTGCTAGTGCAGTCTTGAGAGCAAATGTTTAAGGAGAAGAAGAGGCACTACAAAAAGAGATCTTCTCATAGATGGCCTGATAGGGAGCTTGTTACAGATGTTTATAGGCGGCACCAAATGCGATTAAGTGGGCTCTGGGTCTTGCAGCCAACAGCAGATGAAAGCTGGTGATTCTCTGGTGAATCCAAAAAGAAAAAAAAAGAGAAATCAAGGAACAATATGGGTCCAGAGGAAGACTCTGAAGGAGATGGCAAGCACAGGGGATGAGCTTGTGCTTTCTTTGTAGGATTGCCAGAGAAAATATAGGTCCCTCAGTTAAATTTGAATTTCAGATAAACAACACATTTTTATTTTTTTTTGAGACAGAGCCTCAAGCTGTCCCCCTGGGTAGAGTGCCGTGGCATCACAGCTCACAGCAACCTCCAACTCCTGGGCTCAAGCGAGTCTCCTGCCTCTGCCTCCCAAGTAGCTGGGACCACAGGCGCCCGCCACAACCCCCAGCTATTTTATTTTTTTTGGTTGCAGCCATCATTGTTGTTTGGTGGGCCCGGGCTGGATTCGAACCCACCACCTTAGGTGTATGTGGCTGGCGCCTTAGCCACTTGAGCCACAGGCGCTGAGCCAAACAACATATTTTAAACATAAGTATGTTCCAAATATTACATGGGATATACTAATTCCAATTTTTGTTGTTGCTGTTGATTTGAAATTCAGATTGAACTGGGAGTCTGGTATTTTTATTTGCTAAATCTGGAACCCTAATTTCTTTGGGGGCAGATAGCTTAAAGCCCAGGCAGAGTGCTAATAAGGTCAGGGTAGGGAGTGCAGATAATGAGGCTGTTGGTGAAGGGAGCATCTGATAATGTGTCCTCCTGAGTAACTGACTCTGCAAGGGGACTTGTTATGGGAAGGTTTCATAGCGGAGCTGGTTCCTAGGGATGGGTGGGCAGGATCTGGAATGGTGGAGAGGGAGGGAGGTTCAAAGCATATGCAGGAACAGCAAGCAGATGATGAAACATCTCACATGAAACTTCATGTGAAAGGTGGAAGATCAGACTGGGGAGGGTCCTGGATTTCCTACTTGGGAATTTGCACAGCGTCCTTTGGATAAGGATGGGGGACTAATCTTAGCAGGATCTTAGGAAGGTTAACCTGACATTTAAGACTGGTGGGAATGGCAGCTGGGGAGCTAAGTGTGAGTCAGTGAGCGTCTGTGGCAGTGGGAAAGAAGGGT
>NW_003852510.1:1748338-1763835 GCF_000181295.1 Otolemur garnettii
GGCCTCTGTTTTCAGAGAGGATGACCAGGTGCCCATGAAGAGGACAGGGAGCCTACACTGGCCATATCATTGCAAGTGGGAGATCTGAGCCCTGCTGGGTCTAGAGAAGGAGAAAGCAACCATGAAGAGATTTCCATGTTAGGGGCACCCCCCAGGAAGGCAGACAGAGGAAGGGAGAGTGAGTGCCATGTCTTGTTCTGTTCCATCCCCTCCCTGATCACACACACTCACACTCATCACTCTCTTTATTAGGTTTGTATAGATGTCCATAAAAAGCGAACTCCTTTTTTAACTTCAGATAACATTTATTAGGGATGCAGTTTTAGCCTTGGTGCTACTGTTTTGCTTCCCCTGGAGCCAGTCTCTGGGAGCCTTCGTTTTCCGGGCAAAGCTGTTAGCAGCTTAGCAAGTGACCTTTCTTTTCTGGGTCCTCCCACACAGCTGGGACAACCCTTATTTCTAGTAGGTAAAAGGTTTTGAGATCTTCTAAAGAAAAGTGCTTGGACAACACAAGAGATTACTGTTGTGTGGCCAACTCATCCCTTGCCCTGGCATCAGGCCAATCCTGAAAAGCTCGCTCAGCTGTTGTAGGTTTTCCCAGCAGAGCCACCTGGGCCAGAGGGTGAGGCCCAGACAGGTTGGAAATGGAAACCGTCCTACCCCTTTCCTGGGACTGGGTGGGACCCGACAGACCCACAGGGGCACGGTGGGGCGGAGCAGGGGGGTGGAGCCTCCTCCAGCCAGGGCTGAGCCCTGAGTACTCTGGCTCAGAAGATCTTCTCCCTGCCCTGGGGTGATGGAGGGCTGGACTTGTAGCTAAGGCGACTTTTTGGGCCAGAGCAGTTCTGGGGAGGGCATGTTAAGCCCTCGCAGGGAAATCTGTATTCAGGAAAAGCCAGGGCATTCAGCCCCTATTTCACACACAGATTGCAGGGCTCCTGACTGCAAGTGTTGGGCCAGGTGACTGCTACCTCTCCCCCTCACTGCGCAGGGCAGGAGCATCTCGGCATTTGCACCATGGAACTGGCCAAGGACCAAGGTGTGCCTGGGTTAGAAGCAATGGCTAGCTTGCTCACATGAGCTCATACTGACCTTGCATTGGGGTGACCTGGATGTCACTGGTGAGGAGAATGGGGGCTCCAGGGAAACTGACTGCTCATCTTCATGCTGTCAACCCTTCCTTACGAGAGATGTAAGACAGACCTGCCCCAGTCTCACTCTCCATCTCCCGATGGCTGACCCTGCTGCCCAGGGGTGCTGTCCCAGGCCTGCAGTCCTCTCCCTGAGCACCACTGTGCCCCTCCCCTACTTAGGATGGCTCTTCCTCCATCTGCTTCTCTGACTGGTGAACTCCTGGTCATCTGACGAAACTTGCTCCAAAGTCACCTCCCCTGTGAAGCCTGCTGGTTTCTTCCTTTGAACTCTTCTTGGGGCTCCTTCCTGTGCCTTGCTAGAGAGGGCATTTATATAACCTGCTGCACGGGGAGCTTTGTGCCCCCAAGCCCATATGTCTTTGTGAGGCCCCAAACTTGGTCTGTGTCACCTCCCTGACCCAGCCTAGGCCTCCCAAATACTGTGGTCTTCCCTGGGGCTGGACTTTCCAGGTTTGCTGGGAGATAGTACTGAGCTGCTGGGGACCTGAGCTCCCTTCCAGCTCCTGGTGGTCTTCCCAGAGTGGGCAGATGCTGCAGCAGAAGAGCCCCGGTCGGGGCCACACACCACCACCAGCTGCCTTGCCCCAGCTTCTCTCTTACCCTCTGGCTTCTTTACAGCCTGGTCCCTGGCCCAGCACTGGCCTTTCTTGTGGAGTCAGCCCAGCCATTCTAATTGCCAACAGCTGGGCCAGGCTGCCTTCCCGAGGTACAGTGGGCAGGTTGGCTCTGCTGCTTCCACTGAGTATGGGGGCGGCATCCCAGCCAGGCCTGGGGCTGGAGTGAGGTGGGAACACAGACTCCTGGCCTCAGGCGATGCTCCTACCTCAGCCTTCCAAGTAGCTGGGACTCTAAGCATGAGCCACTGTGCCCAGACATTCATTTTACCCCTTTAAAGTTTGAGAATAGGCTGAGATCATTTCAGCCCCAAGACCTCTAATTATTTGCTTTATGCCAGTGATCTGGGCTTCTTACCCATTTAAAGTTTGAGAATAGGTTGAGATTGTTTCGGCCCCAGACCCCAGCCATATGTTAAAAAAATAAAGTTAACAAATTCCCTTGCCATTCATCCTTGCAGAACTGTGGGCTGACATGGAGTGCACGGGGGTGGGAGGAGATGGAGGACCAAGGGGCCCCCTCTGTTGCCCACAGCAGCGGTGCCCAATGATGGGGGGATATGGGTGGCAATGTCTAGAGGCATTCTTGGTCCTCAGGCTGGCGGGTGGGGAAGGAGCACTGCAGGCCTCTAGCGTGCAGAGGTCGAGGATGCTGCTTGCTTTCCTATAATGTGAGGGCAGAAAAAAAATCATGTGGTTAAAGTGTCAGCAATGCCCAGGCTGAGAAGCCTTGCATTAGAAAGAGGGGGCTGGGACAGCTGGGATGTCAGTGCCTTGTGTTTTTGAGGAGGGCTCAAGTGAGCTTCCCTGAGTTCAGGGGATGGATTGATCTCAGGGCACGTCTGCAGCTTTCCCCTCCCTTCCCAGGTTCTCACATGGAACCATAGCTTATTCCCCAAACTGACCCTGCAGCTAACTGCTCCCCTCCACTCCCACTTCTGCAGTGAGGCTGGGGCAATTTCTACAGCCAGAGCACAGTCAACGAAGATTAGGGAAACTCTTCTACCTGATTATATTTATTTACTTATCTTTTTAGAGACAGGGTCTCCCTGTGTCACCCAGGCTGGCGTGCAGTGGTATGATCATAGCTCACTGCAGCCTTGAACTCTTGGCTCAAGCAATTTTCCTACCTCAGCCTCCCAGAGTGCTGGAGTTATAGGCTTAAGCCACTGCACCTGGCCTCTATCTGCTTTTATTTGGTTCTATGTCACCCATGGTTACTTAAAGGATAAAGGGCAAGAGATATGTTACCTTTATTTTAAGAATGTGTAGCTGGGCACAGTGACTTAAGGCTGTAGTCCCAGCAACTTGGGAGGCCAAGGTGGGAGGATTGCTTGAGCCCAGGAGACTCAGACCCTGTCTCTGAAATAAACACATATATAAATAAAAATGCTCTATACATACAAGGGAACTTTCTCCCTTTATTCCTATAAAATAATAATAATAATAGCTTTTATTGCCATGCATCCATGGCTTATTTAATACCAGGAACTTTCACATATATTATATGATTTTATTATCACGACCCTCCTAGGTAGGTAGCAGTATTTTACTCTTGGTGGGAAAAAACCAAAAGCCAAGAAGCAGAGGTAGAAAGGGGCAGTGCTGAGATCGGAATCAAGTCTTTGACCCCCAAACCTGTAATTAGAACCCCCCTGAAGATTTTCCCTGTGGGAAGTTGGTGTCACAGAGGAGCCTCTAAGTGAAAAGTGACACAGGGGCTCTCGTGTCTGCCTCAGCTGTGCTGGGACGGGAGGGTGGCCAGGAGAGAAGCTTCCGAGAAGGTAAGCTCTGGGCAGAGGACCTCTAGGACCGAACAGGGTACCAGCTGGCACAGGCCTATTCTCCCGGAGGAGTGATTCATGCTCACACTATGAGTCAGCCCAGGCCTGGGAAGTGTCCTCTTCCTTCTCCAGGGCGATGTCCCAACTCTGAGGAAGGCCTGGCCAGTGTTCCTGACCCTGAGGATAATCAAGCTGCCCCCAGAGGCAGGCCCTAGGAGACCCCTACCAAAGAGCCCTGGTGCACCTCTCCGGCTGTAGCAGCAGGGCCCGCCTGCGGGTCTGTCCTTCATCAGGGAAGCTCTCGGGAGCTGCAGGCACGCAGCTTGCAGGCTGCAGGAGCAGGCGGCAAACAGGACACGGTTAAGTAGGAGCAGGGGGAGCCTGTGGTATGGAGCAGGCAGGAAATAGCTGAAGATGAATGGACTCGAAGGAATGCTCTGCCTCCTCCCTGAGGCTCTGGCAACAGCCCTGTTCCCTGTCTCCTCCCAGCCCTGCAGTGAGGCGCCCGGCCTGGCAGCTGCCTGACCCCACTGCCCTCCTCAGCTCTGCTGGGGCTGGAAGGAGAGGGGCCTATGGAACCAGGAGGTGGGGACCAAGGGGGCAAGGAGGAGTCAGTTCCCTTGTTCCTCTCCTGCCAGGGCTGGGGGTCAGGCCCCTGCTCCGGGGCCTATACCATGAGGGCTGCAGGAAGGGGGCAGCCTGGCCAAGAACCGAGGTGGTTTTCCTTTTCCTGCTTCCTTGTTCCCTAGAGAGCCCTTTGCGTTGACTTGGACTCCCAGGAATGTGACATCCCTCACTGGGTGGAGCCGGATCTGGGAAGGAGGCCTGGCCCACTGAGCGCTCTCCTGAGTTTCCCTTCGCTCCTCCCAGCAGCAGGTGCCCCTTAATGGTGGTGGCACTGTCTATTCAGGAGAGATGAGGAACCTCAGGCTTAGGGAAGTCAAGTAACTCACATGGTGAAGGGGAGCAGGCTCTTGAACCTCTCTCCTGCCTGTGTCCCTCCCCTGCTCTTCCCTCTGCCCCTCAATGAGTCTGGTGTTCAGAGGATTCTACTGGCTTAAAGAGCTCCCTCTGCTCCAGGTGCCAGTAGTCCTCTCTTGACCCCTTCTCAGGGGGACCTACTCACAAGGGCAGATGGGGCTCTGCTTCCCAGTCCTGGTGCAAGTGGGCTTCCTCCCTGTGGAGCAGATGGTCTGGTTGTTCTGGCCTTGATGTGTGCCTGACATATCACTGTCCAAGGATCCTCGGGCACCCAGCTATGAACTCCCAGCCCAGGCCGCATCAGGCAGGGGCTTCCATGTCACAGGGCAACTGAGTGGTACCTATGGCGGCTGAGGCAGGGCCAGCCTGTCCACAATGCTGTCTGTTGCCTGTCCCCTTGCACGTAGCTCCTGGACGAAGGTGGTCTACATCTAGCTGCTCAGATGGCCTTGACCCCTGCCTGAGTGGAGGTGACAGACAGGGGAAGGGAGATTCATGGTCACACATATTCTTGATAGCAGTGGGCATCAAGGGTGTCTCAAATAATAAGTTTGAATTCAAGTAAGTATTTCTATTTATTTGCACATGCATTGACTCATTTAATCCCTACCACAACCCAAAGAAGAGGTACTTTGATCATTCCCATTTCACAGATAAGAAACTGAGGCTCAGAGAAGGCAAATAACTTGCCATAGTGGTAGTCAGAGCAGTGGGTTCTGGTGCTCTGAATTCAAGCCCGGGCAGCCTGGTTCTAGAGTCTATCCTCTGGGCATTGCCTGTGTGAGGAGATTTTGGGGAAGGCCACACTGCTTCCCCCAGATGTCCCTCATGACATTTCTATTCTTTAAGAGCCATTCCTTTTTTCTCAAGAGACAGAATTTCCTGAGCATATTCTCTGTAGGCTGAGATTCCCAAGATCCTTGACTGAAACACCAGGGGAGAAGGGAAAATGGCCTGGGCTGGGAGTTCAGAGCTGGGTGTTGCTGGATCCTTGGACAGTGATGTGTCAGGGACACATCCAGGCCAAAGCAACCAGACCATCATCACCTCCCAGACTGGGCTGTGAACATGAAGGCTTCCCATTGCCTCTGTCTTAGAGCCCTGAGGAAAGTCAGGCTCTTCATTCAAGAGCCCTGCATGGTGTCAACTTTGTGCCAGACTCTAGAATGGCACTGAGAATAGACACATGATGGGCCTTAGGGTGTTGTTGGTATAGGAGGAGACAGGCACTTTGTGTATCGCCTGACTAAATGTGGCAGGTAAGCAGGGGGACAGGGGGCATGGGAGCAGAGAGTTGGGCACTTCGCCAGCTGGGGAAGTCAGGGAAAGTGTCCTAAGAGTGGACACACCTTAGCTGAGCCTTGAAGGATGACCCACGTTACCCAGCAGAAGGAGAAGGAGTGGTTGGGGCACGAGGGAGGGCATTGTGCAGAAGTGACAGAGTAGGTAAAACCTGAGAGGCCTGATGTTCCGGGCAGAAGCAAAAACAAGAAGCACATTAGTGTTCATAGGAGGTGAGAATGACAGGAGCTGGGCAGGCAGGGTTTGCATCTCAAGGCCCTACAAGGCCATGTCGTATATAGCCTTTGAGCTTTGCCCAGCCTCTGCTCCTTGGCCTGGAAGACCAGAGGAAAGAAGAAAGCCTTGTAGAGGAGGGCCTTGAAGACAGTGAGACTGGGTGGACTCACACCCCCTCATTTCAATAATTACTATAAAGCTAGAGTTGATCCCAGCAGTGGAACTAGTGAAAGGATAGATGTGTATAGCAATGGAGGGGTGGAGAGCGCAGAAATATAGCCACACATGCACAATCAGTTGATTTTTGACAAGTGCAAAGGGAATTCAGTGGAGATAGATAGTATCTTCATTTATTCCTGCTGCTGTAACAAAATACCTGAGACTAGGTAATTTGTAAAGAACAAAAATTTATTTCTTGCAGTCCTGGAGGCTGAGCAATCCAAGATTAAGTCCCCTGCAAATTCGGACACCCCCTCTTTTATATGAGTGCTAATCTCATTCATGAGAACTGCCCTCATGACTTAATACCATCATACTGGCGATTAAGTTTTGACATTTTGGGGGAGATACATTTAGTCCATAGCAGATAGTCTTTTTAGTTTTTAGAGATGGGATCTCAGTGTGTTGCCCAGGTTGGTCTCAAACTCCCAGGCCCACGTCATCCTCCTGCCTCAGCTTCCTGAGTAGCTGGGACTGTAGATGTGCAAACACTGCACTCAGCAGCAAATGGTCTTTAAAGACTAGTGCTGGAAAACATGTACATCATATGAAAAGAAAAAGAAAGAGAAAAGAAAAGACCTGTAACTTAAAATGGATCATAGATTTAAACGTAAAACAATAAAGCATAAGGTACAAAGACATAAGAGACAGTAAAAAAGAAGAAAACCTAAATGTGTAAAATTAAAAAAAACAAATAGGAGAAACCCTTTGTGATCTAGGATAGGCAAAGACTTCTTGGATTTAATACCAAAAGCACAATCTGCAAAAGAAAAATCGATACATTGGATTTCATCAAAACACAAAAAACTTCTATATCCAGGCCTGGTGGTGTGTACCTGTAATCCCAGCCGCTTGGGAGGCTGTGGTGGACGACAGCGTGAGGTCAGGAGTTTGAGTCCAGCCTGGGCAAGATATTGAGACTTTGCCTCTAAAAAAATAAAATAAAATAAATAAAAATGAAAACTTCTGTTTCTAGAAAGGCCCTGGTAAGAAATGAAAAGACAAGCCACAGACTGGGAGAAATATTTACAAAAATCTATATTTAACAGAGGGTGTACATCTAGAATATGTTTAAAAAATTCTCAAAATTCAACAAGAAGGAAACAATCCAATTTTTTTTAAATGGGCAAAAATATTTGAGCTTACACTTGACTAAAGAAGAAGTATGAACAACAAATAAACACATGAAAAGGTGCTTAACATCATTAATTGCTAAATGCAACTAATGAAAAACCACTCTGTACCTTTGGAATAGCTAAAATAAAAAGTATTTTTTAAAAAACCTGAAGATATCAAGTATCAGAGAGGATGTGGAGCAACTGGAATGCTTGCACAATGCTGGTGGGAACGCAACACTGTATAGCCCTTTTGGAAAACAGTTTGGGAATTTAGTATAAAGTCAAGCATATACTTACCATATGCCCTCTCAATACTACTGTCAGGTATTTACCGAAAGAAATAAAAACTATGTTAACACAAAAACTTATATACAAATGCTGATAATGGCTTTTTTCATAATGGTCCCAAACTGGGAACAACACAAATATTTAATTACTGCATGGGTAACCTGTCACATATCCGTTCAGTGGAACACTACTTGTCAGTGAAAATGAATTTCTGATACATATAACAACAGACGAATCTCAAGGGTGTTAGGCTAAATGGGATAAGGCCAACTTTGATGGCTGTGTGCATGTGATTTCATTTTTATGACATTTTGGAAAACGAAAAACTAAAGGGACAAAAACCCTGATGAGTGGTTTGCCGGGGCTGTGGCAGGGGAAAGGGTTTATGTAAAGCACTGGAGAACTTGGTGCAGGCTGGGTTGGGGTGCGGGGGATGCATTTGTTTAAACTCAGAGAACTCTATTTTTAAACGGATAGTTTTTTTTACTGTATGTAAATTCGATCTTAATAAATCTGATTTAAAAAAAACACACAGTATAACTAGGCTATCAGGTGTAAGACAGAGCTGGGGAGACCCATTTTGGGTTTAGTTCCTGATTGGCTCTCTCCCATTCCCAAGCCTCTGCAAACTCCTATAGGAACCTTGTTCTGGGCAGCGCCTGTGGTTCAAAGGAGTAGGGAGCTGGCCCCATATGCCAGAGGTGGCAGGTTCAAACCCAGCCCCGGCCAAAAACTGTAAAAAAAAATAAAAAATAAACCTTGTTCCAAGTGCCAGAAAGGGAACTGATAAGGGGCCTGCCCCTCTTGCAGGGGGAGGGGGGGAGTTGAGGGCTAACAACTTAAGTTGGGAGAGGCTTATGAAGAATCAAAGAGGGAAAGGATGGGGAGGGAGACAGTTTTTCAAGAGGTTGGAGAAGGGAGGGATGGAGGTAAGGGTGCACTTTCAGCTTGGTTGGTGGCACTGGGCTTTCCCACTGGGATGGGTATGTTGGGGGCAGGGATTTTAGAGCTAAATGGAAGACAGACCCCCCCTCCCCCACCAATTGCTCTACCTCTCCCTACCCCTGCCTTTGGTTTAGCCTGTAAAGTCTTCCCTCCCCGCAACAACCACAGCCCCGGCCTGGGCTTCCTTCCCCACCACCTCCTAATTATCCATTTCCAGGTACAAATTGCCCAGACAGGTTTGGGGGATTATCTCTTTATAGGAATGTAACACAAAGACCTCAGGATCCTCTTGTACATCTCTACTTCCTTGGGTCTTTGGGGATTCAGATCACTTTAGGTGTTTTCTGTCCTGTGGGAAGTTTCCTGGCCAGTGAGAGGAGCAGAGGCTCTGAGGAGTCATGGAAGCCCTGGGCTTCAGTGGTCTTGCTGGGCAAATTAGGAAGTAGGAGGACCTGCTGGGCCATCTGCTCAGATGTTGTGGCTGATAATTGCCTTTTTTTCCTGTGACATTTTCTTTACATTTCCCATGCTCCTCCCACCACAGGACATTTGAACATGCCACCCCTTCTCTCTGGAATTCCTCATCTCCTTCTGAAGTTCTGTTTAACTACCATTTACTGTGTCTGGTGTTGAAGATGCTTAAATGAGCAAGACAGAGGTTCTTATATTTAAAAGAGTTTGGTTTAGGGAGAACAGTGGTGATAATGGCAGCAATAACAACAAGAACAGCAACATTTAACTATGTGCCAGGCATTTATATGCACAATGACATTCAAAGCTCACAAGAGTCTTGCGGGGTTGTCATTGTTATTATACCTTTTCTATAAAGGAGGAAACAGGCTGAGAGGAGTTAAATCACTGGCTGGGCTGGTACTTGGCAGGGTTAAAATTTGAGTCTAAGCATCTGGGCCTCCAAAGACATGTTTGTGGCCACAGCATTTTTCTACTATACCCAGAAAAGTCCCTCTCTGTGCCATATGAGGGAAAGCCACCATCCATTTCTGCTTTAGCTGGGTAAGACCTCAATTTGATTAGCTGTAGAAAGAATGAAAAACAAAAATAACAGTTTTTATGGTACAGACCACTGTGGAGGTGTCAGCCTGGAGCTTGGGCTGGGCAGAGACGCTGCACATACCTGGACACCTACCCCCCAACTTTCCTCCAGGACTCTTCCTATTCATTGCTTTCATGGGGACATTTTCCCAAGGTGTGAAATATAGCAAAAACTGCTCAGGGTGACCAAGGGCTTAGGGGAAGATACTCCAAGGCACCAGCCTCCCACCTACATGCTCTTACACGCCAGAGCATTAGACAGAGGTGGGGCGTGTAGCCCACAGTAGACTAGTAAGTCATCTTCAGGCACCCAAATACTGGCTGGACTCTGCTGTCTAGTAAACCGAAGACAAGAATTCATGAATAATGAGGGCGTGATATTGGCTAACAGAGGTGGTGGATGGGCTGCAGGCTGACTCACTTCTGAAGGCCTTGAATCAGACCAGTGGTATTTCCTTTGCCTTCCACTGGACCTAACTCAGATTACCCTGAACACCTGCCTCTATTGCTGAATCAGAGATGTGGACGCTGGTGAGCAGAGGTGGAGCCTAACAGAAGGCAGGGGAACACCACAGAGATTACTGTGCAGGAGTGGAGGCTTTGCAGAAGGACTGGGGGGAAAAAAGAGGGGGCCTGGTCCAGGTGAGTCCACGGAGAGAAGGGGGAACATGCCCAGGCAGCTCAGAGGGAAAAGATACAAAATAGGATTCTTGAGTAAGGTGAAATTACTCTTTCCTCTTCCTCTCTACCCATCCTCTTGAGAGCTGGAGAGAGGAGAAACAAAACCAGGAAATGAGTCTCTGGGGAAAGGCAGCTTTTGGAAAGCCCAGCAAAGGGGCCTGCACTGCGGTGACCTTAAAAATGACCCAGGTGAGACCAGAGCAGGCTGAGGCTGGAGCCCTCTCTCTTCCCCCTTCTTCCTTTACCCCCTTGGGGCTTCCTGAGCTTTGGTGGCTCAAAAGAGGGTGTGGAGGAAGATGCTAGGGTGTCACCTGGGCAAAGATGCCAGGGAAGACCAGTAGGAAGTCAGCATGTGGAGGGACCTTTGACAGACTGCAGGCCCAGTGGGTGATGCCAGGCCACAGCAGTGGGTGCTCTTGGTATTGTTAGCATTGACCCGGGCTTTAAGAAAACCCCAGATATAGACAATTATCTAAATTATCCAAATTGAAGGGAAACACCATACAAAGATTGACCCCTCCGGAGACACCTAAAGTGACTACTTGAATTGCACCATTGCAACCCTCAGCAGCTTCTGGGCATACACTATTGCGGGAAGTATCCCGAGGAGTGTCTGGATGGCGGGCCATGGACCTCCTTGGTCCTGAGGAGCGTCATGAAGACAAGGCTTCGGGGGATCATTGGCTCTGTGTCCTGCTGTTTATTCTGTCTCTGCTGGGAACCTAGACTCCTAGAGGACACAGGCTGCAGAAATGGAGTCATGCTACAGACGGCTTGCTGAGTCTCAGCCAGGGAAGTCCACTGTGTATGGCTTCCCCACGCAGGCTACCTGTTCTGGCTTTGTGGACACCCGGAGGGATTCATGGGGGAGTTCCTTCTGTAAAATTCCAAAGGCTGCCCTGTGGTGCTCATGCCTCCTGCTCATTCCCTTGTCTGAAGATACTGGCGTACCCTGTGTAGTTGCCCTAATCTTCTTTGAGTCCCTTACCTCTCGCAGGGAGAGAGAAGCTTCTATGTGCAGGTTCTACTGACCCTCCCAGCTCATCCAAAGGCATGGAGTACTAGGTGATGTCTGCAGACAAGGCTCCTGGAGAACAGCCAGTTGGTTTAGTGCTTCCCTGGGCAGGGACTGAGCACATGCAGCAGGAAGCTGGTGGTGAGGGTCACCAGGAGTGTGTGCTGGGCCACAGCCTCAGACTCGCCTTGCTCCTGTGCCCCACCAGCTCCCTACAGTGTTCTGAACCTTCTTCATTCAGTTTTCTCTCCATGTTCTTTTAAAATTTGTTTTTGGTTATCAAATGCTCCTTTATTGAAATATTTTCCCTTGTAGTTCTTAACTAGCTGAGTACGCCCCTGTGCCACTGTTGATGTCATCTCTGATGTTGTGAGTGTGGCACCATCAACACAGCAACTGCAGACTGAGTCAGTCCCCCGGGTCTCTTTAATGGCTAGAGATCGATACTGCATCTGTTGGGCAGTGTTGACAATCCCATCGTAAATGATATTTCCAAGGTGCTTAATGGTTTCCTGCTTGTTTCTGTCTCTTGTGGTTCCTTGAAGGCTCTGGTGATGATTGCAGAGGCAGAAGGTGCTACTGTAGTCTGGCCTGTCCTGTAGTCCTGCAGTCCTCAGGGACTACCAGTCACCACCTATCTTGATAATGTCATTACCAGCCTTTGATGGAGACAGACCCAAGGGGCCGCAGCAGATGTGGAATTGACTTCTCCACTAGTGCACCTCAGGCATAGAACTTTGATCTCATTGGGCTTGAACTTGGGTGGTGTGGCAGAGGAACCGGGTTCCTTGGCATGGCATTCACAACCTTGCCCTTCCAGGCTTATCTTCCAAGAGCTCTCTCCACATTTTTGAGCTCATTGATCTGCCTAGCACCACTGGGCTCTTCTATGCCATTGAGCTGCTAAGTTCCTGCCCATCTTGGAAGCTCTGGTCAAATCCTGCATCTGGAGTCCCTCAGATCCCCACAGAGAGGATTAAGTAATGGCCACACAGGATGCCAGCCTCTTTATGGGAGAGAGGGTTTATCTCATTGCACTGTAATCTAATTGGTGGTCTTACTGTCTAATTCTCCTGCCACATGGTAGGCACTCAATAAATGGTCATGTGAGTGAATGAACAAACGAGCCAGTGGCAGGGTGAGAAAGGAATTCAGAGATGTGTCCTTTTAGGGGACACTGCCTTGTGATCTGTCTGGATGCCAGCTTTTGGACACTTCTCCTTCTTAGGCCCCTTGGTGCTAGGTAAGAAGTTCCTCAAGGATGCTGTGCCATCCGCTGGGCCTCTTCCAAGGGTTGGTTGCCTCATTGGCCATGTGCTCCTAGCTATTTTGGTTGGTTGAGTGCGGGACTTACACTCAGCAGGGGCTTAATGCCTGAGAAAGCCTGGGAATGGGATCTGGCCTAAGTCAGGGGAAGAACCCCATGCTCTGCAACGAGAGTGGAGTCTGCTCAGGGGCAGCGAGACAGATGCATGGCAGGGTGGAAGAAAGGGGTCCAGATTTGGGGGGACACGTCCTTTAGTGGGTAGGAGGAGGTCCTTTAGGAGCTGGCGTTATAGTGACAATTTATTGAATAGAGGTTGTGTGGGAGGGGTCCAGGATGGAGTGAGTGAATGTGTGTGTATTGAGGTGTGGGAAGGAAGGGTGTGGATGAGGTCTGGCTGTGAGGGCAGGGGAGAGCTGGCAGTGCTGTGACTTGGGGGCCCAGCTCCCCGGCAGCTGAGTAGCGTGAATGCTTGCCAAGGCCCTGCAAGGAGAGGGAGAAAGAACTGGCATCACACTCCAGGAGGCACTGGCCATGCTGCTCCGAGGGGCAGAGCCCTGGGCAGGGAGCACCCATCCTTGGAAGTGCTTACCCAGGCTTGGAGGGTGCTCAGGACTCAGGCCAGGGCTTCCAGGAGGGGGTGAGGAAACAGGAAACCACCTTAGTACTTGGCCAGTGCCGGGCACAGAGACCAGGAGCGGCAGGCTGGAAGCTCTCCTCCCACATGGTTCCTGCTTCCCCCCTCTTTGTTACGACAGCACCCTCTGGGACGGAGTGATTTGGGGCCCAGCCTGTTTCCCACCTACCCGCCCTCAGCAGTTTACACACTAATAGCCCGCAGCACCCCAGGAGGGGATGAAGGGGGATCCATTTGTTTTTCCAGAGTTTGACCTCTGGGTAAAACTCTTCCCCCAAAATGTGTGGGTTTAAGTGAAAGTGATAAATCAGCCTCTTTGAAATGCAGAAGCAGCTTGGGGAAGCCCCCTTTGATATGCAGCTTGGAACCGGGGCACTTAAAACCTGGGTTAATTCTCCGGCTTTATTGGAGGCAGAGAAAAAGAGGAGGAAACCCAGGGCTGGTCATTAAGTCTGGGGGACTTGAAAAGCCCGGGGCAGGGGCCCGCGGCTGCCGCAAAGAGATCACGAAGGCAAAGCGGCCCTGGGAAAAGCATCCCGGGCCGGCCCGGTGAACTCTAATCCCGGTTCCCACCCAGACAGATGAGACGCGGAGGGTGGTGGAGAGGAGGGGCCTGGGAGGACGAGAAGAGGCGCCCGAGGATGGGGAGGCGGTTGCTATGGAAACGGGGCAGGCATCAGGAAGGAGAAAGCCAAGGGCTAACTTGGCAATTTCCTGAAAGGAGCTGAGGATTCAAGTGAGTGTGTGTCCCATTCACCGGGGTTTGTGCTTTCAGAAATCTGGGGGCTGCGGCCCCTCCTTGGGAGCCTGGCCGCATGGCTTGCCGGTTACCTCCAGGGCCCTGGTGTGAGCCCTTCATTAGAAACATCTGCTCCTCACGCGCTCTGAGTCACACAGCGTGGAGGAATGCCTGAGAGCACCACGAGCTTTTCAGATAGGGGTGGGGCATGGAGGCTGCGAGGCTCCCCCCATCCCACTCCCAGAAGGAAGGAAAGGCTGTGTGGGGGACCCAGCTGACTGTGCTGGTGAGGGGACCCTGCATCCTGGATTTTCCAGGGTGGTTCCCATTGTTATTCCCACAAATGACAAGTCCCAGGCTTGGGGTTGTCAGACAAGCAGCCCCAGCCACTTTAGACTGTTGGGAGAGTCAGTCCTGCTTCCTCCACAGCGCCTGCAGACCTGTGGGCTGTGGGCAGGGGACACAGTTTGGCTGGTATCCCTCTGTCCCTGTTCCTTCTGATTTTCAAGGGAGTGGGGAGGCAGGTAGGATGGAGGATGGGAATTGAGAAAGTAAAAATGTGGTCCTCAGAGCTTGGTCCTCCCGTTTAAGATAGGCCAGAGGAGAGGGCTCCTGCCAACCCCTGCCCCTCTGACGCTGGGTGCTGAATTCTGGGCAACACCTTCATCATGCATCTGGGCTGGCCTTTTGCCCCACACAGGTTCTGGCTTGGTGGTCTCTCTTTCTCTCACAGATACCCACACATGCACACTCTCAGGGGCAGCATATGAGCCCCTAACTCATGTCCACACCCCTCCCTCGTGGTGGCACCAGAATGTACATCCATTTGGAGGAACTTCAGCCCTGGCTAAGACTCCCCCTCAGACTCCAAGCTGGGCTTCAGGGGTCCATCCTGATCTCTTGAATCTTTTCCCTGTGTCAGAACAATACCCATGCAGTTGTATTCCTCAATAGGCCTCAGACAAGGAGTCAAACTAAATAAACTGCAGGAATAACTTGCTTTAGGAGCTCAGACCCGTATAAAAGGCAGGGCTGTCTGTCACTTCCCCGCTCCCTTGGTGCATGTGGGAGGGAGGATGAAGGACCCTGCACAGCCATCTGATGCCTCCTCATCTCTTTTCCACCCTAAGGTGGCCCAGAGGAGGGGGACCCTCCTGGTGCATGCTTTCCAGTCACCTCGAGTCTCCAGGGTGCTGGAGCTGGAGTGGCAGGGGCTGGCGGGCTCCGTCTCAGCCCCACTCCTGGTCAGGGGGCCGAGAGGCAGCGGGAGGCAGCAGAGCTGAGGGGAGAGCTAAGCTGGACCAAGCAGAGACACAGGCTACCAGAGCCCAAAGGAAAGGGAATGATGGCAGGAAGGAGGAGGTGCAGGGCCCAGGGGCCCAGACAGAGGAGGACAGGGGAGAAAAGACAGACTCAGGGAGGGACGGAGTGTCAGAACCAACCCCGGGGCAAAGTCAGTGAAGGCCAAACTCATGCTGTCTGCAGTG
>NW_003852510.1:1763980-1772523 GCF_000181295.1 Otolemur garnettii
AAATGCTCTCTCATTACTTGCAGGCACATTTTTGTCCACCACACTGGGCTTTCAGTTTCTATATGCTGCTGCAGTCAGGACTCTTTCCCCCCTTCTCTCTAAAGCAACGGTACAAACACCTGCATTTTATTAATGCTGCCTGGAGCTGGGGCTCTCTCAACCCCCACCCCCTCTTCCACGGCTCAGTGAAGCAAAACGCAAGGGTTAACCCTGTGTGGCTGGGTTTCTGTCTGGGGGTCCCCAGGAGGAGTATAGGAAAAGAAGGGGTGGAGGGGGCAGAAGGGGTGGAGGGGTCAGGTCCCAGGGCAGCTAGACAGGCATTCTAGGAGCTCCCAGCTCCACATGCGTTCTTGTCCCTGAGCCTTTGGCCTAGTTCTCCTATCTCTGTCATCCAGTGTCTCTTCAGAAGACAAGGATATCCTCTGTCTTGAAAGAAATGTTTGCAAAATTCTAACAGACAGAGGATAGCCCTTTAAATGTCTACTCCATCCCTCTGCCTTTGAGAATCACTGGGACTAAACAATTTCAGAAAAATACCTGCTTTCCTCTTTAAAATATTTTACATAATAAAATAAAGAATATAAAAACGGCCTCATGATCCCATTACCCTGAGAGCCCTGTTAACATTTTCTAAATGTAACACACACACATACTCACACACACACACCCCTAAAAAGGATTAGAAGGTATAAAATTTAGTTTCTCTTTCCTAAAATTACAGTTGCTCCCCTCAAGAGTAACTTATAGTTTTTATGTAAAAAAATTAATAGTTTTTATGTATTCTTCTAGGGAAATAATTTGAACATCTGACATCTTTTTTTAATTTAAATTAAGTCTGGAATTCTTGCCATATTATCACCTGGAGACTTCGTTCATTCTTTTTAATGGTTGCATAGGAATCCATAGTATGGCCGTCCCACGGTTTGCTTAACAGTGTCCTAGTGATGAGCGTAGAGGCTGCTTCCAGTTTATAAATCTTCCAGATATCACCATCATGGAGATCTTTGGACATATGCCCTGGGTGTGTGCGTGTGAAGGTAACGGCAGGAAGATTCCTACCAGTTCTATTGCTGAGCTAAAGGATATAGGCATTTAATGTTTTGCCTACTTGTTTTGGAAGGGGATTGTTTCTTTTCTTACCCTTCTTCATTTTTTTTAAACTAGGTAAATGCCTACTTATCCATCAAAATTCACCTTAAATTTCCTCCTCTCCATGAAGCTTTTTGTGATTGCTCCAGGAACCTGCCAGTTCTCTCTTCCGTGCTTTCTTAGTCTCTCTTACCCGGTCTTATCGTAGCCCAATCTTGTTAGGTGTCTGTTCTTCATACTGGATCATGATGTGAGGAATGACATCTCTTCTGTTCTCTATCTCCTAGGATAAAATGCTTTTGTCTTAAACATTACTTTTACTTGTATAATTTTTTAAAATGAATTTTATTTATTTATTTGTAGTTTTTGGCCGGGACTGGGTTTGAGCCCGCCTCCTCTGGTATATGGGGCTAGTACCCTACCCCTTTGAGCCACAGGTGCTGCCCTACTTGTATAATTTTTGTATGAGCCCAGAAGAATCGAAAACGTCAACATTCGTACCACCTAAGTTCACAGCAACATTAGTCACAATAGTCAAAAGATGGAAACAACCCAAGTCTCTGCCCATCACAGATGAAGAGTGATAAACTCATATGTAGTCAGCCTTAAAGAGGATGGAAATTTTGACACAGGCTACAACGTGGGTGAAACTTGAGGACATCATGCTAAGGGAATAAACCAGTCACAAAGGACAAATACTGTATGATCCCACTCCCCTGCGATATTTAGTGTAGTCAAAATCCCAGAGGCAGTAAGCAGAATGGAGAGAAAACAGGGAATTTGTGTTCAATTGGTACAGTTTTCATTTGGGAAGATGAAAAAGTTCTGGAGATGATAGTGAGGACGGCCAAAAAACAAGGTCAAAGTACTTAATGCCACCAAACCGTACACTTAAACGTGGTTAAAATGATAAATTTTGTTATGCATTTTTACCACAAGCAGAAAATTATCTTTGGGCGGCACCTGTGGCTCAGTGAGTAGAGCACCAGCCCCATATACCAAGGGTGGCAGGTTCAAAACCGGCCCCGGCCAAACTGCAACAACAAAAAGAAAGCCTGGTGTTGTGGCAGGGGCCTGTAGTCCCAGCTACTTGGGAGGCTGAGGCAAGAGAATCACCTAAACCCAAGAGCTAGAGGTTGCTGTGAGCTGTGATGCTACAGCACTCTACCAAGGGTGACAAAGTGAAACTCTGTCTCTAAAAAAAAGAAAAGAAAAGAAAAAGAAAATTATCTTTGTGTGAAAATGTACCATCTAATAGACTCAAAGTTGCTGCAGTCCCCTCTATAGGTTAATGTATCCATCTCCTTAGCTCAAGATGAGGTTGACCCATCCAAGACTGGAGAGTACTTATCCTATTTTCAGACATTTCCAGGGAAGGGAGCCCATTATGTTATGAGGCAAGCTTTTCCAGTGTCTCAAAACCCCAGACATTCTTGGTACCAGACCTTTCCTGCTGCACCTGAAGTTGATTTTCCTTGGTCAATAAGTGCTTTGTCAGGCCACTAACTCTTTACACACTCCAAGGCTCTTGTACCGTCTCCAGTGTGGATCTGGTGGTGCTAAGTAATAGCCAGTGAGTGGACTTTTAGAGGTCTGGCGAGACTTCTTTTCATGCTTGGGTCTTACCATGATGGATTAACTTTCCTGGGCTGGGTTCCTAAGCAAAGCTTGGGTCACAAGCACCCAGGGCCCTTCATTTAAAGGAGTCCACCATTTCTCACTTCATTTAGGATGTGGGTTGTTGGACACTAGAGCTTTACCCTTTCTGACCTACATCTGTACCCTTCAGCTGAAGCCCTCTTGCCGACAGGGTAGAGTTTCTCAAAGGCTCAGGAGCAGAGCTGGGGAGTCCTTTCAACCGCCCTTAGACCGTCCTCTGACCAGAAGTGCATTACATATTAATCAGCTGTTTGAAAGGTGTGCCTGGCAGGCATGTTTCCTGCACCCGGGAAGATGCTGACATCGCCAGCTTTGAAATATCAAAGGGCTAACAAGAGAACAACAGGCTGAAAAAGACCTGTCACCTGGGTTCCTGCCGACCGCAGGCTTGCAAGGCCTGACATTTCTTCTGTGATGACCCACCTTCAGTTTCCTTCTGGGGCATGAGAAGAGGTGGGAGGTGAAGCTGAATGATGGCCCCATGCTCAGTGCCTCAGACGCCACTGCTACCACAAAGGGGCATCTGTGTGGAGGTGGGCTCCTCCAGACACCTCACTCACCTGCCGTTCTTGGGATAACAGCATTACTCATGTTCATGTGCCACGTCTGTCACCCTGGCTCTGGGGTGACAGTTCTGATTTCAATGTGGGATTATATGAGGGTCCTGGGCTTAAGAAGGGGGTGAGCTCTGAGGAAGACCTTCTTGTACTTCACTCAATTAAAGCTGAGAGGATGACAGTCCCAATGAGTCACTCGTGTAAAACCAGGGTTTGGTATAATCGAGGTGGTAGGCATTGACGTTAATGTAGGTTGTGCATCGTAAGATGGTCTTTGTCCTTCTCATTTCCTGATAAGCTGGAATGTTTGACTGAGTAAATTCCAGATGCCCCTGTGGAATTTTCATTATGATGAGGTTGCTAAGGAACTGTCCTCTATCTGCAAGCATTTTGGAAGTACTATTATATGTTAGGATAGGGTTTTTGCAGAGTGTGTGGGTTTAATTTTTGTTGTATTTGTTCCCCCACCCCCACCTTCCCAACCGTGGGTCACCCATCCAAGGAGCTGGCATCAAGAAACTCAAGAAAGAAGGAAGGAAAGATTGCACAAGGAACAGACAGTGTTGTCCAGGCTGCACAAGCAGATAGGGACAGTATCTGTATTGTTCCGTTGGGTCCCCAGTACCTCCACACCGCAGGCACGGAGAGGCTCTGATTAATAGTTACTAAATCTTGAAGGGAGGGAAAAAATGGTCACATTTTGAGTTGGCTGAAATTCCACAGATTCTGGCCTTCCAACTTACAGGCCAGCTCTCTGCAGAAAGCTATGCCCAGTCTCTTTTTTAGGTGCCAGTCAGCTGTCCCAGGGGAGGAGTGGCCAGGGAAGGCACGGGTCTCAAAGCTCAGGGCTGGCTTTGGGACTGTGCCTCAGACAGAATGAGCAGGTGCAAAGCCATAGGGAGACTGGGTAGGGCCCCGAGGTTGGCAAAATCGGGGCTTCCTACAGCAACTGTCAGGGGGACTGATTTGGTCCTTGGGCTAGGGAGGGAGAACCCTTGGGCCAGAATGGCCCCACATGTTAGGCCCCAGGTCTCCTGAGACATGTCTAGAGAGGGCCTCCTCCAGCCTGCCTGTGGAACAGAGGCAGGACTGGGCTCTCTCGTCTAGGAGGGTTCCAGAAAGCTTGGAAGCAAAAGGGCCAGTGTGCCTACCTTGGTCTCCCCTGTAGGGCTCTGGTCTCTTTCTTAAGCAGAAAGCTTCCTGTTATTTTTTTGTCAGTTTGGTATAGAAAGACCCCTTCCTCTGAGCAGGTCAGAATGTTAGCAGGAGGGAGGCTGACTTTCCAAGAGTGCTCTGTGCTTAGACTAACCGTTCTTTGTGTCCTAGTCCTGAGAGCCACGAGACTAAGAGGATGGGACAGAGGCAGTGACTGAGCTAAGCTTTAGAACACCTTTGCTGTGCCTCAGTTTCCCCACCAGGAACCAGTCCTCATGCAGGAGTTTTGGAAACTCAATCCAGGAAAACACCTGAGGCTGTCGGCAACCCTGAGCAGCCAGGTCCTCCCCAGCTCCTCTCAGACTTCCCCAGAGCCAGATGTCCTTCCACACACATTCTTGTTGTTCAGTCTGTGGCCCAAACAGCACAGGGCATGGTGAAGGCCATGGGCTGGTTTTGCTGAGGCCATCAAAGAAACTTACCAAGCACGCATGGCCCCTGGCCGGAAGTCCGTGGCCCCTGTGGGGCTTGTGCAATGCTTATGGGTCTGCCGCGAGTTCCCTATGGAACACTGCAAGTGCATCAGAGGACTTGTTTGAGATCCTGTGAATCTTTCTCTCCCCCTGAGCTGTCCCTCTCCCGGCTCCTCCCGTGTCCTCTGCTCTTTCTAAGCCCTCAGCACCATAGCTGTGAGGACTCAGACCTGGCACTAGTTTCCTTCTGGCTGGCAGGCTCCATCACAGTAAAGAATCTGAAGACCTTTTCAGAATAAGCTGGGGAGAGGGTTCGAAGAATGCTGAGAAATTATGCCTCTTTCTTCTTTATTTTCCTTTCCCCCTCTGGGCCTGAGAGACCAGATTTTTTTTTTTCCTTTTTTTACAGTACATTTTGGCAGGCTCCATTTTCTTCTGACAGAAAAAAAAATAACAGGCATATTTTGGGCGATTACTCAACTGGGGTCCTTTGTGACAGGATGTGCAGCTGTGTGACGAATGGAGCTGGCTTTCTCCTGGCTTCCTTCCCCTTTCAGAGCTCTTGTTTACTGCCCTATACAGAAAACAAAAAAAAAGGACATAAGTTACAGATTTTTATAAAAAAAAAAAAAAGCCTGTGAGATACTCAAAGGCAATAAATCCTTTGGATATTCCATTTCCAGGGCTGCAAACTTCCCCACTTTTTCTTTTCAAATGTTCAAGCTCTTGATTCACGACATGTGAATCTTCTCCCACCCCCAAGTCCCTGCTTTCTTCTGAACATATGTCCAGCAGATCGTGTGAGTGAGGGCAGGGCGGGGGAGGGGAGCGAGATGGGAACCATATTTATGGTGCTTAACTCAGCAATTGCTAAAAGAAGGGATAATGACTTCCAGGGGCTCTGGGCCTTTTTTCCAAGGCCTTTGTGCTTCCAAAATCTATGACAATTTTGTGGTGTAAGCAAAAGTTATTACCAAACATGCAACTAGCTTAATGAGGAAGGGTATGTTTTAAACAAGGAAGGACTATCTCTTTATAGAGGAAACTCAAATCTGGCTGGTTTGGGGGGTGCAGAATCCTTGGGCTTTCCAGAGAACTTCTGGAAGGGACTTTTTCTAGCCTAGAGATGTTCAACAACTGGAACCAGCCTTTCAGTTTTTCTAGAGAACAAATTGCTTCTTATTTCAAAAGGTGTCTGACCTATGAATGGGAAAGATTCCGTAGCTATTTAGCTTTAATGGAGGCAGAATGGTGTGGACAAAGCAGATTTGTGGCCAAGTGATGAGTCTGAGTCTCAGTTGTCATCTGGAGCAAGATGTTACAGAGATTATCTGAAGGTCTCAGATGCTCTGATGGTAGAATTGGGATAGTGTCCCCCCACCCCCCAGGCTGCTGGCAAAAAATAAAAAAGTGAGGTGATATAAGTCCAAGGCATGGCGGGAATTGTAAAAAGTATGCAAAGGGCTGGCTCACATCTTCAGCAGAGGAGAAAGGCTGGCTACATGAGCACCATGAAGGCTATGGAGGAACAGGAGGGAGGTGATTTGTACAGCTGTCCAGGACACAATGGGGAGGTGGGGGCTTGGGAGGTTGGTACTGCCTTCAAGTTTACCCACCCCCATGCCGGTCTTAGAACTATAGCTTTGATCGCATTCCCTCCCTACTCAGGAAACTCTCTCATTGAACCCAGACAAAAAGCACCCGTCAGCCACCTCTTGCCTGCCTTTCCTTCTCCCGCTAACTCGCCGGTGCACACACTCTTTGTTCTCGTGCAGTGAACACAGGGTGCAGTTTCTCAAGTCACTTGTCTAACTAACATTTTCCCTGGATATCACCCAAGGTCTTCTCTCCTCCTTCATCTTCCTTTGCCCCTCTTCCTCTTTCTCTCTGTTAATCTTTGTTCATTTGTAATTTCTTCAAAGATCCCACTTAAACTCAGCTCCACTGAGAATCTCCACTGATTAGGAACTCGTCAAGTGGGCTCTTCCAACCCTCTGATAAACACTAGCAACTATCTGTTTTCACTTTCAAAAGTCAAGTTCAAAAGTCTCATGCCCTCGGTAACAGCAGTTGACTTGATTTCACCAAAGGGTAAACTGAGGTACCAGCTAGGGGACTAACTGGCTAGGGATTACACAGGAAGTCAGTGATACAGACAGAAATAGAAACCCCACATCCTGATTCCAGTTTGCCTAGAGTTTAAAGAGCCACCTTAACTTGGATATCCCAGAATAGCTTCTCCCAGGCTGACCAGCTGTGAAGTGATGTGTTACAAGAGTTATTTTTTGCCTTGGCTTGACTCTTAAAAAAACACCCCAAACTCCCAAAATCGGCCTAAGAAAATCCATTTCTCACAATGTCATCTGCTTGCCAAGTTTAAACCTAGTGTATTACATCATGAACGCCTTCAGGCCTCACTCTCAGCTTACTATGATGCTCAGGTATCTGAATTGAGTTCAGAAATCACAGTTTATTAAAGGAAACAGATCATTAAGTCACTCCACTGGACTGAAGCTGTCAGCATTGCTTATTTGCAGAAGCTGAGCATTGGCTAATGTTCTCTTCATTCACGTGGACCGGGCCTAGCTGGGGCAATTTAACAAAGGGTGTGGCTGTTAGATGGCATAAAGCCCATTGAGGCTAACAGGAAGAGGGACAGGGACACTGGTGTGCTGAAGCTGGCTTGTGTGGGCTTGCAAAGCTGATTGTTACGTTTTCAGCAATTTTGTGAACTGGTTGTTTAACACAGCCATCATTAAAAATTAAATGATATAAACTTATAACTATATAATTATGCTAAAAACAAGGATAATAAGTACTGACACAAGATCGCATCCTAATTATTTTACTATAATTTATTGTTATCTATGCTCTTGAATTCTGTGTCTCCTACATATTGTGAGAATACTCCAAAGTGAGATACTACTGTGAATCTCTTCCCAATTCTACATTCAGTAATGTCACATTGGTAGTTTGACACTGCCTACATAAGAATATTTATTGCACAGAAATTGGCAAACTACACTCAGTGTTTGATTTATTATTTTGTTGATTATCTAGATGTAAACGTTGATGCAGAAAATGTTAATAAGGAAGATTAAATATAAAAATGTGCTGTGTCTATAGCAGTGACAGGGTGACTGACACAAAATATTGAGGTAATATTTTCCCAGTTTTCGAAAGCTATTAACTGATTTAGTAAAGAACTGGCTTATACCATGGAAAAATGAGTGAAGTTCTGAAAGTCGTCTGAGTTGTTTGACTTTGTCTTATTCGTTATTGTAAATGTAATTATCAAGCAATATTCCCACTAGATCTCCAATCAGAAAGCCAGTTGTTAAACATTTACCAGCCCTCTACCAAAAAGAAGTGTCTATGGCCTACCCCCTTGACATTCCCAAAGAAAGGACTTTATGGAATACCTAAACTCAGCAGTAAGGAGCATGCCCGAGGTACTCCTGCCAAAGAAGAGATAATCATTTCCGGGAAGAGAGCAACATAGATGATAGAATTTATAGCCAGCGGCCTGAGAGTACTATCAGAACATGAATGTGGAAAATAAACCAGATGGGCTCGGTGCCTATAGCTCAACCGGCTAAGGCGCCAGCCA
>NW_003852510.1:1772723-1777470 GCF_000181295.1 Otolemur garnettii
AAAAAAAAAAAAAGAAAAAAGAAAAAAAAAAAGAAAATAAACCAGATGTACTAAAATAAAATGTACCACTGGATTCCAACAAGATTAGATGGTAGAAAAGCTATTATCACTTCTAGATTCAGGCTGAGAATTAATCCTCTATATTCACAGTACCTTAAAGTTCTAAAGGCCCTTTGTATATATGAGCTCATGTGATCACCAGAACAGAACAGAGGTAGACGGGTAAGTCAGCTATCACCATCACACCTATTTTACAGATAGGAAACTGAGGCAATAGGAAATTAAGTAGTTTGCCCAAGGTTGTGACTCTTTCTTCATAAATGGCTAATCTGGGACTTGATGGAGACATGGAAATATCACAGACTTTGGAGTTCATCATCCTTTGGTTAAAAACTCAACCTTGACATTTATGTAACTTTAGCAAAGTTATTTTTACCTTTTTAAGTCTTTTTTATTTAACTTACAAAATGAGGAGATAAATCTTGGGCCACAAGTTTGCAATGAGGATTATTTAAAGGAGATCATGGGTGTTAAAGGACCTGGTTCTTAGGAGGCCATCCACCAGGATCTCCTTTGCTTTCCCCTCTCAATATGATGTTTTAAAATTACTTACATTTGATTCCGAAATGCAGCATAAAACTCTTTTGGCTAACGTATTTAATTTCTAATTATATTTATTCTAATTATATTTTTTGGATTTAGGTAAGATTATATGGCTTTTAGGCCAAACTAATCTGAGGCAATGGGGACAGGGGTGAAGGAGGGAGCAGGTGGAGCAGAAGAGGGCTGGCCCAGAGCTAGAGCTTCACAGAGCGCTCCCGCTCATGGGCAATACAGAGAATCCCCACTCACTGTCATGTTCAAGTGCCATTCCATGCAACAGCAGCTGGAGTTCCTGACAGGCCGCTTATTCCTAGACCTAGGCTTATGTCACCAGCAGCAGCAGAAATGAAGAGGTCCAGAGACCCCCATCTCTTTAAAGCCCTCACAGCCTCACCACCACTCTCTGCCTGGGAGCAGGACCCATTCCTGTGGCAAAAGAGCCTCCCTCATCTCCCTGAGCAGGAAGGCAGCTGCCCCCAACCCACCAGGACTCTCACTGGCCCTTCCTGATTTATCTTTTTTCTTAGCACTTATTGCCACATGGCTTGCTATAGAATATACCAGACCATAAGCTCCACAAGGGTAGAGATTTTATTCCATTTAGGATGTAGAACAGTGGTAGGAATACAGAAGGCTCTCAATAAATAGTGGCTTAGTAAGAGAAAGCAGTCTTTGCTCACCCCTTTGGTTTGCTCTTTCAAATATCAATCCATTCTTTGATCAAGTTCAGCAGACTCAGATTTGGCTCAGGTCTCACAGATGTGAACTATGGTGGTGAAGGTATTGTGTGAGGCCTGAGGCAGAGCTCCCTATAGACACAGGTGTCCCCGAGGACTTCATTGACTGGCCAGTGTGGACAGAGCAAGGCGATGGAGCTTGGTGGTGAAGAATGTGATGGTTCAAATCTAGGCCCTGCCACGTACTAGCTATGTAACCTTGAGCAAGTTATTTTATCTCTCTGAGTCCCATTTTTCTTATCTGTATATGTGGATAAAAATATCCACCTCATAAGCTTGCAGAGTGGCTCAATGAGATAAAGCATGGTGGGTGCTCGGCACATTGTGAAGGTGGAGGTGGAGGATGGGGGCAGGGGAAGAGCACAGCTGGGGCAGCTGGGGAAAAGCCAGGCCTGCCCAAGACCTCTGCTTCTGTGTTCACAGATGGCATCTATCAGCCTGGCATGGGGCCTCACAAACGAACTCATGGCAGTAATACCAACCCAGGAAAGCCTGGTCGAGGCATCATGGCTGCAGCGTCACAGCTGGATGAACCCAGGGTTGCTGGAATACCTCCAGTGCCTACGTGTGTGAGAGGTGTCTACCCTGGGGCAAAATAATCACACACGCGCCACAGCATGCCGGGAACCATATAAGGGGGAGGACACAAGGCTGAAGCCAGGCACAAGAATAAAGGACACAGATCCACAGGACTCTCTGCGTGGAGGACTACAGGGCTTAGGACCAAGGGGAGCTAGAGGGCAAGGGCAAGCAGGGCAAATGGATAGTGCACCAAGAGTCTGTCTGCCTCCAGCTGGGCCCTGCATACACCATTGGGTAGGGTGACCAGATTTTAACATTGGTAAAGTGGGACAACATGGCTGGAGGGCGGGGCAGGGGACTGGGCAGGGCAGGGCCTGACAACAATGCAAACTTCGATAAGTAGTTCTTGATAGTCACTTCTCAACAATTATTTGTTATTATTACAGTTTAGCATTATAAAATTAACAAAAATAGGGAGGGGGAAGGGAGGAGGGAATGGGTGGAGGGAGGGGGTTTGGAGGGATCACTTCTGAGGTTTATCTTATAGGGGTACAAGTGAATCTTTCTAAGAGTAGAATGTGAACGTTTTAAAGCAATAACTGAGAAAATGACATGAAGGCTGTGTTGACCAGTTTGATGGAAGTATTTCAGATTGCATGTGAAAACCCCACACTGTACCCCAGAAGTGCATTAATGTACATAGTTACCATTCAATAAAAATAAATAAATAAATAAACAAAAATAATATAAAACTCATATTCTGGCGAAATAGCCACATGGCAGCCGAAAACCGTGTATTCCCTTCCTGTTCTCCTGCCCGTTTGTGCATTCTTTCCAAAAATCGGGACTTTTTTAAAACATCCCGGGACGCGGGACAAATTGTTCAAAAGCGGGACTGTCCCGCCAAAAGCAGGATGTCTGGTCACCCTACATTAGGCAAACCACAGTTTGGCCTGGATGCCAAGGGGTCCCCTGCATTGGTCCCCATTCTGCTTAGTAATTTAAATCTCATGGGTACTAAAAGCAGTATGTGAAGATAGTCCTGGAATAGAGGGCAGGAGATTTAGACTGAGGGTCTAGAAATCATTTTCTAGCTTTGACCTTGAACCTCAGCTCCCTCCGCACGTGGCTCATCCACTGGCCACTGTGGAGGTCAACAGAGTGGACAGGACATGGCCTCTGTTATTAACCTCTGGGGAGGCTCTGGGAGCTCCACGCTTGGTGCTTTAAAGGACCACTCACTTCTACAAATGCCTCCAACAACCCCACCCCCACCCAGTGTGGCCCTGTGGCAACAGCCTCTCCGGTTCATCCTGACCTCCCACTGGCCCTGCCTGCGTGTGCAGACACAGTCCATGGACGCTGGGTGGAGAGGCTTGGCATTTACTCAGTGTAGCTCAGGCGCTGAGCGCATGAGTGGATGCCTACAAAGCACCCTGGGCTCTTTGCTTGAAAGCCACTGGAGCGAGACAAAGGGCGCTCTCCCCTGCCACATTCCTTAGCAGGGGGCTCGCCACACCTGCCCCTCTAGAAGTGCCTGTGCAGGTACAGACATGTACATCTTCCTGAATGCCAGCTCTGCCCCTAGTAGCGAACACATGCAGACCACACTCCCCTGCAGCTGCCTCTGCAACTGTGGGCTTGTAGTCTAGCCCTCATCTCCCTGCTTCTCAGTTTCCAGAGCCACAAACCAGGAACAATAGACATTCTTCTTTTTTTTTTTTGAGACAGAGCCTCAAGCTGTCACCTTGGGTAGAGTGCTGTGGCATCACAGCTCATAGCAACCTACAACTCCTGGGCTCAAGCGATTCTCCTGCCTCCACCTCCCGAGTAGGTGGGACTACAGGCACCTGCCACAATGCCTGGCTATATATATATATATTTTTGGTTGCAGCCATTGTTGTTGTTTGGCGGGCCAGGCTGGATTCGAACCTGCCAGCTCAAGTGTATGTGGCTGGCACCTTAGCTGTTTGAGCCACAGGCGCTGAGCCCATAGACATTCTTAAGTGCCCTGCCTACTAGGAAATCTTCCCAAAGCTGTTAGGGATGGTTTTGATTCCCTGGAATCTCTATGGGTTGGCCTGCATTTCCAAACCATTTGTCTTGGTCTAGCTGAGAGCATTTGGTGTTCCCAACTGTTGCTTACGATGAGGGTCTAGAACCAGCCTGCTGTGCAGGGGTACTGGCTGCCACTTATGACCCGAGGCAAGTCACTTTAACCTCCCTGTCCTAGGTTTCTTTATCTTTGAATTGGGGGTCACAGTTGCACTTAGCTCATAGGTTGTTACATACACAGTATGAACTCATGCATTTGAGTTATGAGTTAATGTATGAGGTGACATAAACATGTGAGCTCATATGTATGGGTAAAGTGCTTAAACCAGTGCCTGGCACATAGTACAAACTGTAAGTGACAAATAATAGTAATAATGATAATGGGTACTAGCATCCATTTTCCACACTGATTATCATCCTGATCCCATTTTTCTGACTTTTTCACCATGGCCTGAAGCCCTGGCCCTCTCTAGCCTAGGTTTGCTACTACCATAAACAATCTACTACTAAAGGAAGCAAGGGGTGGAAGAGAGGCTGTGTGAAGCGGATTGGGATGGAGGACTGAGAAGAGCATGCATCTGGGCTCAAGGGCAGGGCAGAAGGAAAAGGCCATTCAAAGTAGGATGACAATAATGATTGGGCCAACACTGTCAGAGATTTGACAGCCCAAGGCCATAGCACGGTGTCTGTGAAATTGTCCCCATATCTAGGCTCTCCTAACATCTACCTTACGCTCACTTTTATGGCATGTTCTGTAGTGGTATACACTGAATTGAACTCTTTAGATTTTGAATTCACTGAGGCTTCATCTTTGCCTTCCTCCATCAGGT
>NW_003852510.1:1777992-1782724 GCF_000181295.1 Otolemur garnettii
TTTATTTATTTTGCAGTTTTTGGCAGGGGCTGGGTTTGAACCTGCCACCTCCAGCATATGGGGCCGGTGCCCTACTCATTTGAGCCATAGGCGCCACCCTGGCCTTGTTTTTATTACTAAGAATTGCCTTAGCTATATGGGTTTTTTTCTGGTTCAATAAAATAAACACATGGGACTTAATTAAACTGACTAGCTTCTATACAGCTAAGGAGACAACAACCAAGGCAAATAGACTACCATCAGAATGGGAAAAGATATTTGCATATTATGAATTGGACAAAAGCTTGATAACTAGAATCTACAGGGAACTCAAATTAAGCAACATAGAAAGAGCCAACAGTGTCTTATATCAGTGGGCAAGTGAGATGAATAGAACCTTCTCTAAAGAAGACAGATGAATGGCTATCAAACCTAGAAAAAATGCTCATGGTTCCTAATTATCAGAGAAATGCAAATCGAAACCACCCCAAGATATCACCCAATCCCAGTGAGAATGGCCCACATCACAAAGTCTCAAAGCTGCAGATGTTGGCATGGATGTGGAGAGAAGGAAACACTTTTATACTGCTGTGAGACTGCAAACTAATACCTTTTTGGAAGGAAGTATGGAGAAGCCTCAAAAAACTCAAACTAGACCTCCGATTTGGTCCTGTAATGCCATTACTAGGCATCTACCCAGAAAAAAAATCCTTGTACCATAGGACATTCACACTAGATTGTTTATTGCAGCTCAATTTACAATTGCCAAATTGCGGAAACAACCTAAATGTCCACCAATCCAGGAATGCATTAATATGTGACATATGTATACTGTGGAATACTATTTGGCCACTATATTAATATGTGATATATGTATACTGTGATATACTATTTGGCCACTAAAAAAGATGGTGACTTTACATGTTTTGTATTAACCTGGCTGGAGTTGAAACACATTCTTCTTAGTAAAGGAAGAATGACAATAATGGAGAAGCCAGAATCCAATGTACTCAATTCTGATATGAGAACAATTGATGCTAGTATATGGTGGGGGGTGGGAGAATGGGGCAGTGGAGAGAGAGGAGGGAGGGGGTGAGGTGTCACCATGTGTGACACACCTCTTGGGGGTGGGACACAATTATAAGGGGCACTTTACCTAACAAATGCAAGCAGTGTAACCTGATTCTTTGTACCTTCAATGATTCCCCACCCCCACCCCCAATGTTAAGAAAACTGTGGTTCCTTGGGCCCAGCCCCAGGCCTTTTCTCAGCACTTTCGCTACCTTGATGGGCCCATAAAGGAATCAGAAACCCAAACAAGCTGTAAGAATAGGAACACTGTCTCATGCTCGTGTGTTTAGACATTGAACTACTTCCCTTTGTCATTTCTAACCCATCCCGTGGCACCATGTTGGATTTGTGCTGTGTAAGTCCAAGAAACTTGAAATCTCCTCAAACTATATCTCCCAAAGGCAGGGCCTCAACCCATGCTGTTCTGGATTCCTCGTCGAGGAATGGGCGTTGCCCATCTCCCTCTGGTTGTAACTAACACTCCAATCTCTGAGCTCTAATCCCAAGGAAGGGAGGCAGAAAAGGTCTTATTTGACTAACCACTACTTTCCCTCCCCTCTCTCCTCTGCTTCTCCTGGTTTGGAAGAGCTTTCTACTTTCCCTTACCTTCCAGAGGGAAATTTCCTTAGAGGGGAAATCTACTCGCTTTTCTGGCTTATAGTAAAGTCCCATATCAGATCCTTGGTTTTGCTCTAGTTAAAGAAAAGGAAGAGGTTTTAAATTTAAGAATCCTCTTTCCACAAAGCCTTTAACAATTCAGCGCAGACCCTCAAGGCTGAGCAGTGGCCCACTATCCCAGGTGGTGTCCCCTTTCCCAGGAAGAAGCAAGCATGTAGGTCTGTGGCTGGAAAGTCACAGTGTGAGGTAAGTCACAAGGGAAAAGGAAACATAATAGTTTGAGATGTTCACTGATGCTACTCCAGGCATACTTACATGGTGGAAAATGTATCCCCATGTTACTTCTCTATAATAAGACACGTCGTCGTTCTTACAGTCCTTATATGTGTCTATTTAGAATAAATGAAAAGGGCATACAGCAAATCTTGACTTTTTGCATTTGGCTTATACATATTTTCAGATTTTCTACTCATACCTATTTTCTGATTTTAATATATGTTACCTTTGGGTAGAAATAAAAGATAAAATTGATGATTTCTTGTATTTGATGTAAATAAAATATACAAATATATATTCATTATGAGTACATATAAAAATAATTCTATATACCTCTTCATTTATATGTTACATAATATATAGGGCAACCTATTAATACATATGATAATACATGTTATATATTAGGATATAGGCAACCATTCATAGAGATACTGGAAGGAAATACAACAAAGTATTACCAATAGTTTCTAGTTGTATTTTCCAAGTTTGTTGCATTGAGCATTTATTATTTTAGAATTAGTAGGAAAAGTGTGTGTGTATGCATGTGTATATGTGTCTGTGTCTGTATATATGTGTGTTCGTGCACTTCACTATATATACACTTCCTTTGGGGTGAACAAAACATTTCAAATTATATTCACAGCGTTATTTCTGTCTTGTTTTCCTGGGACAGATGAGCTATCTGCCTTTATTAGCATGAAAACAGGTGCAACCCTTTTCCCGTGTTGACGGCTTCTACATGTTGGGCTTGGGTCCGTCAGAGGTGGCCCAGGGTTTGGTGTGTGCTTCAGCCTGGCCACGTCTGGCTAGTGTGCAGAACGGCTCAGTACGGCTGGATGAACTGTGCATGAGCATCTAGAGTTGTTTACAAACAGTGAAAAACCATTCTGGTAGAGAATGTTCTGGACTTAATTCCCGTGGACCAGGAGCTGTATTTTGTAGGTGCTGCCTGTCTCCTGGGGTGGGGAGGGATTGGGGGAATTAATCAGGAGCTCTGTTCACAGCGTGAAGGGAGGGAAAGGTAAGGCCTGAAACACCGTTGCGAGGGAGACTGTGAAGCTACATCCGGACTGTCCGGGCCCAGGGGAGATGAACATGATGATGTCATGGTTATTTTCCATCCCTATGGTCTGTGGGACTTCCCTGACGCTAGTGTAGCTGTTTGCAATCTGTTCTTTGGCTAGCACTTTCTAGATTGCTCTGAAGGAAAACACTGATTTCCCCATTTTGTTCTGGGTCACACAAAGTTTTCAGTTCCCACCCCTTGTTTATAGATTTGCCCCAGAAACTGCTATCCAATATAAAAATGAGCTTAAGAGAAAGAAAGTTCTTAAACAGGTGGACCTCGACTCTCCAGAACCTCTAGGCCAGGATGGGTCCGTTTGTTAATAAGGACTTACTATTCTCACTCCCGGCTCCATTGCCCAAGGAGTTCTGTGATAGCAGAAAGGCCTCTGTCTCTCCCTAGAATTTTGAAATTCTCTGACGGAAGTTTTGGTGTAATGGCAAATGTCATTTTGAAGTCTCAGAACGTTTTCCACTCATCGCAAATCACCCTTCAACAAAGCAGTTTTTAAATCCTTCCCTAGCACTGGTAAGGATTGAGAAACAATAGAAGGTTCATGCTTTTGTCCAAATTGCATGGAAAGTTCCAGGGGCTACAAAAGGGAAGGATGGGGAAGAGAATAAAAACAGAACATCTGGGTCTCAGGATGTCCAGCTTAAAATATTAGCCTCTGGGACTCACGCCTTCAAACATGTCACTAAGTCTATAAATACCATCCTTATCACCTGGAGTTGTAAAGCTGGCTGACATTGTTTAGCTTCTCTGGCTTTGCATTTATGGTCCTGTTTGATTGCAGGACACTGTTCACCCAACTACCACCTTCCCTGGGCCTCCGTCGTGGGACTTTAGAGCTATCAGGGAACTGCCTAGAAAGAAAAGCCTGTTACACCACTGCCCTCAAGAAGGGACCACCTGGGCCCACATTCAGAGTTGTGCAGAACATTTCTAGTGTTTTGCCTGGTTATGTATCTTTTTGATGACCTAAATTCCTTTTGGCTTACCAATCAAATCCATAAGCATTGCCTAAGGCCCTACAGTGTTCAGAGCATCCTTGGGCATATAAAGCATTTTAGGACAAGGTTGGGGGATACACAGATTGATTAAGGAGACACAAACCAACACATCTGAAATAGAACATGTAAGATGGTCTTCAGTCAAGAGATAAACTATATAGAGCAGACAAAAAATATGAGTGGAGAAGGAGAGGTAGTGTAGGCACTATGCTTTCCTGAGGTTTGTTGGAGGGGGACAATGGGGGAGAATAGGGTAGAGCTGACCTCTCAGAAGATGGGCAAAATCTAGACAGATATTGTAAGCAAAGGAAATAGAATGAGCAAGGACAAAGAGCAGGATGGAGTGGGGTATAGGGTGGGTTTGTGGGTCTGGCCAATGTGAGTTCACATCAAGGAAGACACAGTAGGGTGGACTGGAGGGTTAGTAGGATAGGGCTACTTTATTAAGGGCTTCAAAAACTCCTTTTTGGCCAGGCACAGTGGCTCATAATTGTAATCCTAGCACTATTAGGGGCCAAAGCAAGAGGATCCCTTGAGCTTAAGAGTTTGAGACCAGCCTGAGCAAGCGCAAGACTCTGTCTCTACTAAAAATAGAAAAACTAGCTGAGCATTGTGGCATGTGCCTGCAGTCCCAGCTATCTGGGAGGCTGAGGTAGGAGGATAGCTTACACTCAGGAGTTTGAGGTTGCTATGAGCTAGGCTGATGCCA
>NW_003852510.1:1782852-1798106 GCF_000181295.1 Otolemur garnettii
CTGACACCTACCTTGGACATCTACCTCCTGTCTCCTCCCTCACTCTGGCCCACTCAAAGCACATTGACCAGCTCAGGATGGGTGGTTTTCCCGGTTATCATGGACGCCCCATGGACAGTCCAAGGTGGCTTTCCCTTGGCAGGAATTTCACTTTGCTAACAGAGCTGGCCTAGAAAGAGGCTGGATCAAGCATTTGAGCTGGATCTCCAGAGGCTACCATCTTGGGCGGGCCAGTAGCAGACGCCAGGAGCTGGCTGGCATCATTGTGCAATCTGGTAACCACAGAAGAGACCCTCATCCTCAGAGGCTCTGTGAGCCCACAGACAACTGCTTGGCTTGGCTTGTTATAGCTGGTAGCATTTCCAGCAAAAATGAGCAAGAGATGGTTGAGTGGTTGAGAGCTGCCAGTGGTAGGAAAGAAAGGGTCTTCAGCTCTGAAATGTGATACTTGTGAGGCCCTATCTACAAATGCACAAGTTCTGGCCTTAGACCATGTTGCTTATGAACTTGAATCTGGTTTCTCCATTGATGCTCAAAGTGCTCCAATGGAAGATGAGGGTAGAATAGACCTATCAGAGCTGCTCTCCACATGAAGGAAGGATTAAAAGGAGCAAATGACCAGGAGGGCAAAGGTGGGCCCTGTAATGAGACAAAGGATGTGAGAGGAAAGGCCATTGCTGGGGGATGCTGGAGACTGGGGGCTCCTAGGGATGAGAACTATGTTTGTAGTTCTTGGGCTCTTCCTATATCTGTGCTCCTGGCCTGGTGCCCTCTACATGGATTCATGAGATCAAGAAGCAAGATGTAAGGGAAGAAGGCTGTTCAGTAGAAATGCCTAAAAGATACTCCCACCAGCAGAGCTTCAGCACATGGAGGAGGGCACTTGCCACTCCTCCCTGCCTCGTACCCAGAACTTTCTCACTCAAAGACTGTCCATCTGTCCAGCCGTTCTGCCAAACCCAAAGCCCCATGCTGATTTCCTTTGGAAGAGCCCCAGCTCCTAGGGTGACCTCAGCAACAGCAGGGCCCACGACGGCTCCAATCCCAAACTTCCTGTCTCAAGGAAGGGTCGGCCTGGTCTGTGAAAGTTACAATAACATAGCGGCTGTTTATGAGCAAGAGTCCTCAATAAAGTCATCGGCCTGGTTCTCTCAAAGCGTGTCTAATCTCCTCTGGCTGCCTTTCTGGGTACTTGGCTCCTGATCTATTTTGGTCTCTCTCTTCTTTGACTCATTCTGGGACTTCCGTGCCATAAATCTGGGCTCCCCCCCAGTGCCTGGTCCCACCAGCAGGCAGACAATTCAGAATTAACTGCGGTCATGGTTGTCCAAACTGACAGGCAGGGAAACTGAGGCACAGCAGGCCACAGGGCCTTGTCCTGCCTCCCACAGTGACCCAGCAGCACAGCAGCCAGGAAGGCCCAGGGTTCTGGCTAGGACTTCAATGCTGAAGCTGCTAGTAAGGCCAGAGCCATGTGAACTGTTGCAAAGCTCTTACTCGTCCCCACTTGGCTGCAAGTCCCAGAGCGCTGTGGCAAATGGGATTGTGATGGGAATGCAATAGGGTTGGGGGGTGTGTGTGTGTGTGTGTGTGTGAGAGTGTGTGCATGAGTGGCAGGCTTGATAGTGTGTTTGAAATCCTTCCATGCTTGGAATCGGACAAGCAGAGAATAGAGCAAGACGAAAAAACCCAAAATAATGGGGGTGAGAGAACAAAGAGCCTTCCCAAAGCCATAGTTCAAGCTGTGGGCAAAATGTCTTCCTGATTCTCATCCAAAGCCTCTGCCCTCAGGCCCAAGGGCTGGCTGGGCTTGCTTGGCCAGTCCAAGGTCATCCTGAAGCCTCAGGCTTCCCTAGGTAATGCCTATGTGCTCTGGAGAGAGGAGTAGGAGAGGCAGGGAGACAGGGTTTCAGACACTTTATCGGTGCCTCAGGGGACCTACGTATTTCCTATGTAAAGTTCAGTCTGTTTGCAATTAGACTTCTCTTCTTTGCTTATTTCCGGAGAGATTAAAAATAGTGAAATCAGCTTAATCTGGGACTCTCTGAGATCAACAAGGCCACTGTTTCCAGCAGTCTGAAAATACTAAGCAGTCCCACCCACATTCATGGGTCACACCATGTGGCAGGCCTGGTAGGCTCTCTGTAATGAAGGGACCTTAAGTTGCATGAGTTTTCAACAGATAAGACTCTGTTTCTGGACCCCAGCAAAGATAGCTTCTTTTCATCTTCAACTAAAACAGGAGGGATGTAGCACTGTTTAGGTCTTGAAATTCTTCCTTTCTTTCCTTTGAAATGAGCTTGAAGCTGTAAAATCTCTGTCAAGAAAACTCACCTTGATTCAATTACTTCACCAGTAATTGGACCAGGATTTGGACACAGGGTGGATCCTGAGAAGTTTTAGACACAGGGATGTTGTTTCTAGCCTGTCACCATCAGCACAGCAGGTGTCTGAGGTCATTTCTTCAAAGGCTGGGAGAGCTGTCACTGATTATCAATGTACTTGGGGGATAAAGATGAACAGCTCCCCTTTGAGATGTCTTAGGGCATGGGGGAAGGCATGGATCAGAGAAATTATGCTTTTATACATTAGTCAGAATGGGAAAGGCTGCACTGCAGTGAGAAATAGATCCCCACAACTCAGTGGTTATATCATCTAAAACAGGTGAATTCCAGATTGCTGTCTTCAGAGAAAAGAGACCTGGAAGGTTGTGAGATGCTTTTAAGGGCCAGGCCTGAAAATGGCTGATATCCCCCTGTCCACATCAATATACCTGTATCTATATTTGTGTCTCTATCTAAGCTATCATAAATATAGAGATATCCTTTTAGTTCTATTTCTCTGGAGAACCTTGACTAATATACTTGGGGTGGGGGAGCCGATTAGAGAAAGTAATTTCATGATTAGTAGATATTTTTATTAATTTACAGGGAAAGGGAGTAAATTATAGGGAAATATAAATTGTGATGGTATAAATAAAACAATCTCACTATAGCAAGAATGATAATTATCTTGAATACACAAGATGGGGTGTAACAAAGACTCAACTCAGTAAAAAGGTCTTGTCGTTTAGTAATTTCAGTTCTAAAGAGGTGATGTTTGCTGGCGGAACTTCCTGTCTGAGTTTCTTTCTCTTCCTGCCTGGGTACCTGTTGGTGCTGTCTCCTCACAATGAAGTAGCATGTCTCTTTTTGTGCACCTGAGTAACAGATTGTGCTTGCAAAGTACCAGCCTAATGCCAGCCTTGTCTCCTTTCTCAGTTTTAGTTGAACTATCCTATATATGTACTCTTAAACAACAACTATAAACTATAGTCTCTTTGGTTACCAGGGACAGAAAATCTGTCTCAAACCAAGAGGGAAATCCAACGGCCCATGCAACTGAAAGATGTAGAATTAGAGCGAGCATCATACACAATGAAATCAGAGAAAATATGTTATCAGGTCCCAGTTCCTTTTTCTCTCTCAGCTTTACTCTGCTATGCTGGCTTCAGACTTGGCATTCATGTGACAGAAAATGATAGCAATTCCAGGATATGTACCTTTTAGATTTGAAGTTCAAGGGGGAAAAGTGAGTCTCCTTCCCAGAAGTCATAGGGAAAGCTTCAAGGTTTCTCACTGGCTCTGGTCACATGTCCACTCCTAAGCCAATCACTATGCCCAGGAGAATGTGAAGCCCTGATTGGCTTAGGTTCGGGATCTTGTGCTTCACCCTGAGCTGGTTGAAGTTGGTTGCACTGAAATGTCATGGACTGAGTGAGAACAAAGGATAGTGTGGGATTTCTTTTTTGTTTTGTTTTTTTTTTGAGACAGAGACTCAAGCTGTCACCCTGGGTAGAGTGCCGTGGCATCACAGCTCACAACAACCTCCAACTCCTGGGCTCAAGCGAGTCTCCTGCCTCAGCCTCCCAAGTAGCTGGGACCACAGGCGCCCACCACAATGCCCAGCTATTTTTTGGTTGCAGCCACCATTGTTGTTTGGCGGGCCCAGGCTGGATTCGAACCCATGACCTTAGGTGTATGTGGCTGGCGCCTTAGCCACTTGAGCCACAGGCGATTTCTTCATGAGGAAACTTGGGGGGTGGGTACTAGAAGAGAGTGGATGAATGCTGATGAGTTAAAATGACAAATTAGAAAGCCTAAATATTTGTAATCTATTTATTTATGAGAAAGCACCTCTGGGGGCAGTGTGAATGGGAAGTTGACTGGCCCAGATGCCTTTTCAGATGTGCTTGGTAAATCGCCACAGCTGGTCCTATTAGTAAAGTGCTCCTCCTTTGAGTTTCTCTCCCAACACCAGCCCTATTGCCAGTATCTTCCCTCCAGAACTTGATTACAGGAACAGTTTGGGGTGAGGGTGAGGAGTGTTTTTCTGACAAAGCAATGTTTCTATTTTACATGTATGACTAATAAGGAGCTTGGCCAGGAATAACGCTTTATACAGTTTTGGAAAACGTAGCCTAGCCCATAAATCACAGAATGAAGCTCTATCCACATCTTTTAGCTTAAAATTCAATTTCCATCTGTCCAATCCTGCCTGAAGGGTAGAGCAACGGGGAGCCTGACATTGAGTGTCCAATTGTGTCACCCCATTGGGATAGCCTCCAGGCCTGTGGGGAGGTCACCTTCCCATGGCATTGCCCTCGCAGCAATCTGGGGTCAGGCAGAAACTCTGAGCTTGGCCCCTCACTCCATTCTCCTTGCTGCCTTGCCAATACAAGCCTTAAAAGTCATGGAAAGATCTCTAGTTTTCTAACTCAAGGGATTTCAGCAATGGAGGTCAGAGAGGGGAGGTCATGTAGGACCATGTGGGAGGGCAGAGAAATCTGGACAGGACGATGCCTACCCTTGGTGCATCCATATAAACAGGGGGAGAAAAGGCTGAAAGGACAAGGGAACATAGCAGGGCTTGGGGATCTCAGAAACAGGACTGAGGGACATTGGCAGAAAGGCCAGGAGAAGGAGTTTTTCTAGGTTGAGAATTCAGGTCACTTTGTCACACATTTCCATTAGGATAGACATCCAGAAAACTTACAAGCTTCTGACACAGGACATAGAGGATAATAGGACATGAAACAGCTCAGAGGACGAGTTGGCAGACTGATAGTTCAATAGTAAGGGCTCAGGAGCAAGGGGTGGAGTTGCAGCAGCAATGAGCTGACCGACCAGTGTGATCAAAGGCAGCAGGACAGAGCAGGTGAAAGACCCATTGGCAGCAAACAGATATCCTGGGGCAATGAAGGAGGAAATTGTTCTTTCTTTTCCAACAGGGATAGCTGTATTCCTCAATCTTGGCAGGACTTCACGGCCCACGTCTTTGGGGATCCTTGTTTTACTCTAAGCTGGCTAAAAGTAGTCCAGTGAAACGGGACTGACCCGAGAACCTTTGACCTCTTTCAGATTTAGCTTTTGGACAAAGTTAAAAGACTCTCTTCTGAGCCTCATTTTGGTAAGACCATCACTGGGTGGGGAGAAGCTCTGTAAGGGTAGGCCAAAGGGTACCACACGACCCTAGTTTAAACAAAGAAGAATCATCCTTTGTGGGTGGGGAACTTTGAGACCAGGTGGAAAAGAGATAGGGAGAGGGTGTCAGATAGAATGTAAAAATGTCTCTTAAAAACAAGTAATGGAATTCACTGCCTTTAGCTAATAAAATAACAAAACAACAACACTGATTTTTCTTTCTCCTGTAGGGTGTAGACAGATTATCTGACATCCAAATTTCCTCATAGCCATAAATAGTAAAATCTTGCAGTTTATTGCTAGCATATTCTAGCACCAAAGTCACTCGCTTAATGATCAGATTTTCTCTTTTAAAATAGTCTAAAACACCTCACATTTATTGTTTACAATGCGTCTGATTCTAAACTTAGTATTTTGTAAATATAATCTTCTCACATCTTGACAATGAACTTGTGAAGAGGGATTACTGCTTCCATTGTGCAGAAGAGGAAGAAAAGATTCAAAGAAGTTAAATAACCATAGCTGGAAAGCAATGGAGAGCGAATTCAGGCCTGGTCAGTTACACTACAAATTCTCTGCTCTTAACTGCCGTGCTTTTCTCACCAATGCCGAACCTTCCTCCCACACCTGAGCACTGTTAGGCCTAAGTCTTGGGTAGTATTACTCAAAATATGAGCGCATCAGTCAGCATCCTGGCAGGAGACTGACTCAAATGGGGTAATTGAAGAGAATTAAAAATGAGACTAATTACAAGTTGTGGCAAGGTAAAGGAAGCTAGCAAGGCATGGTGAAGCCCCAGGGGCTAGCAGCGGTGGAGAATGAAGGGCATCGGGAGAGATAGGAGAGTCAGGACCTGTAGGAGAGAGCCACCCAACAGAGGCTATGGCCTTAGACAGAGGGGCAGTGGAGAGGCATAGCCAACCAGAGGCTCAATAGAGTGGAACCAAGGGAGTAAATCCCCCAACTTTGCCCCAACCTCCTATCCTTACTTGGTGCCTCCCACTGGCTGAACCCAACCAGGGGTCAAAGGTACCTGGTAATCATCCCACAAGGTCAGCCTCCTGCGGCAGAGCAAGGGAGAAGAGGATGAAGGCTGGAGCATGGATCAAGAGGGGCAGGTGGAGATGCCCAGATCAGTGACTTAACATGTCTGGCTGTCTCGGGGCTTCTGCTTTGGGGTTTAGGGGCAATCTCTTTCATCTATAAGCAAAGGCATTGGCTTCTGAAAGCTCAGGGAAGAAAGTGCTGATTATTAGGAACTGGCAGAGATTCACCAAGAAGAGAACTCATCTACCAGTTGCACTTTTGGGGAGGATGGGATTCCTAAATTGGAGGCTCATACATTGAAGAAGGCAGCAGAGCAGGTACCTTACAGCCCTCTTGGGGACAAGGAGAACGTGAATAGAGTGGCTGGGGATGTGCTGAGTGAGTGGCCCTAAAGATGCTGATAAACAGATGGATGTCCACTTGGACAGACGGTCCGATCAGTGTTCCAGAGCTCTCCCATTGCCCTCCCATTTCAGCAGTTCAGAGAAAAGGAAGAACTTTCAGGGGTCAGGCCTACCTCCTTGCTGCTAGAAGGAGTAGCTCACACTTGGTTAATAGAATTAGAATCTCTGAAGGCCCCAACAGTTTGGATTCCTGGTGGCTGAATACAACAAGATGAAATTCAATAGGATTAAAGGCATATCTACAACCTTGGGGCTAAAACAAATGGAATTATACATTTCCAGGAAGGGAGAAGTATGTTGAGGGTAAAGATGATGTAATTCAATATGCCCGATTACCAAGAAAACTGGTGTGATCTTAGGTGACAGGAACTGGAGAATAATTTTAGGCGATATTAACTCCAAGAAGAATGTTGAAGACGAGGAGGTATTTCTTTTGCTAGACTCTTTACTGGTCTGTCCTACTTGGAATGTCACTGCATTACTTTCAAAGGAGAAGCAAAAAGAAATTGGACTACATTTGGGGAGAGCCATGGGGATGGGCGTCAGGGCCTGAAAGTGTGTCATGTGAAGAACTTGTGAGGGAGAAGCAGGAGAGGCAGATGGGAGAGAAAGCAAATAAAAGGTCTTCCAGAGTCTCCAAGTGACTGTGTTGAGGAGCCTTGCTGTGTAGGGGAAAAAGAAAGCCCCCAAACCAGTGGGGGACAGATTGGAGCTGACCCTGCTGGCAGTTGGGTGGTGAGTCGGCTCTCCCTAGAGCTGGTCACACCAAGAGCTGATGAAGAGGAGATTGTGGCATCAGAGGAAAAGGAAAGCCATGCTGCTTTAAGGATCTCTGTCGAATGTGAATGCCTGGCCACGTGAGAAATGTTTGCACACTGTACTTCCTTCATATTATTAGTTCACTAGCCCTGGGGACCGGTGACTGAGTATACTCCAGCAACTAGTCTCATTCCCCTTTAATAGGCCTTTGGGAATCCTAGGAAATGCAGATTTCCTTAGCACAGTGGAAAGAGCCTGGGCATTGGGATTGGGTAGGTTTGGGTTTGAATTTCTGACCCCGAGACCTCAGACAAGTCACTTGTATTCAGCGTCCTCAGCTCCTAGGTGCAGATGCCTGCAGGCACCAGGGGCTCCGGAGTGGGCAGCAGTACACTCTTATCCTCAGGGAGCTGATTCCCTGGTCTGTCTCCTGTTCTGTTGGGTGGGACTAACTCCTGTGGTCCTGCAGCATGTGTGAGGAATACAGCGGAAGTCCAGAGTTGGTTCCCTTTCTATTCCCTTCCTTCTAAGGAGCTTAAAGTTGTGGCCATTTGCAGGAAGTCACAGGCAGCCAGGAATGCTTGTGGGCCCTTGTGCAAAGTCAGTCTCCCTATTTCCTTTTGAAAGGTTGCTGAACATCAGGCCTGCCTGTCATCCTCCCCAGGTGGCTGGGCTTCCTTCCTCTACCCAGGCTGACCAGTCACCAGCTTTCTCTTGGAGACCCTACACAACTTGGTGGCAGTGGGTGCAGGCAGGTGCGGTGGGCATGTTAGTGGTGGATAAAGAGTGGCCACTCTGTCTTAGCAAGCAGGGACCTTTGTGTGTCTGGGGTTTGGGGTCTTGATCCTGCACAGCTCTCAATGTCCTGGGCTGGTGACAAGCCTTCCAGTTTTAGAATTCACTATTCACTATTGGAAACAAGGGGCTCCTCCTAACCATCTTCCAAGCTTCACCCCAGACATTGCCTCCTCTGGGAAGCATTGCGTGGCTTTTCCCCTTCTCCTGAATGCCTCATAACCAGGGACCATCAAGGGTTGGTCTAATTTCCCTTGTCATTCTGTTTCCCAACCACAGTATCGATCCTGGGGGTCTGGAACCAGGTCCTCTGATTCTCTGAATCTACTGCAATATTTACTTTCATTTAGGGGAGACAAAGGTATCCAATAAAAGCTTGCTATTTCATTCTTTTTCAACACTGTTGTCACAAATCTTCTTGAGAAAAGGAAAAGTTAGCACCAAGTTAGCATTTATTCATTCAACTAACATTTTACAAATATCTTAAACACATGATTTACAAACTCAAATCTGCCCACAGGCATGCCTTATGGCCGACCTAGATTTTTTGTTTGTTTGTTTTGTTTAAATTAGTGCAAATATTTTAAAAAACAGGAAATTCTATACAAAACTCTGGATTTCTGGGCTTTTAAATAACCCGCTGAAACTGAGTTGCAGCTGTGCCTTAGACAGGCCACCTTCCTCAGTCAGGGCAGCCCTTACCTCCGTGGGTTACTGGATTTTGAATCCATGGCTTGCTGGTTTAAAAGCTACTGACATCAATAGGAATCCCATGAAATGGAGAACTAAGACATCTCCCTTCATGAGCTCATTTCTTCATCCACTGTAGGACATCCTCTCCAGCCCCCTCTAGCCTGTGATTCTTTCACTCCCTGGTGCCACCAAATCCTAATGCCCACTCTGGGGGCCTGCACCTCCTGCCAGCTCTGTGGACAGTTCTACTGGCAGCGGGCTGAGTGCCCTGCCCCGGAGCCCACCCAGCTTTTGGGAAGTGCTAAGGTGGGCAGGTGAGTGTCCTGGGAGGGCAGGGTTCCTGGCTGAGCCCAGTGGGCCCCAGCAGCTGCCCTCCATGTGTTGCTTCCTAGACAGAGGGAGTGTGTTTGGGGAGACCACCCACCCAACAGCTGGGTCACCTCTCCAGAACCTCCTCTCAAAGACACTCTAGTAATGTCCTGAGGTTGCCCAGGCTCTCAGGGTGGTAGGGACCCAGCTGAGGAACTGTTTCCTGCCCTCTGCAGGCCCAGCTTTCAAAGCTGTCAATTCACTCCTCCTTCCCCTCCGCCCACCTCCCGCCCTCCTCTCCTCCCCAACATTCTTTGCTTCTTGTTTATATTGCAGAAAACATCTGCGAGAGTAAATGACTGAGATGAAAGATCTTGGCAAAGGGCTATTTTTCTTTGCTTGGCTTAAAGGGGGACAGATAAAGACTTCAGCCTCACCCTCGCCTTCCCCAGCGTGACTCCCTCCTCCAGCTCCCAGAGAGGAGAGAAATGGGATCTGAATGAAGACAGACCAGAAGGGGGCCCAGCTGGCTCCAAGGCCCCAAGGCCCCAGGCGGGGGAGATTGTTTTTCCAGTGGAACAGTCTGGCTTGGAGGAAAAGCCTCCACCAGGGTGGAGTGGAGAGAAGGAAGATGGGCATGCTTCTGCAGCTGGCTCTGCGGGATTTCTCCTGCTGACTCTACCAAGCATTCCCCCTACCTTTTTCCACTCTCACCCGCAACTCCCCGCAGCAGTATGGAGATGAGACCACCCTTTCCTCTCTTCTGCTCCTCTCTCTGGAGCTAGGCTGCACATCCTCTCCTCCTACCTGGCCACTGTCATGATGATTAGATGAAGCCCTAATGCCATGCACCGCAGGACAGGCTTGTCATGCGGGTTGGAGCTGAGTGTCCTTGGCCTGGGCAGCCCTATTGACATGGCATGGTAGCATCAGAGTTTCCAGTGTGGCTGGCTCAAAGCCTCCCACAAAGCAAGGCTGAGCTGGGAGCTCTCCCTGCCCTATCACACCTACTGACCTTGACCAGAGGCTCCCTGGGTTTCCCCCTTGCCTGACAGTCCTGTTGGAGTCCTGCACTGACTGCCGGCTTCTTGGAAAGGGTGGGTCCAGATGTTAGAGGACACCAGTACCTGGACCGTCGTAAGGTAGTTGTCATTTAGGAGAATATTGAGCAGATTCTTACCCGGATGGAGCATGGTGCAGATAAGTTTTGATTCAGGAGTTAGAAGGAAACTGGGTTTGTGGGCAGCAAGTTAGAAGGAAAGCAGCTGGCAGCTGAGCTCCAGGGCAGGGACTATCCTCTTAGGTACATCATTGTCTGGCCCAGGTCTACCAGGCTCACCAAGTGAACCCAGGCAAGTTTGTTCATGGAGGATTAAGCTGGTGGGCACAGAGCAGAAGGACTGAACCCGACAGCCTGCTGCAAGGCTTCTGGACCTGCTCTGTCCACTCTTCCATGTGCTGTGGAGAAGCGACTTGTCCCTGTGTACAAGCCTCAGTACAGACCTAGGAATAAGAAGGCTGGTTCTGTCTCCTCCCAAGCTGAGAAGCCTGAAGCCCCCAGACCAATCTCTGCAGGGGATGTGCCCAGCAGGGCAGTGTGGCAGGATGAGCTACAGTTCCTGTGAACTATTTCCTAGGGCTCAGCCCCCTACCAGGCTCACTGAGTATCATTATTCAATTTTACATTTGGTCATGGGGAAACTGAGTCCCAAGAGACCAAGTAGCCACTCCTAGTCACGCAGTGATGAGTGTAAGTTGCAGAGTCAGAATTTGAATCTGCATCTGTGTTCAAAGCCTCAGCATTCCCTCTCTGCTAGACTTGTGCCGTCCCCTATGCATGTCACACGTCACATGTGGCTATTGAAAATTAATTGAGTTCAGCTGTACTAGCTGCATATTTCAGTGTTCAGTAGCCACATGTGGCCAGTGGTGGTCCTGCTGGACAGTGCCACCATGGGACATTCCATCTTTGTAGACCATTCTATCAGATAGCACCGTGACTAGGCAGTACTGAGCCCTGTCCTGTTTTAACCATGCTGTTTACACCCTTTTATACAGCTACAAACTGGTCTAGTCTCCAGACACCTATTCTCTGTCCCCTCCTCCCATCCACCCCAAAGAGTGGCAGCTGAACTTGGGGGCAGAGACTGTCCTTTTAGTCACATCACTGTCATTGTCACTCTTGACCTCGTTTGGTGAAGGGAGACTCTGGAGAGCAGAGGGGCAAGTGTCCTGAGGGGGCTGGGAGCTGGGAAGTCGGCCCTGTCCTCTCCATCACCCTGCACCTTTCTTGCTGTGTCTGTGCAGAGTCAGGGCCCAGCAGGTCCCCTCTGCGGTGGGGGCCTTGGGGCCTAACTCACTCACCCACTGAGGCAGGCCCAAGGTTCACTCTGCCGGCCCTTGGCAGCCTTTTCAATCACCCGGCCCTCTGAATAGGACCCTGTGAGTAAGCTTTGTGCAGCAGCGAAGGAGAAAGGGGCTCTGTGTGGGAGCGAGGGCTGCTATGCACCCCCGCACAGAGGCCAGCTCTGTGCAGCACTGCCCCAGGCTGGGGCTGGGGAGGAGCAGTGAGCCGGGCACACACCAGCCTCCCTGTTCTGATACGGGTTCCTGCGTGATGGGCCTCAGTCCTCAGTTACCCCATGGAGAAAAGGGGGAGAAGAGGGATCTGAAAATCAGACAAAGGTTTTCTACTTGGGGATTTTGTGAAAATTAGACAAAGGTTTTTTACTTGGGGAGTCTTGAAGCCATGCTGGGAGGTGGGTGGGGCAGCTGTGCCCGTCCCTGTGGACTGAGATGACTGAAGCACATAGAGAAACCTGCCCTGGTTCACCCAGCAAGACGGTGGTGGAGGAGGGGCTACCTGCAGCCAGGTGAGCAGGGCCAGGCCTCCCGAAGGCACTGGCAGCACTCAGTCTGGTTTTGCCCTGCCAGGGCCCCCAGCACATGCACCCTGCTGTTTGCCATTCTGGTAGGTTCTCTATTGAACCTGAGGCCCCTGGAGGGAAGGGACCATGTTCTGCTCCTTGCTAAAAGCTGGCGCGTGCATGGCTCTTGGAAGGTGCCCCAACAGACATGAGACAGAGGGGTGAATGGCTATGGCTGACTGTGGGCAGAATGCTTGGGATGGCAGTGTTACCTGGCACCTGCCTGCATAAGAGAAGGGGACAGGTGATACTCAGAGAAGAGGAGATGGCAGAGGTTGGGACCGTACAGTCTCCATCCCCTCCTGAGCCAACCACTAGAACAGGAAGAATAGACCCCATTGATGTGTAAGATCTTAGGGCCCATCTCCAGCTCTTCCCTGCCCCTAGCTGCCTGTTGGAAGCCAGAGGCCCACCCAGCTGACTCCCTGTGCTCTGGAGTGCCCTACGGGCTGCTTTGCTGGCAGGCCCCAGCTGGGTGGAGGCTGTAACTGGAGCAAGAACTGTGTGTCAGAGGGGACCAGGCTGCATGAGAAGACCTCAGCCAGGATGAACTAAATCTGCCCATCTCCCCCCATGTGCCTTGCCCTCTCCCCTGACCTGCACAGGTTTGCAATTCATCCACCATCCTCAGATGCTGTTCCTGCTATCAGATGATGAAAATGGAGATTCGTCTTAAAGAAAGAAAGAAGTAGCTTGGTTCCCCCCCTTCCAAGTCTATTTGAACCCCTTCCCTCCCCCATCACCATGTGTTCCTGAAACCTGGGGTTGTTCCAAGTCCTAAATATGCTGGAAAGTGTATCCCTGAGCAGCTGTGAACCTGCTCAGGCTGCAGTGGCCCCAGGGTGAATCAGAAACCAAGAGATAGGCAGGCTAACAATACGGCCCCTTGTTCCTGCATGGGGAGAGAGATCACCATCGGCGCAGGGCTCCTGGGAGTGGGGGCAGCTCTCCCTCTCCTTCTCTCTCTCATACACACACCCACACTCACCATTTGCCTCCTGGCACCATCCACCCCTCTAGCCCACCCAGAGGAAACGCTGGCGAAGACTGTGACATGGCAGGCCAAGGCTGTCGTGACTGGCAGCTGGGCAGCCTCTCCCTGTGTAGCCTCCTTCCCAACCTCCTCTCTCCTTTCATGAAGTCGGGGGAGGGAGGGCAGCGCTACAGAGGAGGGTGTGCAGGATGCCAAATGGAGTGGGACTGTCTCGAGGTGTCCCACTGAGCTGAGGCCATGAAGGATGATTGGATGTACAGCCGAAGGGGCGTCTTGGAGCCTGAGAAGGTTTAGGGAAGGCCGTTTGCAGGAAGCAGACACCCTGAAAAGCATAACTTGCAGGCAAGTTTAGAAGCAGGCCTGGTTGAAGAACTGGCAGCTGCTCAAGGCCGTGGTAGAGTCGGGGGGCCTTCCCATCAGGCCTGATTATAACCACTCACGAGCCTGGCCAAGTGCAGGCATTCAGTGCCAAGTACCCTTGGGAGTCCAAACCACCCACAGAAACAGCCCTATTCATACTCCCCGCGGTAGGTAGAGCTTCGGGTGCTCTGATCACAAATGGATAAACTGAGGCTCAGAACCACTTGACTGCCAGATGGGTGGCAATGAAAAAATTGGAAGCTCAGTTCCTTGACTCAGTTCCTAAAGGGTGGGTTCTGCCTACCAGATGCTTCCTAAGAACCACATCTAACAGCAAGCAAGAAAAAAGGATTAGCAATGCAAACTGTCCCAATGCAAAGGCTCAACTTCCCAGACAAGGTGGGGACAGCCTAAACTCCAGAATGTTTCCAGGACAGAAAAAGGCCTCAGTGCTCAGACTGGCCCAGCAGAGTCCCCTCAACTTTGAGGTTCTAGTCTCTGTCTCCTTCCCCACACCCCCGTGTCTGAGTCCTGCACATTCTGTCTCAGAGTTCTCCAACCCTGCCCTCTCTGTTACCTTTCAAGCACTATTGCCTTACTTCATGTCCACATCATCTTTTTGCGAATCATACCACAGCTTCTTCCCCTCACTGTGCCATTCAAACCAAATCTGCATCTGTTCATATGCACCCCCAATCAAAAACTTCCCTGTTTTCCCTCATCCTCAGGATCAAGTGCAAATACCCTCATCATACAGGCTTTTTTTTTTTTTTATTTTTTGCAATTTTTGGCTGGGACCAAGTTTGAACCCACCACCTCCAGTATAAGGGGCTGGTGCCCTACTCCTTGAGCCACAGGTGCCGCCCCATATAGGCCTTTTATACACTGGTCCAGGCCCAATTCATCCTCATCTCCTTTTATTTCTCTCTAGCGGTTGAACGGTTCTGTGATGCCCCCATGCCTTTGCACATGCTGTTCCATCTGCCTAGAACATTCTTCCTCTGCCATTATTCTACATGGAAATTTTGTATCCTTCCCTCAGAACACACTCAAACGCTCTCTGACTCTACACATGGTTCTGTGTTTATGCCTCTATTGTAGGGCTTCTTTTAACTGTAATGATCATTCACAAATCCACCTATCCCACCAGGCCAGTGGTTCTCAATCTGGGGTGATTTTGCTTCCACAATTGTGGCCATGTCTGGGAACATTTTTGTCACAACTTGTGTGTAGAGGGTGCTACCACTGTCATCTAGTGGATGGAAGCCAGGTGTGCTGCTGAATACCCTGGATCACACAGGACAACCCACATAACCATATGGGACCAAAATGTTCACTGGGCTGAGGTTGAGAAGACTTGGATTAGTCTGTGTGTCTCTCTGAGGCAAAGTCTTATTTTTACCTCTAGCGCTTGGACTAAAGAGGTGTCCAATAATGTTTTATTAAAGTTTTATTTTTTAGGCTCAGTGCCTGTGGCTCAAATGGCTAAGGCACCAGCCACATA
>NW_003852510.1:1798324-1803617 GCF_000181295.1 Otolemur garnettii
AAAAAAAAAAAAAAGTTTTATTTCTTAGTGTTAGTTTCCTAGAGATAGAGGTCTTGCTATGTTGCCAGGCAGGAGTTCAGGGGCTATTCTCAAATGCAGTCAGAGCACAATCAAACTGCCAGGCTCAATTCATCCTCCTGCATTAGCCTCCTGAGCAGCTAGAATGACAGGTGTGCGCCACTCCTCCCAATAACTATCTTTTGAATAAGTAAATGGATAGTCAAACTTAATAGTTATATACTCTTTACCTGTAGGACATGGGTCACTTTGAGACTGCCACATTAGAACTTAAAGTTGACTAATAGTGAGTGAGCAGGCATGACGAAAAGGATGTAATAAAACATGTACATGAATCAAATGCTTTGCTTTGAATGCAGAAGGGACCAATCTATCATCAGAGTGGACCTCAAGTCAGGCATAAGCACACATCATCACTGCAGCACTCCTTTGTAAAGTAGACAGGGCCTGTGATTAAGAAGCATCACTAAACAGGAGTCAGACCCTTATTAGGGTAGTGGACTCAAGGCCTGGCCCCACATCCCATCGGATGCTCTGGCCAACTTGGACATGGTACAAAGAGAATCCATGAAAATGATTAAGGCTCTGGACACCAGCCCTGATGAAGACAAAAGGAATTGATATTATTTAACCTCAAGAAAGTGATGGCCCAAAGTGTGTCCCAATAGCTATTTTCCAGTAACACAGGAGGTTGTTAAACAGAGGGAGTGACCCACCACTTTTTGGTATTCAGAACCCAAGAAGAAGAAACAGATGAGGAGGAAGGAGGGCAAGTGGCTTCTGGGCAAAGCAAGTAAGTGAAGGGTTAGCAAGGACCCACAGATGCTTGTTGGTGAGGGTCCTACAGGACCCAGTGTCTCTTGTCATTTCTCTAGACTGTCTCCCTACACCATCGCTAGCGCTGTTGGAGGACTGGGGACGCTTAAAACTTGCCTTCAAGTGGAAAGACAGGAGAGACCAGAGCAGCCTAGAGGGCAGAGGGCAGGAGTTTCAGGGAGATAGAAAAGGTGAGAAAGAAAGAGAAAGGAAGCGAGAGCACAGAGGCAGCTGGAAAGACATCAGGAAAAAGTCGAGGCTGGACGGCGAGGCCTCGGCATCTGGAGAGCAGACCATGCGCTATATTTAGACTGCCATGACTTGCAATAATTTGTGTGAGGGGGGAAAAAGGAAAATGTGAAGTTGGCGTCGTTCTGGGGGAGGGAATGAGTTATAAGAAAGGAACGGCCTGATAGGAGCAGGCTGCACATGAGGCCTCAGCCCTTGGCCACTAGGAAAGGGCATCTGAGCAGCGCAGGCCGTCAAGAGTGAGTGATGGTGTTTACTGAGCCTAATCCAGCTCATGCCCCCATTTCCAGACGTGCCCTGTGCTCCCCACTGAGAATGTGGGGTGCTGGGCATGCCAGGTGGCCCGTCTACCGCAGCACCAAGATGTTTCCGGGACGATTCAGGGTGCTTTCTGGAGAACTGAGGGTCAAGGCAGGAGCTCTGGATGGGGGCTCAGGGCTTACGTGAGCAGCACTCTGTAAATTTTAGGAATGTGTATACATTGCTGAGGCCTCTCTCCAGCTGGATTATAAATAGAGGATTAGTTCAAAGGCAGGCAGCCTTTTAAAGAGATGGTGCCAAGTGAAGCCTGCAAACCAAATACAGTAAAACCTCCCTAAACCCCTGTTGGTTTATTCCAAATAGTATGCAAGTCAAAGCTACTGCATTTCCCTGGCTGACTAGGTGCCCTACTGTCCTTTAGGAAATAGTCTAGAGAGGATTTGAATAGACCTATAACAAAACCTCAATTATCCAGAACGAAATATGTCATTCTGGGTAGTGGAGCCCTCCAGCAGGCGTTAGGTTTATCCTTTTAAACATCACAGTTAAAAATTTAATCATTTTGGATGGAACTCTTTCTAAAAAAAAAAAAAAGTGACATCCTTACCAGGTTTTCAAATAGAATATACTGATCTTAATTTAACATTTTTGTTCTGCTTATGGTCTTTCATATAAACTTTACTTACTGTGCTCTTACAAGGAGTGCCGAAACCTTTGAGCTGTGTGTGGCCATTTGTATCTATTCATGTTGTGGTGCTTAGGATTTCTCGAGTCTACTTTTGGTTTCTAAAATCACTTTTTAGGGTGGCGCCTGTGGCTCAAAGGGGTAGGGCACCGGCCCCGTATACCAGAGGTAGTGGGTTCAAACTCACCCCAGCCAAAAATTGCAAAAAAAAAAAAAATAGTAAAAATAAAATAAAATAACTTTTTAGTCTCTTTTCTTGTAGCCAGAAATTACTTTTCCCCTTTGTGAGGGAGAAGGCTATTTTCCGGGCGGCAACCTCATGATCCATCTTCTTTTAGTCTAATTGTTCTGGGTTGAGAAACCAGATAACCAAACTTGATAAAATTCCTTGTAAATAAAAAGTAAATAGATTATGAGTGAGGAACTTAGCTTTTCCTATTTCTGTCATCCAGTCTTTCTTAACGGGTAATAGGCCATCCAGCCCTCCAGGGAACACAGTTGTTTTGAATTATATGCTGCTTTAAATACACCAGTATGAGCCTGTGTAGATAATTTTGATGGCTAAGGCAACTTTTGGCTTGTCCCCAGGTTCTAGTCTGATTGTAGGTAGTGAAGCATCTGGGTAGCTGTGTTTTGGGTAGATAAAGCTTTACTCTAATTTGCAGTCTTTGTTCTCAAGGTCTTTGCACTTGAGGCAATTGGGTTTTCTGCCCTCTTTGAAGCTGGTAGTGTGATTAAGCCCAGCACGAAGAAAAGATCATAAATAATTTCCCTTTCTCCTTGTACATTAAGTCTTATTTTCTATGTCTTGGAAGATTTTGGAGATTCTAGGGAGGATGCTGAGCAGAACAGTCATATCAAGGAATGAGAGGATAGTCACTTAGAGCCACTGAGTTGTGATTTGGATCAGAAAGCAGATGGAAACTGGATATTTAGGTTGGGCATGGTGGCTCCCGCCTGTAATCCCAGCACTCTTGGAGGCTGAGGTTGGTGGGTTGTTTGAGTAGATTGCTTGAGCTCAGAAGTTCAAGAACAGCCCGAGCAAGAGCTAGACCCCGTCTCTAAACATTGTGGTGGGCGCTTGTAGTCCCAGCTACTCAGGAGGCTGACACAAGAGAATGAATCAATTGAGCCCATGAGTTTGGAGTTTCTACCAAGGGTGACAAAGTGATACTCTGTCAAAAAGAAGGAAAGAAAGAAGGAAGGAAGGAAGGAGAGAAAGAGAGAGAAAAAGAGAAAGAAAGAAAAGAAACTGGATATTCATGTCCATTCAGAGTTGAAAATACATCAAGCCAACCCAGGATGGTCCACAGGTCCTTGGGATGTTTTCAGCACCTTCTGGTTAAGCAATGAAGCTTTGTCTGTGGTTAAGCAGAATTGGTGCTTTGTAAAGTCTCAACATAGCTGAATTCCCATCAGCAAACATCAGATGTTCTGATGAGAAATTAGGCTCCGTGAGGGGAGTGATTTTAGATTCTCGTAGACCAATGGGCGAATAGGAGATTCTTAGGTGCCCTACAGCCTAGGTCACAGCCACCAGGTAGCACTCTACTTGCATGCCTCAAGGTAGAAGGAGACTCCTACTATTTCAAAGGGTGTTCCTTAGAAGTGTTATTACATCTTACTTCTGTATAAAACCTCAGGGCCAGATTGACCTTGTTCTCATATCAGTATCAAGTTGAAAGAGAGCTGGGCCCTGTGCTGAAGGTGTTCACCACGGCCAGTCTGTGCACATGCTGATGGGAAGAAACCTGCTCCCGTGGCCATGGGAGCACATGCCCTCACCTGCCTGCTTCACATATGCCGGACCCAGGGGTGAGCACTGGACTTGAGGGTGACTCATCTACTGGCTAGGCACAATGACTGATGATTGATGTGGCCTCACACAAAAAGGTAAGCTAGGGTAATAAATAAATCCTTTCAGAAGAATCTAGAATTGAAAAAGAAAAGAATCAGCCAACTGGCAATGGCACTGCAGCTGAAAAGTCACATGGGAGTGGGGGCCATAATGTCCACCTATAAGCTGACCTTTCAGTGAAGTGGAGGCTGGGAGTTAGAAGCTGAGAGCAGAGAACGGAGCAGAGGTTCAGGGAGAGAACACTTAAGATATAACCCCCCCCAGAGATGCCTGAGTTCCTTACAGCTTGTCTGTTCTGGGAGTCCCAGTTACACTTGTGTTCCTAGCTGTGCACGTCCATGAGCCAACTTGGGGAGACCTCTGTTCCTTGCAACAAAAAGAACTTCATCTAAGTCTACCACGATCACTATGAACAATTGCTCAAGTGCTGGGAGCTTGAAGCTAGATCCATCTCAACGTGTCCTTTACTAGCCCGAAGAATTCCATTTCTAACTTTTCCTCCGAAGGCCTGTTTTCCTATGTTGTCTCTCCCTGCTCCTTCCTGAAGATCTCCAACTCCTCCATGTTCCTTTGCCGTGACTGGTGCCAGGGTTGCCCCTGGGGACAGCTGGGATTGATTTCAGCGCACACTGTGCTCCTGGTCATCAATCCTGGGGCCGCAGTCTGCTGGATTTTGTAATAACAGAGACGCCCTGTTGACTGACACACAGATCTGCTGCTCCCACAACCTGATACTCCCCGCAGGGTCATCACCGTCACAGAATGTCAGTGCAGGAAGGGGCTTGGCAAGCATCTGGCCCAACCCTGTCATTTTAGTAAGGAGGAAACTGAGTCCCAAAGAGGCTACATAACATATCCCAGGTCAGGCAAAGTTGAATAACTTGTTTTTCCCTCTGTGTGTGTGTAGGTATGTGTGCTTTTGCCATTACTAAGCTTTATCCTGCTAGTTTTTAAATTCTGCTTTAAGCTTCAGGGGTCATTTTGACTTGTGTATATTCAGATTCAAATACATTTCTTGTGATCCTTTGTGACTGACAGAAATGAGTGTGCAGATGTCCCACAGAACTCTGTACACCCCCAAGGTGGAATGAACCCACAAATATCCCACTAATACTGATCCCAAAGTAGCATATGTGCAAATTGATTTATTGGGATAAGGGGGAAAAATCAGAATGTCTAATTTTATTTACTGTAATGTATAAAACACAACAAATTAAAAATTTAAAGGATGAGATAAAAAGAAAGACATTCTAATCTTTTTCTCTCACCCCAATAAATCAGCTGCATAAAATTCTACTTTGGAGATCAGCCATATAAAGACAAGTATTAGTGGGCTCATTCCACCTTGGGCATGGATAGAGTTCTGGGAACATCTGTACTCATTTCTCTCTCTCTCTCTCTCTCTC
>NW_003852510.1:1803949-1805355 GCF_000181295.1 Otolemur garnettii
AAGGCTTTAACATGTAGTTCAAGTTCAGAATTGCTGTTCACAAGCACTACGTAATATAACGTGGTGTGGGCTTTGTGTAGTGATCCTAATTCTGCCCCATACAATCCCACTGTGTTAGTTCTGCTTGTACTTCACAATGGAAAACTCATTTTAAAAATGATACAATGGGCGGCACTCACAGGGCCACATAGCCCGAGGTGCTTGGACAAGGAGGACTCCACCAGGTGAACCAGTGGCCTTGGCGCAGGGTGGGGACTGAGGTGGTCAGAATAGGAAAAGATGTCTTCAGGGTATGAATTTTAAAAAAAGTTGATAAGTAGAATCTATTGAGAGATCAAATTAATCAACAACAACAAAAAGAGTAAACAATCCCATCTACCACTGGGCAGGAGACATGAACAGAAACTTCTCTGATGAAGACAACTGAATGACTAACAAACATTTGAAAAAATGTTCATTGACTCTGATCATCAGAGAAATGGAAATCAAAACTACCCTGAGATATCACCTAACTCCGGTGAGAATGGCCCACATCACAAAGTCTCAAAGCTGCAGATACTGATGTGGATGTGGAGAGAAGGGAACACTTTTGCACTGCTGATGGGACTGCAAACTAATATAACCTTTTTGGAAGGAAGTATGGAGAATCCGGAAAGAACTTAAATTAGACCTCCCATTTGATGCTGCAATCCCATCACTAGGCTTCTACTCAGAAGAAAAATAGTCATTTTATCATAAGGACATCTGCCCTAGACTGTTTATCAAAGCTCAATTTACAATTGCCAAATTGTGGAAACAACCTAAATGCCCACCCAACCCAGGAACGGATTAACAAGCTGTAGTACATACATACCATAGAAGTAGTACATATATACCATATATACCATGGAAAACTATTCAGCTATTAAAAAAGATGGAGATTTTATAACTTTTATATTAATCTGGATAGAGCTGCAACACATTCTTCTTAGTAAAGTACCACAAGAATGGAGAAGCAAGACTCCAGTGTACTCAATTCTAATAGGAAGCCAGTAGATGATTTAATGCATATCAGCATAAGAGAAAAACTCAAATCAATTCAAGGTGGGAGGCGGGGGAACAGGGAACGGAGAGAGGGGAGGAGGGAGAGGGATGGGGGTTAGCATGTGGCACACCTCTTGGGGTGGAACACGACTATAAGAGAGACTTTACCTAACAAATGCAAACAGTATAATCTAGTTCTTTGAACTCTCAATGAATCTGAACCAATAAATAAATAGAAACAAAACAAAACAAAAAAAGATACAACAACCTTAATAAGCTCTACAAAATACATTTAATCAAAGTAATCAAGAATTCCTAACTTCATGTTTTTTTTAAAAACCTCTTAGAAAAATAAGAAGAGACAATTACTTTTTTTTTTTTTT
>NW_003852510.1:1805483-1814493 GCF_000181295.1 Otolemur garnettii
GCGCCCACCACAACGCCTGGCTATTTTTTGGTTGCAGCCATCATTGCTGTTTGGTGGGCCCAGGCTGGATTTGAACCCGCCAGCTCAGGTGTATGTGGCTGGTGCCTTAGCCACTTGAGCCACAATTGTTGGCGCTGAGCCGACAATTACTTTCTTAATGTGAAAATATTTTCTACCTAAGTCAAAAGCCAACATGAGACCAGGTGTGGTGGTTCATTCCTGTTATCCTAGCACTCTGGGAGACCAAGGCAGGAGGATCACTTGAGGTCAGAAGTTTGAGACCAGTCTGAGCAAAAGCAAGACCCCCATTTCTATTAAAAGTAGCAAAAATTAGCTGGGCACAATGGCAGGTGCCAATAGTCCCAGATTATTGGGGGGCTGAGGCAGAAGGATCACTTGAGCTCAGGAGTTTGAGGTTGTAGAGAGCTAGGATGATGCCCCTGTACTTTAGCTGGGGTGACAGACAGGGACTCTGTCTCAGGGTAGGTGGAAGGGAAGCCAGCATGAAAATACTTTCTACTTTAAATCAAAACCATTACTCTTAATGACAGAACATTAGAAACATCCTCTTTAAAAGTAGAGATAAAACAAGGATATCAGCTATCACCTTTTTTTTTTTTTTTGGGACAGAGCTTGACTTTATCGCCCTTGGTACAGTGCTGTGGCATCATAGCTCATGACAACCTCAAACTCTTGGGCTCAAATGATTCTTCTCTTGAATAGCTGGGATTATAGGCCCCACCACAAAGCCCAGCTATGTTTAGAGGCAGAGTCTTGCTCTTGTTCAGGCTGGTCTGGAACTACTGAGCTCAGGAAATCCACTCACCTCAGCCTTCCAGAGTGCTAGGATTACAGGCATGAGCCACCACGCTCAGCCTTGAGGTATCACTTTTGCTATATAGTTTTACTATATAATGATCATTTTTAAGTTATTGCCAATGCAATCTGAGGTAAAACTCCTAGAAAGGATATGAATAAAATTTTCAGTAGAATAGATTAATATAAGACAGAAATAAAAACCAGCAGGTAAAGCAAATTATGCCAATATCCTCCAGGGATCTGACAATAAATCAATATAAATTCCTTTTTTTTTTTTTTTTTTTGAGACAGAGCTTCAAACTGTTGCCCTGGCTAGAGTGCTGTGGCATCACAGCTCACAGCAACCTCCAGCTCCTGGGCTTTCTCTTGGCCCAGATTCTCTTGCCTCAGCCTCTCAAGTAGCTGGGACTACAGGCACCTGCCACAACATCTGGCTATTTTTTGGTTGTAGGTGCCATTGTTGCTTGGCAGGCCAGGGCTGGATTCGAACCTGCCAGCTCTGGTGTATGTGGCTGGCACTTTAGCCGCTTGAGCTACAGGCACCAGCCTACAAATTCCTTTATATTTAGAATTTTAATGCTAGAAGAAATTTTACCTATGTACCTAAACCACAGACGATGTCCAATAAATATTTGTTAAATACATGAATGAATTGTAAAATAGCCTCATTGTGTATTTGGTATAACAAGGGCCAGAGAGATTAAATGACGTTAAGTGAGGCTACTTTAAAGAATAATGGACTTTTATTTCTGTATGAGACTTAAGAGGCATCACAAATCATTGAGAAGAAAAGGATTTTATTCAGCAAATAGAGCTGAAACAAATTGGAGCTTTGAGAAAAAAATTTAAAAATTCATTGCACACTGTTTTTGTTTTTGTTTTTTTTTCAGTTTTTGGCCTGGGATTGGGTTTGAACCCACCACCTCCAGTATATGGGGCCAGGGCCTTACTCCTTGGAGCCAGAGGCGCCACCCATTGCACACCATTTTTGAAGAAACTCCACATGGTTTAAAGTGTTAAACAAACAAAAAAAAACACTAAAAAAGAACCCATACAGATTTCTAGAAGCATACGTAGGGGGAAAGATATGCTTAATCTGTAAATGAGAAGGACCTTGAACTGAAAGCAAGGGAAGAGATCAGAATACATAAAATGTTTGAATGTCTTTACTTTAGAAAATAACATAAACCAAATTTAAAAGCAAACAGGAAGCTGGGAGAAATATTTGCAACAGAATGTGAGAGATACAAGGTTAATATCCTTTAAAAGGTCATATGGTTTGACAAGAAAAACAAAAAAGTAAATGAGCAAAGGACGGAAACATACCATTTACATAAAGAGAAGTACGAAAGGCCTTTGAAAATAAAGGGTCAACTTCATTGATAATCAGTGTCATTTACTTTTTAACTAAATAACTCAAGGCTAGCACTTTTGTGGGGAAGCACGCATTCTCATTTACTGTTTGAGAAGAGAAAACCAGTACTATTTGCTGAAAAGACTTTCGGCCATGTGCATCCAGAACTTTGACCTATTAATTCCACTCCTGGGAATTGTACCTAGGATAGAGGTTCTTGTTTTAGCAAATAAAAAGGTAAGATGCCGAGTTACATACGAATTTTGGGTATATAAGAAATGCTTTTGTAGAATGTTTGTCCCAGGCAATATTTTGGGTATACTTGCACTAAAAATTATTCCTTGTTTATCTACGATTTAAATTTAACTGGGTGGCCTGTACTTTATTTGGCATTTCTTTCCTGTGGAAATAATCTTTTTTTTTTTTTTGAGACAGAGCCTCAAGCTGTCACCCTGGGTAGAGTGCTATGGCATCACAGCTCACAGCAACCTCCAACTCCTGGGCTCAAGCGAGTCTCCTGCCTCAGCCTCCCAAGAAGCTAGGACCACAGGCGCCTGCCACAACGCCTGGCTATTTTTTGGTTGCAGGCATCATTGCTGCTTGGCAGGCCTGGGCTGGATTTGAACCCACCACCTTAGGTGTACGTGGCTGGTGCCTTAGCCACTTGAGCCACAAGTGCCGAGCCCAATAATCTTAAATGTAGGAAAGTTTTGTGAGATTTTATTTATAATATCAAAAATATTGAAATTAAAAAAATCAGAAATTCTCAACAATAGAGAATTGGAGGAGGGATCTGCATCTGAAGAGTTTTTAATGACAATGTGCTTACAATATAATGTAAACTTGAAAAAGCAATGAGGCACCTCACACCCAATAGGATAGCTATTACAAACAAACAAACAAACAAACAAACAAACAAACAGAGAGAGAGAAACCAAAAAGTGTTTCTGGGAATGCAGAGAAATTGAAACCCTCGCACACTATTGGTGGGGCTGTAAAATGGCCCAGCCACTGTAGAAAACAGTATGGTAGTTCTTCAAAATGTTAAAAACAGAATTACTATATTATGACCCAACAATATATAAAGAACCCAACAGTTCTTTTTCTGGGTATACCCCAAAGAACTGAAAGCAAGGTCTTGAGGAGATATTTGAACACCCATATTCATAGCAGCATTATTCACAATCATTGAAATGTGGAAGCAACCCGTTGATGTGATGAATGGATAAACAAAATATGGTATATACATGTAATGGAATATTATTTGGAAAGAGATTCTGAAATTGAATCAATGTTAATACCCTCCCCCCACAAGAGAAATCACCAGGCCCAGGCCCAAATGGGCTCACTAGCAAGTTCTATTTAATATTTAAGGAAGAAATTACACCAGTTTGTTACAATCTCTTTCAGAAGATAGAAGCAGAAGGAATATCTCCAAACTCAATCCACGAGGTCAGCTTTACCCTTACGCCAAAATCAGACAAAGACATTACAAGAAAAGAAAAATCACCGACCAATTATGTCTCACGAACATAGATATAAAAATCCTCAACAAAATATTAACAAATTGAATCTGACAATGTATAAAAATAATTATATATCATGATCGGGGGATTTATCATAGGTATGCAAGGCTGGTTCAATATTACAAAATCCATGAATGTAATCCATCGCACTGACAAGCTAAAAAAACAAAATCACACGATCACATCAAGAGATGTAGAAAAAACATCTGACAAAATTTAAACCCGTTCATATTAAAAACTCTCAGTAAACTAGGAAAAGAGGGGAACTTTCTGAACTTAATTTTAAAAAAAGTAGCAACTACAAAATACTTTATAGCCTTACTTAATGGTGAAAACACCTTACTTAATGGTGAAAAACAAAGCTTTCCCACCAAGATCAGAAAAAAAGTAAGGATGTCCTCTGTCACCATTATTTTTCAACATCATACTGGAAGTCCTGGGTAATGCAAAAAGACAAGAAAAGGAAATAAAAGGCATATCCATTGGGAAAAAAATAAACTTTCTTTGTTATAGACAATATGACCTTGCAGAGAATCCAAAAGAATCCACAAAACCTTTTGGAACCCATAAGCGACTACAGCAGGGTTGAAGGATACAGGTTAATAGAAAAATGCCAATTGTTTTCCTTTGCATCAGCAATGAACAAGTGAAATTTGAAATTAAATCCCTGAGCACAGGACTGGCATGCGGTACATGGGCAACATACAGTGGACATGATTGTAAGTACCCATCATTATGATTACCATAGCTCTTGGCAGACCTTCATCGGCTTTTTGTCTTGGGCTTCCTCAAATCTCCCTGCCGAACAGCAACCATGGTGAGTTCATTAGGTAAATAAGACCATTATCAGTCTTCTACTTAAAACATCAAGGATCACTCATGGCCCACAGAGTAAAAGCCAAAAACCAATAGATAAGGTCTCAAAGTTCAGGATACTACCCACACTTCCCATTGCATTTCTCATCACTTCTGCTTCAATTTCGGTGTCAGAGACATTAAACTCTGTGAGATTCCCACCTCACCCGTGTCCTAGCACCTGCCCCAACACACACATTATACTGCTGTTCTTTGCTGCACACTGTTGCTCCTTTGCTGCTGTGGTTCCTTTGTCCTGGAATACTCCAGTCTGCCCCTTGGTGAGCTGTTCTTCTCCACTATGAATCAGCCTTTCACCTCCCTCAACAAGCTGGGAATGGGTGTCCTTCTTCTAGGAACACCACCATCACTGCATGTACCATGCTGGACTTCAGGGTCTGCTTGTATCTGTCAGCAGTGCCAGAGCATACGCTTCCTGAGAGTAGGAATTTTGGTTCCTTTGAATCCCCAACACCTAGTAGGGTGCCTGGCCCTCAGTTGGTGCACAGTAAATGTTTCTTGCATGAATTATTATATGCTGGCATTGAGCTAAGCACTTTAAAAAGCAAATTACATCTAATCCTTTTAATAGGCTTGAAAAGTAGCTACCAGAATGCCCATCTGATAGATGAGGCATCTGAGGCTCAGAGAGATTAAGGTGTTTGCTCAAAGCCAAGGTGGCTAATCCTGGACTGTAGATCTTCTGACTCCAAAGTCCATGTTCCTGCTACAGCATTACAGAGAATCCCTGGAAAAGGGGTCCCTTTTGGGCCACCCACCGGCATTTTTGGAGGTAAAGTTAACGTCTTACCAGCAGGTCATGTATGCCTAATGCAAAGATGTGCTTATTGAAGCTACGAGAGAATCATTGCTGGCTGCTTCCCAAAGCCTTAAAATCAAGCTCTGCCTGCCTCTCCCACAGGCCCTGTGGGAGCCAAACTAACGGGATCTTTCTCAGTCAGTCACAGAGGCACTTTCTTATTCTCCCTCTGTCCCCTCAAGCTGCCTCCCTTTTCTATCTCTGGCTTTTCCTCCTAATTCCTAAATATATTCACTCTCTCTGCTTCCCCTATCTGCATTTCTGTTGCCAACACACTCCTTTAGTTTTCAGTGCCTTTCCCTGTCCCTGTCCTGTGGCAGGGGTGACCAACAGACATGCGTGGCCAGCCAGGGACTAGCCATCAGCCCCCCTTGGATGTGGGTGGCGCCCCATGACCGAGTTCTGGCAGTGGAACACATAAAAAGCTCCTGTGCTGGATGGATGGCAATTCCATAGCGGCCCTGAGCTACATGTCTGAAGGTAGCAGAGCCCCACCCCTCAAACTCAAGACCCTTGAATTGCTCCAGAAGCAAAGCCCTTCCCCTCAGCCCTGTGAGCAAGAAATAAACTCCTATTGTGTTATTCCTGAGATCTGGGAGTCTGCTTTCCCCCCTCAGGTCCCCTGCTGGTCTTCCTGTTCTCGGATCCCAGGAAAGCTCTTCCCTACACCTATGGCCAAATTAGCCTTCCTTCAATCCATCAGGGTCATGCTGTTACCTTCACCCCCCCAGTGCTTCATGGCTCCCCTTTATCTACAGACTCCAGGGCAAGACCTCAGGCTCTAACCACTCCCACCCAAACACCCCCTACAATTCTATTTCATATGCTTAATCTGATGCTTAGAATCCCCCAAATGCATGCTGCCAGGTCCTGCCTCTCCTTCCTGCTGTTTTCTCCCCATTTCTGTCCAAATCATCCTGTGCCCTTTAAGACCCATCTCAAATCCTTCCTTCTCAGAGATGGGCTTTTCAGGTGCTCTGGCCATACAGACCAGTTCCTCTTTGAATGCCCAAAGGCCTCTGTCCATGGGTCCCCTGGGATGATTGGTCTGTGCTACACCAGACTGGCCTGCACTCTGGCTCAGCCCTCCCACCCTTCCCCTGCACTCCCAGAGCTCTGAGCACAAGCCTGGTCTTACTTGTCCCCCACCAGGCCAGGCAGATTCTAGGTACAAAGTGGGTGCTAGCTCCCCTCTCCCCATCACCCAGCAATCCTGGATCTTTCTTCCTTGAAGGGGAGGCCAGGAGACTGCAGAGTGTACATAGCCAGCTCATCCATCTCCCACCAGCGCACTCAGAGGGCTAACTGTGTGACCTTTTCCATCTGTGGATTCCTCCTCCTCTCTCTCTCTTTCTCTCTCTCTCTCTTGCTCACTCATTCTCTTTTTCTCTCTTTAAACACAAGGTCTTGGAGCATGCTCGGAGGCTTGGCCTGGCTGGCGAGAAGTTGGCTGCTCAGTTATATTTAGGCTAGCAGGGACATCAATCTAAGGCTCTTTAAAAATAAAGTCCTGTTTCAGCTGGATCCCCAAGTATGTCCCCACCCACTCCTAACAAGAAGCTCATTCGCCTCCTGCTCTAGGCCCCCAGTCTCAATTACAGACCCTTCACGTGGCCCACACATGTGTGCACGTGTGAGTCAGGATGTCAGCTAACGGTCGCCCTCTCTGGCCCAGTTCAAAGAAGGATTCCTCTCCTCTTCCAGGTCTTCCTTCACTGGGGCTCTTCTCTCCTTTCTGTCACAGGGGACTCTGTGACCTTCTTTGAGGCTCCTTTCCTCTCCAAACTAGCCAGAAGCAAACCTGTTCCTGGAGAAGATGCTGTCTCCTCCAATATCTGGGCCAGGCACTTCTCATTCTTCACAAGGCAACCATTCAAGCTACAGTAAGATGCTAAGACGCAAATAGGAGACAAAAGCCAAAGCCTGAAGCAGAAAGTGAGGTTTGCAGAGTGTGCTAGGATGTGCGATGGGGGCCTTTCAATAAACGCACCTAGAGGGCAGCCTGTGTGTGCGCGTGTGTGCATGTGTGCGTGTGTGTGGAGCCCCGTGGGGGCATGGCAAGAGGCACTCGCAGACACTGGGGCCGACCCTTCCCACTCCTCAACTTGGCCAGCACAGCCCTGGTTCTTTTCCATCCCCACTGATGAAACACGTCTTTATGTCTTATTCACATCCTGTCTTGACTACCACAATTGTCTCCTTGCCTGGCCCACATGTCTCTCATCAGCAATGAGATCCAAATGTTGCTGACAAAATAATCTCACTGCCTCTGTGCTGCAATCACATTCCTCCACTCCTACAAATTCTTCTCTTTCTCCCCACTACTAGCGGAGTCACACACACAGGCCACCGTCTCTCTCTGCCTTTCGTCTTGGCTTGTTCTTACCTCCCGCCATTCCTGATTTCGGAGCCTTTGGGTCTGCCCAGTGAGCCTGGAACGACGTCCTGGTACTGTTTCTTCCGTCCACACATGTTTATTAAGAGTGACAGGTGCTCCTCTAGGCACTGGGGAGGCAGCAAGAAACAAAGCAGGACAGCAGTCGGCAAATAAAAATAGAAGAGTGTCTCAAGAATTGTCAAGCGCTCCAAGAAGAAAGGTCTGCAAAGGCCTCTCCGAGGAGGAGCCTGCTCCCCACCTTCCTCATCAGGGCCTCAGGCCTGGCCTTTCTGACAAAGGACTCTCCTCTATCCTTCCATGTGCGTGTACGTGTTTATCTGGATTTGAAGATCAGGGAGGCACAGGCCTACTCCACCTTAGCAGAAGAGCTGTGACATTATTCATTTAGCAAAGGTCTAGGACAGCATAGACCAAGCACACACGCAAATCTCCAAACACAAACTCACTTCTCTGTTTCCCTGTCCAGAACCCAAATGGTCATTTAAATGTGGTACCTGATTGACTAGAGACCGCTCTGCCAGAGAGTCCTACCAATGACTGAATTGTCTCCTCTTCCCTGGAATCAGAGAGCATCTCTTGGTGATCCAAGGCTGACTCCTACTCCCGCCAGGCCTCCCCTCCCCATACAAAAGGCAGTGGAGCCGGTGGCATGGATACCTGGGGGCACCATCTTCACTTTTACACGACTAGGGTGGAAAAAGCCTGGGGATGGAGGCCTCACCGAACAATTTTCTGAGCAGGTAAAGGGACTAACGTTAAATTAGTAGCAATAAAAATTGCTATTCAGGACCCCCTGAGCTCCTGGAGTGTGGCTATTGTGAATCCATACATGCTGTGAGTATCTAATACACACCAGGCAGCAAAGGCAAAGTGCAAAAAAGCAAACGTTGAAGTACCTTGCAAACAATCTTTATATTAATTGCAGGTTGAAAAGATATTTTGTATTACTATATTAATTATAGTAAATAAATATGATAATACAATAAATTACAAATCAAATTCTTTTTTTTTTTTTGGCCGGGGTTAGGATTGAACCCACCATCTCTGGTATATGGGGCTGGTGCCCTACTCCTTTGAGTCACAGGTGCTGCCCAAATCAAATTCTTAAAATTAAGTTCACTTGTTTATTTTTACCTTTCTAGTGTGGCTATTAGAAAAATGTATGGGCTCGGCGCCTGTGGCTCAAGTGGCTAAGGCGCCAACCACATACACCTAAGGTGGCGGGTTCGAATCCAGCC
>NW_003852510.1:1814779-1817534 GCF_000181295.1 Otolemur garnettii
CTGAAGCAGTTACATTTTGCTCAATGGACATCTCACACGTATAGAGCTCCCTTCTCCATATAAAGCAGGTAAGAGTGAAGCCTGCCAGGTCAAAGGGGGGGACGGGTGAAGGGAATGGGGGTTGGGGTGCATGGAGGGGCCAGGAGACCTGTCCATCAGCAGAGCCTTTCAGGCTTATCTATTATTGGATCAGCCCATTCATTTGAAATTGTGTGTGTGTGTGTCTGTGTGTGCGCGCGCGCGCCCGCACGGAGGGGAGGGCATGCTCAGAGGCCCCCATTCAATCACCCTAAGTGGAATCTGATCGTTATCTTGGGATAAACATTCCAAATGGAAGGTGAGTGCTGGGAGATAAGGGAGATAAGGAAACCATATGGCCCTGTCACCGGAGGCTCCCAGAGTCTTATTCTTGAAAGGATTAATGAATCCGAAGGGGGGCGGGGTCATCATAGTTCTTGAGCCAGAAGCCCCAAAGCCCCACAGAGGGACGTGAGCCGTCCCCCAGGCTCTGTCTCCACTCTTGCCTTTTCTACGTTGTCCCTGTCTCCCTCCCACTCTGTTCATCTCCCTTCACAGTGACCCTTGGCCAATATGAAAGGACCCCCAATCTCTAAGACCTATGGAGTTCAGGACCTGGAGCTGCCTCTCCTTTGACCTGGCACCATTTTCCAGAGACTACACCTCTGCCCTACCCCCACCCCTTCTGTTGCTGAGTGGTGGTGGCTGCAGAGGTGGGTATACAGGGGAGAGGCGTTTTCTGGGCAGGGTTGGGAAGGTTTCACTGAAGCTAAAGGGACTGTGGAGCCACGTGGCAGGCTGAGAATCGAGCCATGGGGAGGGCAGGTAATATGAGCCTTGGAGAAAGGACCTAGGGCTGAGTGGAGGTGGAGGCGACTGGCTTTTGAGCACGTTCTCTCCTCCCTGCCTCACAAGCCACTTCATCCTTCATTCCTCTGGCATTGCCGTTCTTGCACAGCTGTTCTCTCACCCACAACTGGAGACCATCAAGGGCATTTGGTTTAGATGCAAAAGTGGATGCTCTCCTCACAGAGGGTGGCTTCAGGATACTGTAATAGCAATCACTAATGAGGAATAACCAATATGCATGGATTGGTTTGTGTCAGTGCCTTGGTTATCCTGTTGAACCCACAATAGCTCTGTGAGGTAGGTGCCATTAGGAGAAAACTGAGGCTCAGAGAGGCAAAGTAACTTGCCCAAGGTTGCACAGCTAGTAAGCACAGGAACCTGGAGTCATACTCAAGAGGTTAAAACTCGAGGTCCAAGTTCTTGATGCAGACAGGGTCTAACATTTGATTATCAAACTTCAGCAGCCTTGGTCAGTGACAAGCTATTAGAAGACAGTTGTCCAGATTCTCTTGGCCCACATTTTGGACAGCCCAAGGTGACCTGGGCAGTCATGCCTAGGCCCAACTACGAGCTGCGATCTCATACCTCACGTGCTGGAACAAGCCAAGCCCTCTGCTGTCTCAACACCCCAGGCAGGGAAGAGGCCACCCCCTCACCCCACCCTCAGCACAGACACATTTTAGGAAGAGGTGGGAAGGGCTGGGTGGGGACTGGGGGTGAGGAGGCCCCACAGAGCTCCAGCCCGCAGGCTTCCCTGCTGCAGGACTGCCCTGGCTGAGGGCCTTGCTTTCAGGCTTTTCTGTGCTCTGGGCACATCTAAACATTTGGAGAAAAACAAGAAAGCAAACAATAGCCGCTTGTGGGCTAGAGAACAGGGCTGACTTCCCCTGGGACTTGAGCACTGTTCATAAACTGCCCCAGCTGCACTCTCACGGTCGTCGGGATGTCACTGGAGGCTTGCTGAATTACAGCCTTGTCCTTGTGGGGCTGGCTCCCTGCTCCCTTCAGACATCGTTGGGGGAATGCAAATGCCCGTGGGGGAGCCCTCTGTTCAGGGGGAAGGCATGTTTTCCTCCTTGAATTTTGGGAAATCACACTAAAAAGAAAGGTCCAAGTCTTGGCATTTTAGCTCTGCCAAGTCACCCCCTGACAGACATGTCCTGATCAGAGCCATTTGCCCCACAGGAAAAGAATCAGCTTTCTATCAAGTGGCCTCTGGGCACAGTCCCAGAGAGCTTGAAGAGGTCCCAAGGACCCAGAGAGTAAGTGGAACTAACTAGTGCTGAGGGCAGTGTAGCCAGGAGTTGATGGCCTTGGGGTCCTCGAGAAGAGGCCCACTGGCTGTGATGCTGGCAGGGGTGGGCAGTGGGCCAATGGTGGGCTTCTCAGAGCTGGCTCCCCTTGGCTTTTTGGACAGTTGTGCCCTATTGTCACAGCCAAGGGCAGCAGGGGCAGAGTGTGTTAAGTGAAGAAAGGGTCAGTTAGTGGAACAGTGCAAAATGGAGCTCAGACCCCGTCCTCATTCACAGACCCAGGGATGCCAACCAAGACAACTGTGAGGGGCGGCCCCACATCTGGATGGTACCCCTGGAAAGAGCTGGAGTGTTTCTAAAGAGGCGATCAGACATCACATCACAGCCCCAGACGGCTGAGCAGTGCTGCACTCACTTGGCTGCCCTCCCTGAGAATGCTTTGGATCAGAGAGCACTTCTAGGCTGTTTTTGCCAGAGGAAAAGTGGTAAGAATTCAGCGAGAATCCCACAATTTAAGGAAAAAAAATCAGTGGACTGACTTACTGAAAGTATTAGTAGAAAACCATAAGGGGGATGTGAAAGATAAGACACTAGATGGTCAAGAAGGCCCCCCAGAGAGGGAGACTTGGGGGCAA
>NW_003852510.1:1817817-1820675 GCF_000181295.1 Otolemur garnettii
AAGGGCAGCCGGCACATGGCAATCGCATAGATGCCGGAGCCTAGGGAGGCTGAGCCTGAGCTGTTCTTCGGGTCCAGCTAGGGCTGGCCAGGCAGCCAAGGAGGTAGGACAGACACTCCATGCCGAGGGAACAAGGGAAAGCACATCCCCCAGGGAGAGCTGGGACGGTGGCTGTAAAAGGAGCAGGTGCCCAAAGAGGAAAAGGCGCAGCCCCACATGTGAGCTGTAAAACCTTTTCCACACAGGATGGAGGGGCAGCTCTCTTGAGTTCCATCCCTACCACACATTAATTAAAGGCCTTGTCTCTGGCGTTGGTGCTGCAGGGACTCTCACAGAGATAGAGTCACTAGGCTGCTCCCTCCGTTCATACTTAATGCTTCCCTAAAGCAGCACATTTGCCTGTTGTAAGGGAAGGTTCTGTTCCCAGGAAGCTGAACAATATTATCACTGTGTTTTCTTGATTTCTAGTTTCATAGCATCTCCCCAACCCAGCCCTGAAAAACTGTTATTAAATCAATGCAGCTTTAGAATTGAGGGACTATCGTAAATCCCTAATTATACCACCTTTTAGACATAATCTTGGACCGTATATGTCCTGAATTTCATATATGCTCTCAAATTGTACTCTTTTTCTTCATAATTGAACACAGAGTTGACTGGTTTAAATCCTCCGAGCATTTGATTGAAGCTAACTACTCCCCACTTTCAGTGTGCCTAATGATTTCCATCTTCGTCTCAATTATGTTAGGTTTATGAGACCTGCCCCTCTTATCACAAGCATCAGCACTTCATTTTTCCATTTCCACTCATTCTTATAAAATAAGGTCAAAATGCAAGAAAACATTCAAATACTTGCACAAACACCACTGAACAGTCAAAAGGTGACGCTGTTGAAATGGAACTGTTGGCCGGCAGGCAGTGTTACCACGTGATGGCTTGAAATGTGAGTTCATCTTCAACCTGGGAAAGCTTAAAACCAGGGGTTGGTTCAAGGGATTGGGGCGGTGGTGTAGATCAGTGGAGAATGTATTAAGAAAAGGATGTGTCAAAGTCAAAGGTACAAGCTGAAGGTCATCTTGAATGATTCCACTCTCAGAAGCTCCATGGGTATAAATCCTGGCAGCTCTGGTCCACGTGGGCAGGCACTGCCATACAACGAGGCTGTTGGTGAAGGCTTTTTTGGGGGTTGCTTGTGTTATGTCACACACATGCTCAAGTAAACCTTCCAGTGTTTGAGTCTGGAAGTGCAGGAGGGGCCAGGGGATTGTCATTCTGTTGTACAGCTGGGGAGATACGGCACATTCATCAGGGAGAAAGGTCAAGTTCTAGGTAGCACTTTCCTGTACAGTGTGGCTGCAGGTTGATCTGGAGGCAGAGGGAGAGGAGAGGGGGTGGGCGCAGACTGCTATATCCTCTCCAGAGATAGAGGGCTTACTGGCCAACAGAGTGGTGAAAGGACACTTAGTGTTGCTTGAAGAAACTCCTCAGGAGGCTGAAGAGTGCCTGGAAACAGACACCCACATTTCTCTGCCACTTAGCAACCCTGGCAGCTGGAACGTGACTTATGTCTCCAAGCTTGCAGTGAGTGTGGTCCTTGCAAACTCAGCAGTTCTAGGGGATATACTGAGAAAAGGCTCCCTTTCCTCAAAGCTATCTGAATACCAAGAGCCTTTCCTCAAAAATCCCTTCCCCTTACTCAGAAAGGATTTTGTGAGGAAGCGGTGGGTGAAAATCTGGGCTTTTAGCCCATGACTAAGTAGCCAATTAGAAGCCTCCAATCTGGCCTCTGCCCTGTCTTTCTAAATGGCGCTGGACAAGTTCCCTCATTTGCAAAACAAGAGTGATCTATGAGCAGTCAGCTCTAATGTTTCAGGTATTAGAGTATTGGCAAAATGCAACGATCTGTGAAATGTGAAAATTATGAAGTATGATTAAAAATAAATATTTTCAGAGGTATATATACTCTTTGCATCAGGGAAATGTCACTCTGACCCTGACCTGAGATTTATAACAAACTATGAGAGAGGGGGGACCTCTGGGCTCCCTGTCAATCCCAGAGTAAGCACAAGCAATCTACAAAGCCATTTGCTTCTGAATCAAAGCCTTCCAAGCCAGTTCTTCCCTTGCCCGTCCTAGATGGAAGAGTCACAATTTCCTTCAAGATTCTGAGGGGTATTTGGGGGTGTGTTCACAAACTGGGATACAAAAACTGCCTTTAGATTAAATTTAAGATTAAGTACACTTTTCAGAGTTGCTAAGGCCCACATTTTGTATTTTGTTTTGAGTTTCCAAGACTTGGTCTGAAAGGCAGTGTTTTCTCTACATTTAACAAGAAATTGAGAAAGAGATTTTGTGACTGTTATTTTTTAACACCTCCCCACCTCCCGCCTCCACACAATGCAGGAACCCTTCCTTTGCTGCAGCAGCAGGTAAACACCTGAGCTGGGAAGGAAAGCTACCTGGTTGTTCAGGATGAATGCCAGCAAGAGGAGGGTAGGGAAGAGGCGGGGCAGCTCCCCCACCCCCCCAGCTGAAAACCTAGTTTTGTTTGAACCACATCCCAATCACCCACTGTCTCTCGGGGGAGGGAGGGACCAAACCAGGGAGTGTGTGATTTTCCCGAGGGGCCATTCCTAAAGTCAAGCCAGGAACCGAGCTGCGTGGGGCGTCTCTTGGGCCCCAGACGTGTGGGAAAGGAAGGATTTTTCCCCCACTCCTCCCTGTTCGGGTTGGTTTGCGCTGGAATGCCAGGTTTTTCAGAGTGTCTGAGTGATAGGCACTTTCTAAATATGTACAGCGATGGCCTGATAAGAAACCCAGCGTCTGGCTTCACAGGTTCATGTCCCCGAGGACGTGCG
>NW_003852510.1:1820839-1830557 GCF_000181295.1 Otolemur garnettii
TCCCGCCGGCCCCACCCCCCACACTCAGCCCAGGTGACCCACCAGGCCGAGTCAACTCGCCGCCGCAACGGGGGCGTCCCCAACCGGCGGCCGCCCCCAGCCCGCTTTCGCCCCTCGCTCGGCCCCACAATGCACCCTTGTGCCGCGCCTGCAGCCAGGCCGGGGGATCTGGCGCAGGGATAGGGGGGAATATTCGCCAGATATTTAAAACAGAGCCGAAAGAACAAAGCAGGCCTTTGTGCAGGGAGGCGGCCTGGGAGCCGGGAGCCGGCGGCGCCCGCGCAGGGCTCGGCTAGGCGCATGCGCGCGGCGGGCGGGCGGGCCGCGCTGGGTTCCGGACCATCTTCTCCCCAGGTACCGGGGCGCGCCGTTAACCCCTTCCCGGCCGCGCCCCAGGCGGGCTTACAGAGAAGCTGGCTTTAATCTGCTGGCCATTACATGTTAAACGAAGAAAGACATGGCCGTCTCCCATGTTTCTACAGGAAGCACGCATCATTAACATAGACCATTTGGGAACTCGGGTTGTAAATGACCAGGAGTAACAGGACACTTGGGCCATGTAAAAATCAACGCATTTGGACAAGACACCTTCTTTGGATGCTAGAAGTGAAACTTTTTGATGCGCGTGGGCTACTTCTGTCTTGTTTATGCTCGGGAACTGGCTCATTCATTTTCCTGTTTACTTTGGAATTTGGAAGCTATGTTGATTATTGTCAAGGCCTTAGTTTTTGTTTGTGGTTGTGGGCTGGCTGGCTGGTGTTTATTTATTTATTAAAAAAAACTAAATAACTGAATAGAAGTGGAGTGTGCATGGTACAAAGATGTGATTGTATCATAAACCAAGGAATATATAGTTAATATAATTTTCTGCATAAGAAAGAAAGAGTGAGGAAGCTAGATAGAAAATAGTTATTAGATACGTTTTGTTTTGGGGGATGGAGATCAAAAAGGTCTTTCAAATAGGTTAGCCTATGAGTGACTGGGCTAGGGATGGCATGAGCTAAGTATCCTGTTCTGCTTTATACTGATGATTGCCCCCCAGCGCATAATGGGAGTGGTAGTTACTGTGCTTGAATCATTCAGATGGATGGGAAAGGCAGCCTCAAATAACCAGATGATTCCACATCCCTCCAAACAAGGCTCCTGGGCCTGTGTCAAGTGAGGTTAGATGGACAATCCCATTGAGCAAGTCAGGGGAAGTGGAGGGAATCAAAGGGAGATTTCATGATGTTCCTGTGGGGACTCTGTGTTAGCCCACCCTGCTCGGCCTGTATGGCTCTTTCTCTTTCGTTCATAGACCAATTTCCCAGTGGTCACAAGAAAGCAAAGGGATTTTTATATGAGATTATCTTGGCAAGAAGCTCTTTTACCATCCTTGACCTCCAAGTCTCCATGGCAACTGTTACTGGGACATCACTGGCACCACATTATGTCCCTTAAAGGCTGCACTGCAGCCAAGTCAGATAATTTGTGGCAGCAGTCACGTAGCAAACTCAGGCTTAAACTTGGGCTGCTTGGTTAGGATGATATAAGTGGTTTTTTCCACTCTCTTCCAATTCTGGTTCCAAAATTCTGGGCCTCAGACATAGTCTAAGAATGTGTCTTGGGATGTGAGGTAAGAGAGCAACTGGGTGAGGTAGGACTTAAAGAAGTACCTTCTTCTAAACACAGGGACACATTATCTCTTCTTTCCTAGCTAAGAGAGAGCGAGCACATTTCCTCCCACCCCTCAGGTAAATAAAGGTAATTTCTCTTTTCATAAAGTGAGTTGTGGTAGGCAGTCTCCAAGATGGCAGCCCTCAATCCTTTCTTTCCTTGGATGCATGTGCTTCACCTCTTAGATAGGGCTAACCATAGTGATTAGAATAGAATATGGTGGGAGTAATGTTCTAGAACTTATAAGACTTGGGTTATAAGAAGCCTTGCAGTGTCTATCCGGGTCTCTTAGAACCTTCACTTTTGGGACACTTGCTGTAGAAAGTAGCCACCCTCCTTCGAGAAGGGCGGTCAGAGAGGGAGGCCAGAAATCAGTGAACTAGTTGGGAACTGTTGCTCAGCTCTCAGCCGGCTTTCAACATCACTGCTAGCCACGTGAATGAGTGACATTTATCTTGGATGTCCAGCTCAGTAAAACCTTCAGGTGACTCCACAGCCACTATTTGACTGCAATGGCAGGAGATTCTGAGTGAGAACTGGCTAGCTGAGCCCAGTCAGCAGAGTGGTGAGAGAGAACAATGCATTGTTTTAAGTCACTAAGTTTTAGAGTATCTGTTAGGTAGCTGTGGATAACTGAGCAGGAATGACACGCTGGATGGGGAGTGGAAGAGAGGAGAGGAACTCCTGATACCACAGCCTCCTTGGAGGGCTCTATTTATCAGGTTTCTCTGTCCCTGCATGGCCTCAACCGCCTTTCTGCAGGGTGCCTGGCACACAGCACCACGTAAACCTTGTATTCTTCACTAATTGCTTTGTGTGCACAGTGGTCTCCTCTGCATCGCGGTGGGCACTTTGGGGGTGGTGGTCCGTCCTACTTGATTCCTACCCTGCTTAGCACTAACAGATTTGTTGAGCTATTCTGTTGGATAAATACAGAGAATAAGAGCTGGACCAGCACCCTGAGTTGCTTATGTGGCTTGGCTTCTGATCTTTGACATTTGATACCTGAGATCTCCTATCACTGCTGTTTGGGCCCACCTGGGAGCCAGCCACACCACAGGGGAGCCTGAGCCTCACTCACCCACACCGTGGCCACCCAGGGAGAGATCAGGACCAAGTGTGTAGTTACTAATCTGCTTAGATTTGTCCTCTTGAGGCAGCCCCAGAAAACGGGGGGGGGGGGCGCTAAAACTGTGAGTGGGAGGAAACCCCATGCTGGTGTGAGCCCCAAGGACTCTTTCACGGAGCTCCCCGGGACAGCTGAGAGCCCACCTTAGGAAGGACACGCCCACATGTTCCACCTCCTGCAGTTGCGCACATATGGACACAGATGTTTAAGCCATTCTGGGGTTAGAAGTGAACACAGGTCATCTTGAGTAGAACCTGGTGCCTACTCAGGGGCCTGTTAGAGCTTGGGAGAGAGGGAGGAGAAAGGCAGGACCAGGCAGCTTAGGAGGCATTCCTTCATGCCTTCAAGTAACATTCTTCTGAGAGCCAGGCAATGGGCAGAGCTTGACTGACAACAAGTTTGGGAGAGCTGTGGTCTTCCCTCATTAACAATAATATCTCAGCTTTCCAACTTCATGTAAGACCTAGAACTCCCCATGCTATGAGGTGGTGAGGAGTATGGGCACTATAACCACGTGATCAGGGCAGGTCCTGGCTCCACCACTTGTTGGCTGTGTGACCTTGGGCAAGTTACTTAAATTCTCTGAGTCTTTAGATTTTCAACAGTAAAAATAAGCATAGTCATGGTATTTCATCTCAGGCTTATATGAGGATTCTGTGGGATCCTACTGACAAAGTGAACCCTTAGCTCACACTTGACACCTCTGGGTGCTCAGGGATCACGATCCCTTGTTCTGTGTATACCCCATGAGGCATGGGAAGGCTCTGGATGTGAAATTGTCTACAAGGCCCTGACTGAGGGAGCACAGGTAGCTTTTGCTTAAAAAAAAAAAAAAAAGGACAATGAGGGAAGGAGAGAGGGTCTCATTTGGGAACAAAATTGCCTGGGGTCCTGGCTGCTCCTGGCATCTGTTTCCCAAGAGGATCACACAGGATCATATGACATTGGTCTGATTTTCCTGGCCAGGTGCTCACAATTGTCCCCCTGGTAGGAGCTGCCTGTGCATTCTCTGGGTTTTGCACAACCTCTTTTTTGAAATTGGGATAAGTTTGGGCTTCCCTCTGGCTAGGCCAGGAGTTCTTCCCAGGTAATTGCAGGGTCCGAGAGGTATAGAGGACTTAGAGCTCTAGGGGCAGGAAACTGAAGTTAGGAGGTCCCCAGAGGCACAGAAAGCATTTTAGCTCCATCCCCTGACTTCACTTCATACTCTGGTATACAGAGGCACCAGAAGCCCTGTCCCCTGCCAAGCTCCCTCTTAGCAGAGCTTGCCCCCTTTACAACCTTGAGCAAGACTGGGCAGAAGGGCAGGTAACAAAGGATATCATGCTGGAATGTATTTCTGAGAGGAGGCAACTGCCTTTGCTCATGAGAATGAGTTGTTGCCTTTGCCAAATATCCATCAAGCATGTGCTGGAATCATGGTTCCTTTTCCAAGCAACACATGCACGTCATGGCACCATCTACACAGCAACGAGAGCTAATCCTGTGTATGGAATGTGTTTTCTGGACCTCCACAGGGAGGGTCTTTTTTATGAGAAAATGTCCACTTCACCTTGTCTTCCAGGGGCCCGCTTCCTGAACAGCAGATTCAAGGTAAGCGAAGCGTGAGCCCAGTGTTTAGGCCAGATTCCAAAGCCCTGGTGTTCCCAGCGCGGTTACACTTATTATAAATCTTTACTCTCCTTAAAGTAGTTTAGCAGAAAGAAGACATCTGAGCCTTCCTTGGAACATCTCAATAGCTCGATTTTCACTGTCATCTGAACTCAGGACATGGAAAAATAAAACGTAAAGCCCTACTGGTCCTACTGGTTTATCCATCATATTCTATTACCTTCTAAGAAGTCTGGCCTATTAGCATATCTGATCATTTGAGGAACACCTGGTTAGAATGTTTAGGTGGTGGCAAGGGAGTGATTAGCTTATTTTCCTGCCCAGCCGTAATGCTCTGGGCTCTCCACCCAGGGTCACTACTAGCCCATATGGCACCTATGTACAAATTAGGAAAAGGTGCCTTTTCCTCTGTGTGTGTAGGGCCATGCCAGGGTGTGGCTTGGCAAGCAGAATACAGGGTGAATTTCAGCCCCATCTGCCCTCTGGGTAAGCCAGATTTTTGCAGTGAGCAGAAAAATGGTGACCCTGCCTCTACTCAATGTCATGAGCTCTTGTGTCTCTTGTGGAGGTGGTGGGGAAGAAGACCCTTGTTGTACATTAATTAGTGACAGCAAGAGGCCACCTGGAGGCACAAGAGCAGCACCTAGGAGAGTTTTGGAGCATTTTATAGCTGGGCCCACTTTTCCTGGGATGGAAAACTAGGTCTTTGAAGTATAGGGGCAGTCTTGGGGGATGGACTAGCTGGTCAGTCTGCCCATAATCCTGCCGGGAAACCTGACAGCACACAGCTATAGGTTTGCTCATTTGGATGCTTTAAGGGAATTTCCAAGAACCCTTCACCCTCTTCTGAGAAAAAGAAGGTAGGTCCAAGGCACTATTCTCCCCTCACCTCCTCTGGAGATTTGGTCTGTGGTTAGGACATCTGGGAGCAGGAAGTTTTAACCCATCTCTGCTTTCAGATCTAAATCCAATCACCTGCCAAGGAGCTTGCCTTCCCTGCTTTGATGAATTCATTTACAGAGTTTTCTGTGGTGTGGTCTAAGCAGGCGGGGGTGGAGTGAGTCTGGGATCCTCCCTGTGGGATCTCAGGGGTATCATCTTCCCAGCTGTGGCCCAGTATAAGCACCTCTAAAGTGGAATGAACAGCACACAGCATGCCACAGCATGAACAGACCTCAGGAGTAATCATGACATTAAGTAGGTGGGTTTTTTGTAAAGGGATACATCAGTAGACCCAGTATCAAGCCCTGTAAGTAATTAAGGACTATCATGAAACAAAGAAATATTTGTTTATTACCTCATTCATTCATTCATCAAACATTAAGTATCTCCCATGTGGCAAGCCCAGTGTGAGGCTTCAGGAGAGGAGGTGAGTTTCCTTGCCTTCTACTTAAATGCCATTTCCTCAGGAAGGCTTTCCCTTTTGGTAAACAGCATCCCATTTTTAACCATTTGATCTGCTTCTGCCTTCCCCACTAGACTCAGCTCCAGGAGGAGAGAAACCATGTCTATGGCAATTAGAGTGAATTAGCACCAGGCCTGGCACAATGTGGGCCAAAATGATGCGAGTTGACTGAATCCATTTGTTCCCCATCTAGTGTCCTGGAAGCCAGAATGGCTCCCCCTCCTGTGATACCCCTGTGTTTTGGCCCTTGTGGAGGGTCTAATTCCAAGGGAGGGTTCCTGTGCCCCTGAGAGGGCTGGGGCCAGGTAGTTGCCAAAGTCCCTCCAGCCTAAAGGCAACGATTCTAGGACAGATAGGGCTGTGGAGGCCTAGATGGTAAGGAGTAATTGGGACACATCAGTGCAGGCCAGTTAGAGCCATGCTTGCCCAGCCATTCCACATGCCCAGGTGCTGAGCCTGATCTCTGTCTCCAATTTTTTTTTTTTAATCTTTCTAGAGATGTGATGTTGCTCTGCTGCCATGGCCACCCTCAAATTCCTGGCCTCAAGTGATCCTCCTGCTTTGGTTTCCCTGAGTAGCTGAGAATACAAGCATGTGGTCCTGTACTTGAAGCCTGATCCCCTATCCCTCTGTGGGCCTGATGCTGCCCACCCAGGGGAGCCCCCACAGGTGTGATGCAGGAAAGGCAGTGGTGCTTGGACTTCTGGGTCTGCCTCCTGTACCTCAGAGCTCTGGGTCCTGTTACACTCACTGTGACTATGCACAGAACCCACATCACCACTGGGAAGATTAGCTGGGCCCTGGTTACGGACAGCATTGTTTTATTCTTGCTGGGCCACTAAGTCCTGGCTCTCTTGTTCTGTTTCCAACAGTAGCAGGAGGAAAGGCTGCCTTTTCTGCTTTAGGAGCTTATTTTTCCTCCTGTAGGATGACAGGCTATGAGTAGCCTAGGGCCCCTCCAGTCTGGAGGTTTGATACCCTGGGCACTCCAGTGAGGCTTTAATCCAGACCCTGGTGGCCAGTGAAGAGAGAAGATGGGCTTAGCACTGCCCCGGGCAAATTAGGGGTGGTGGGAAAATGGAGGGATCTATGAGCAGGGAGCTATCAGCCCTTGTTTAGTTTTGAATGGCTACACAGTAACCATGGTGGCTGCCATGGGTAGGCCTAAAGCATAGGGAGTGGAGAAAGGAAAAGGAGATGGGGGAAAAAAGCAACATAAGAGCAAAAGAGAAAGGGAGAGAATGGCACAAGGAGAAAGGTATCTGTTGAGATGCTGTGACACCATCAGTAGCTATAGGCATCACTTGGGATGTGAAGCCAAAGTGGGATGACCTGCAGAGCCTGAATAAGAAAAGTAGAGGTGCTCTCTGCAAAGGGCTGCTGCTTTCCATTGAGAAGGAGCTCCTATCATGTATGGATAGTTACATGGATGGCTGAGTGGCTGGGTGGATGGATGAATGAATGAAACAAAGAACAGTGAGACAGGATTTGCCAGGGACTGAGTGAGAGAGAAGGGAAAGGAAAAAACAAGTGAGAGAATCCAATGAGTGGGGTTAAACCATCCCAGGCAGAAATTGCCACCTATAAAGTTGGTATGTCAAACAGTGTTTGGGAGGGCCTTTTCTCTCCCTTCCAATCTCCATGGGTTTTCCCTAAAGACATCCTAAATAATCATGGAGTCTAAATGAAAAATAGAGTGTTTGCTATACAAACAGTCTGATGAAAAATCCCCTACCCAGCTTTCTCTCTCGAGGTCCTCCTTTATAGAAACTCCAGAGTTGCCACTTGTCAACTGCAAGTCATTATGTCTGCTTCATCCAAATCCCATCCCAGACCTAGGGTACACAAGCTGTGGACAGACAGGTGAGGGGTTGAAACATGATGAGAGGAGGTAGAGAAAACAAGCTTTAGAGTCATTTGATAATAGAAGCCTTAAGCCATCTAGTTACTCCCACTTCAGGATTTGGGGTATTAATTACTCTAACAAATAGCAAATCATTTGGTGGATTGTCTTTTCTCTCCCTTCAGTAAAACATGTTAAGTATATGCTTTTCCCCAGGAAAGGCCCAGTAGAAATAGTTCACTGGGGTAAGGGTCAAAGGTTAGGGGTCAAAGGGCTATACCCTCTAAGCTTTGAGCCAATAACATGAACAGCCAGTGCAGAGGTGGGCAAGCTCTTCTTTCATGGAAGGGTCTTATGAGAAACCAGAGCTGTACAGAGGGACAGGGTAGGTCAGGTTACAACAGCTACCCCTGGTGGGGACAGGTCAGAGAGGGTCATGTTGAGGCTTTATGGAAGGGTGTAGTTCTCAGGCCCCTCATGACCTCAGCACCCAGGTGGGAATTGCTGGACTCCTGAACTCCTGGGGGGATCCAGTCCAACAACCTACCTGGGTGTGTTCTCAGGTAATCTTGGTTGCCTTTAATATCAACAAACCAAGAAATCACGACTTTATTTCTAAAAAAAAAAATGCCATATCATACATAACCCTATGCAAGAGTAAGGGTGAGGAGGTCTGATTCCCAGAGAAGCATCAAGAACTTTACAGAAAACCTTGGGTGGAGTCCCAGAGGGAAAGGGAAAGAAGGAGACTGACTCAGGAGTAGTGGCCCTGGAGGCTTTAACACTGAATCAGAACAGGGTTAGTTAGGGAAAGGTTCATTATATTTGGGGCAAGGGTCAAGTGAAACTCTAGGAAGACTGTCAACCCTGGAAGGTGAACAGGCATGCTATGTTAGAAGTCTAAAAGGGCCTTAAGTGTTTCTTTGATCAAGGAGAAGACACAAAAGGTGCACTATGCAGAAAATAACCTCTCTAGGAAGGCAAGTGGGTTTAATGGGTTTTCACAGAAAGGTGAGAAACTATTTCATTTTCCCCTTTTCAAAACAGGGATTTGGGGATGCTTGCCCAAGAGGTTAATGTTCACTTTTAGGATCTTCACTGTAGCCTAATGTCTTTCAGGGTAGATGGTTGCTAACTCTTTGTCTCCTCCTGCTCATGGGTTTCTTCTACCATAACTTTGAATTCCATTTCTTTTTTTTGAGACAGAGCCTCAAGCTGTCCCCCTGGGTAGAGTGCTGTGGCATCACAGCTCACAGCAACCTCCAACTCCTGGGCTCAAGCGAGTCTCCTGCCTCCACCTCCCAAGTAGCTGGGACCACAGGCACCTGCCACAACGCCTGGCTATTTTTTGGTTGCAGCCGTCATTGTTGTTTGGCGGGTCTGGGCTGGGGATTTGAACCCGTCACCTTAGGTGTATGTGGCTGGCGCCTTAGCTGGTTGAGCCATAGGTGCCGAGCCTGAATTCTATTTCTAAATCTGCTTCAGCCTGCAGGAGGCTGCAGTGCTCAGCTCTGTCTAACTTGCTTTCTTGACCTCAAGACCAACTTTTAAATAAGATGAACCTTCTAAAACTCAAGACTTTTGCTTCCTATTATTTAAAATCCTTATCTTTTAATATTTTTCTTTATTCATGCTATCGATCTGTCTTTCTCATTAACAAATAAAAGCAAATCTTCTCCAGATAGCATGTATCAGGAGTGAAAAGAATTATACTTATGTGTTGAGCTCTACAGGCCAGGGATAACACCTGCATTGTTTATGTGAACTTGACTGTGACAATGATCCCCCAATGATAGTTGTCTCCGTGTGAATGGTCTACATCTAGCCTCTTGCACTCTTAATCTTCAATAAGTTCTATTTATTGCTAAAATTTGGAAGGAGGGACTTTTGTTACCCAAGAAGCAAAGCAGGTAAACTAAGAATTTCAGGGAAGAGGAAGGAGAGAAAAAAGATAGGGGATGGGAAGGGAGGACTTTGCCCCAGATCTGCTTCTGTGGTACAGCTTCCTGTGTTTGAGCTTCTGATTTATAACGACTCAAGTAATCAGGGCTAGACCAAGGGTAAACTGAGGCTA
>NW_003852510.1:1830577-1916031 GCF_000181295.1 Otolemur garnettii
TAAAGTGATCTACCTAAGGTCTTACAATTTGTGGACATTAGATAATTCACATTTAGAAGCAGTATCAACAATCTTCTAGTATTAATCAGGGTTCCAGTGGCAAAAAGAAGAAAATTTAGTGAAGAGACTATTTACCAAACCATGGGCAGGCCAAGGCTAAGTAACACTGAGGAGGCATTGCCATCCCTAAGTCTAGGGGAAGGAACTGGAACCTGGAGGGAAGAACCATAAGAAAGGTACTTACCCAGGACAGTATAACAGTGTAGCCTTTAGTAGAGGGGCAAAAGAAATCTACAATGATTTGACGGGGAAGGAACTGGGGAAATAAACAACCCTCCTGCCTTCCAATTTCTTGTTTGGATCTTCCTTTGCCTTAGCACAACTAGAAACTAGGGGTCAAAGGTGCTCCATGTAGTTTAGCCAGATCAATGCTCTGAAACACAGGGAAGGACCAGAGTAGGAAGTGGATCTAAAGAAACAAACGGAAGGTAGCCAAACACTTGGGAACACAGATGAGTTTTTTTAGTTATGTCCATTTTTTCTTTTTTCTTTTTTTGCTTCCTTCTCTATTGTTATGCCTGTTTCTGCATGGCTTGTAGTTTTCCTGCTGCTTTGCTATACCTTGGAACGCCATCTAGGCCATCAATGGCTGCTTTCTGGGCCATTTCTATCATCTACCATTTCTTTATCAAAACCAGTTCTTAAGATTTCTGCTTTTGGCCATGACAAAGCAACAAGATTCAGATCTACCCTGCCACTGTAAACAGCTAGAAAAGTGGACAAAATAAATGTATGGATGGCTTCAGATATTGCATAACAGGCAGTGAAGAACTATGATCCCTGAGATAAAGAAAATAAATGAGGTTGAATGATCACCTCCATTTCTGATTGGAGACACACCCTCAACTTTATAGCAGGGAAAGAAATCCCAAGCAGAGTATGGAGGTCTTTTTGAATTAAAAGACAGAAATGAACTTCTGGAGACTTTAAATGGAAGTTGTAGGGCAAAGATTTGAGAAAAGCTGAGGCTTTGTGGAAAAGCTCTAGAAATCTGCACAAGTGTCCTGTTGAGTGTTTGCTTAATACTAAGGATACACACACACACACACATAGAGTGAAGCTTCATGAGTCTGCACAAAGAATGACCAGGAGCTTTAAGCTGAAAAATTCATAAAGTTCACATGAGAGTATGACGTATACAAATATCAACCAACTTGTTCACCCAGGGAATTTAGTAGAGACCGAATAAGGGTCATGCTAAAAATAGTAGGATTAAGCTATCTCTGGGGAAAAAATAGAAATGTTAGCTTACTCTAACAAAGCTTAAGACATACCTGCAAAGGAATAATCTTATCCATAAATAACTAATTGCCTGTTAGATAAAAATTCTCTAAAGGAAGATTAAAAAAATATAGACACTAAACAATGTAACCTTCAAAATATCCAACATCTAATAAAAAATACTAGGTAGCAAGAAAATGTGATGCACTCCAAGAGAAAAATCAGTTAGTAGAAACATACCTTAAAATGACAGAGTTGAATGGACAAGAATGAACAGACTATTGTAAGTATGCAAAATGTGCTCAAGGATTTAAAGAAAACCATGAATGAAGGAAGTAATGATAAAAATATAATACCTGAAATGAAAAGTAAAATGGTTAAAATTTAAAGCAAATGGATCATAGGAGAAAACTAAATAAAACTGAAATTAGCAATAGAAACTATCCAAAAAGAAGTACAAAGAGGAAAAAAAAAAAAACCCCAGAAAGAAACCAAGACTCTCAACCTGTTTGGCAATACAAAGTGTTGACACAATGATGATCAATATTTTTCCAAATTTGATATAAACTATAAATACCGTAAGTCTAAGAATCACAAGGAACCTCCACTAAGATAAACAAAAAAAGCCATACTAAAATACATCATACTAAAATTACTAAAAATTAGTCATAAAGAGAAAACCTTAAAAGCAGTCTGAGAAAATGATATATTTTAAAGTGTTCTAGAGAGCACAAGAAATACTGCAGACCTCTTATCAAAACTATGCAAGCCAGGAGACAATGGAATTATATCTTTAATGCCAAGAAAATCATTCTCAAATTCTGTATCTAGTGAAAATACCTTTTAAAAATGAAGACATTTTGAAGTCTTTTTGAAGTGAATAAAAATGTAGAGAGTTCACCAGATTGGCACTATAAGAAATGTTAAAAGTTCTTGGCAGGCAGAAGAAAAATAATACTTGGAACTACACAAAAGAATGAAGAGTGCCAGAAATGGCAAACATGAGAATAAATATGGAAGACATTTTTTCCCTAAGGAAATTAATATTAAAAATAAAAAAATAAAATACTACGGAGTTCCTAATATAAGTAGAAGTAAAATTTACAACAATAGCATGAAGGATAACAGCATATAGATAAAAGTCAATAGTTTAGATAAAATGAAATAATGAAAAATAACTCTCATTCAAAAGAAGGCAAGGAAAGATGCAAAAGGTAGCAAGGAACTGATGAGACAAATAGAAAACAAATAGTAAAATGGTATACCTAAACTAAACATGTACATTACATGTAATTAAATGCAAATGGCACAAATATCTCAATTAAAAAGTGGAAGTCATCAGACTAGATAAAAAAGCAAGAAATCCATTTTAAATATGAAAACTCAAATAGTTTAAAAGTAATAGAATGGTTTAGCACCTGTAGCTCGAGTGGCTAAGGCGCCAGCCACATACACCAGAGCTGGCAGTTTCAAATCCAGTCCAGGCCCGCCAAACAACAATCACAACTACAACCAAAAAATGGCCGGGCATTGTGGCAGGTGCCTGTGGTCCCAGCTACTTGGAAGGCTGAGGCAGGAGAATTGCTTAAGCCCAGGAGTTGGAGGTTGCTGTGAGCTATGATGCCATAGCCCTCTGCCCAGGGCAACAGCTTGAGGCTCTGTCTCAAAAAAAAAAAAAAAAGTAATAGAATGAAAAAAGATATACTTTCTTTCTTACCATATGAAAGCTGGAGTGGCTATATTAATAATAGGAAAAGAAGACTTGGGGATAAAGACTAAAAGCAGAGAGATAAAGATGGACAAATTTCATAATGATAAATTCATGAAAAATTTAATCAAAGAAAAATCTAAGAAGATATGACAGTCCTAAATGTATGTGCATCCACTAACAGAGCTTCATAATACATGAAACAAAAACCGACAAAACATAAAGAAAATAGATAAATCCACAATTATAGTTTGAATATAGATATACATATATATATATACACACATACATACATATAGAAATGATAGAACAAATAGGTGAAAAACCAATAAATCAGTAGGGATATAGAAGACTTGAACAGCACTATTAATCACTCGGCTTACTAGCATTTATAGAAGACTCCACCCAAAAATAGCAAAATATACTTTTTTTTTAAGTTCCCATGGAACATGAAGATAGATTATAATTTGGGCCATTAAAAAAACACTAAGCAAAATTTTAAAATTCAAAATCTTATCAGTAAACAAATAAATTAGAAATAAAAAGCAGAAAGGCTTTTGGAAACTATTCAAATGTTTGGGACTTGAACATTACATTTAAACAATCCATGAGTCAAAGAAGAAAATGCAAAGATAATTTGAAATTATTTTGAACTAAGTGTTACTGAATAAATCATCATTTTCAAGTGTCCAATTCAGTGGATTTTACTATATTCATCAGATTATGCAGCAATCACCCCTATCTACTTCCAGAACATTTCCATCTCCCAGAAGAAACCCTATACCTTTTAGCAGTCAATCTCAAAACCCTCCTCCCTCTATCCCCTCTATTAATCTACTCTCTGTTTTTATGGATTTTCCTATTCTGGACATTTTATATAAGTGGAATCTTACACTATGGGACCTTTTGTGTCTGGCTCCTTCCTTCAGCATTTGGAAGGAATTTTAAAGTTTTAGTACTTACATTAGAAAAGAAGAAAGGCCCATTTTTGAGACATAATTCAGTAGAAATGCAATAGTCTTTCAACAAATGATGCTAGGACATATGGATATACATAGGTAAAAGAAGTTGAACCCCTACCTTATACCACGTGCAAAAATTACCTCAAAATGGATTTAAAAAGTAACTAAATTAAGAGCTAAAAGTATAAAACTCTTAGGAGAAATATAGGTGTAAACTTTTGGAAGCTTGAATTAGCCAATGCTTTCTTAGCTATGATATGAAAAAAGCAACAAAAGAAAGATAGATAAATTGGACTTCATTAACCTTAAAAATGAAGTGACAACACAACCCATAGAAAGGGAGAAATATTTTGCAGGTCTGATAAGGGACTTCTATCCAGAATGTATAAAGAAGTCTCAAAATATAACAATAAAAAGACAACCCAATTGTTAAAAATAAGCAAGGGATTTGAATAGACATTTCTCTAAAGAAGTTATACAAATGGTCAATAAGCACATGAAAAGATGCACATACAACTTCACACCCACAAGGATGGCTATAACAAAAAAAAGAGATAATAACAAGTGTTGTGAGAATGTAGAGTGATTGGGATCTTCATGCTACCAGTCAGACTGAAAAATGGTGCAGCCGTTTTGGAAAACAATTAGGTTTTTCATGAAAAAATTAAACATAAAATTATTATATGAAATAAAAATTTTACCTCTAGAGATGTGCCCTGGAGTTCTGAAAATACTCGTCTGTGTATATGATACATGAAGGTTCACAGCTGCATTATTCATATTAACCTAAGATGGAAACAACCCAAATGTGTATCAACTGATGAATGGATAAAAAAAGTGGTCTTTCCATACCATGGAATATTATTTACCCATAAAAAGAAATGAAATTCAGATACATGCTACACCACAGATAAGCTTGAAAACATTATGCTAATTGAAAGAAATCAAACACAGAAGGTCACATTGTATGATTCCATTTATATGCAACGTCCAGTATGAGCAAATCCATAGCGATAAACAGAAAATACAGTGACTGCCAGGGGATGGGGAAGGAGGAATAGGGAGGGAGTGACTGCTAATGGGGTATGGGGTCTCCTTCTGGGGTGATGAAAATGATCTGAATTAGTGGCGATGGTTGCATAATCTTGTGACTATGCTAAAAAGCACTGAATTATGTGCTTTTAAATGGTGAATTTATGGTATGTAAATTACATCTCAGTTAAAAAAATAAAGATCTGGTAGAAATGACTTCATGCCCCAGTATAAATTACTGGTGAAGGCTTAATATGACGTTCTTCTCAGCAACATCTGGTTTAACTCTGGCCAACCTTTCCCCTCAAGCCTATAGAATCGGTTTTCTCAAAAAGTCCACCTTTTGGTATTTGTGTTTTATTTTCAGCTATGATTACTAATAGGCTACCTCCAAAGACTGAAAAAATCCTTTAGCAGGCGGTAGAGGCTGAATTTTACATTTTAGTATCTATTCCTACTTACCTGTTGTATTGAATTCTTTAAAATACATTGCTAACTTGTTTACAGACTCAACTGAAGGGAGAAAGGATGATAGTGAGCCCTTTACAGTTTACAAAAAACACATTCACCACTTTTTGACTTTTTTTCAAGACAGAGTCTCACAGTCTTGAGGCTACAGTACCAGGCTTTAGCTCCAGTGTAATGGTTTTAGCCTGGCTCACAGTAATCTCAAACTCTTGGGCTCAAGTGATCCTCCTGCCTCAGCCTCCTGTCTCCTGCCTAGCCGAGTACCTGGGACTACAGATGCCCACCACAAAGCCTGGCTAACTTTTCTATTTTTAGTGGAGATGAAGTCTTACTCTTGCTCAGGCTGGTCTCAAACTCCTGAGCTCAAGCAATCCACCCACCTCAGCCTCCTCGAGTGCTAGGATTACAGGCGTGAGCCGCTGTGCTCAGCCACATTGTCACTCTTCGAATCTTAGGTTTTTAAATTTACATTTCATTGGATATTATGACTGGCCACACAATGGCAAGTCCTGAACCTAAGCCCCAATTTTTCTGATTCCAAAAACTGAGTCTTTCATAGAACAACTAAAATGTGTTTTGAACCCTCTCCAGAATGTTTTGAAGGCTCTGGGGCATTTACAGAGCAGCTTCCACTGAGACTCAGATTAGTCTGCGCTCTGAAGAATGATCCTGATGAATTACCACTCTGGGTACCTCATATGGGTAGAATCACACAGTATTTGTCCTTTTGCCACTTGAATTTCTTGCTGACAAAGGGTCATCTTGTTCCAGAGTTGGCCCATGGGACTGGGTGTTTGATGTGGTAGCCAGCCCAGGGGGAGGGTTAGGAGAGTCAGGAGTACAAAAAAAGCCCCAGACAGAATTAAGAGGGCTCCCCCGACCCTCATGACAGCTGGAAATTCTTTCTGCTCTTCTGCAAGTCAAGTGTTACACATAGGAGACTTTTCAAGCCCAATCCCAAACACAGGAATTCTTCCCTCATCAGTCTGTCTCCTGGGCCTCACTGAGACAGCTGGACTTCCCACGCAAGCTAAAGCATTCGCCTGTGAGGGGTCCTTCCGGGGTCAGCCTGCTCCAGCTTACCCTTGAAGTAGAACATCGGCTCCTTAAGAGGAATGACTGTTGCTCTGTTCCAAGTTGAACAGAAGGCAATGTGGAGTGCTTTCACAATGTCCAGTTCTGCTAGTAGCCGCAATTGATGCAATCTATGCCTTCTCAGGTTGGCATGATGATTTTATTTACTTAGCCAGCTCTTTGATTTTCACAGCAAAGATTTGTGCTTCATGCACGATCCTTCACTGAATTTGGGGTAAGGTCACAGCTAGACTGGGAATGAGGAGATTAGAAAACAAAGGTGGAACTAACAGGCTCTGTGACATCCCAGACCACGTCTGATGGCAGGGTTAGGAGCATTCTGTGCTATGTGTGCCCAGGCACAAAAAACAAGTGAACCTTTCCCAAGTGAAGAAGCTTTGCTTTCTCCCAATTCCCATACTCATGTGGGAGACTGCCTGTGTGATGACAGTTTGGACAGTCACACAGGTAGGCAGTGTCCTGTTCTACTTTTATAAAACACGTTAATTTGTCGATGTGCTTTATTTCCAGGAGCTGCCAGGCTTAATAAACTTCAGAAATCTTTCTACAATAAAGAAAGTGCTATGAGGAGGCAGAAGAAGACCCAACCACTCTGCAGAAGAGCCAGCTGGAGGGAATGAGATATGGTGTGGGCAGCAAGGGTGGGAGGGGCAGGAGGAAGATTTAGAGAAGTAGAAAGAGATTTTTCCCTGGAGATATCGTAAGATGATAACTTATTTTGCTAAAAGAGATAGGGAAGCAATTTCCCTGGAGGTTCAAAAAACAGGATCAGCCCCACAAATGGATATTAAGTTAGACCTGGAAGTGGTGGTGGAAAGTGGGCTGGGTGACCCCTGGATGCTCATCTAAGATCTCTGTTCTGCTTTAAGTCGCCCAGTTTCTTAGGAGGAAGACAGTTGAATATGTCTGTGGAGGGCATGTGGAGGTACTGGGCAGCTGAGCCCGGATTCCTTGTTTTCCCAAGTGCTGCCTCAGGTACCAGAGAATTGGGGCTGGGATGTGAGTCTGCTAATGACCAGCATCCTCACCTGGGGCCAGCTCTGGTCACAGTTTTATCATCTGTGAAATGAGGAAATCGGACCTGATTCGAATGCAGCAAAATATTATTAAACTGTGTAGGATACAACATTTGAGTAAGAATTGTGGACTGCAGAGCACAGTGAGATAGCACACATGCGTGCACACATGCATTCAGATGCAATTGTATAGGGAACAAACACTATTCTAAGGGTGAATGAGGAAGGAGAGAAATTGACTCTACCCTTGGAATCTCACAGCTTTCTTGCAGGAGCTGGGCCCTGAGTATGATTGGCTAAGATGCTGACAGGTGGACATGGGAGCAAAGAAGAGGAAGCGTCTCTGGCAAATGAAAAGAGTAAAAAGAGGGACCCGTAAACTGGGTGGGTGCAGGCACCTCTGGGAGTGAACAGTGGGTGGCTATGACCTGAGCACAGTACATATGGCACAGCAGGTCCTCAGGCAACATCTGCCGTCAGGCTGGATGGCAGGTGAGGCCCTGTCCCTAGCTGGGAGCCATGCACAGGACAGAGTTTCCAAAAGAAAGACAAGCCACTATGATGGGCTCTGTGATCAAGGACAGGTGGACCATGTGAGGGGAAGCCCAGACGCTGAGAGAAAATGTCCAGCAGAGAGCTGAGAAGGGGTTAAATTCAAACAGCAACATTGGGGTAGGGAGGGATCTAAAAAAAAAAAGAGGGCAGAAGATTCTTCAGGTTTCTGGAGGCTGATCAGACATGCAAGGAGAGGGAGAAGAGAGTTTTGAGGGTTCCAAGTCTAGGCAGTGGGGAGGGTGGAGATACATAAACAGAGATAGGCAACCTTAAGAAGAGAATGGGTTTGGGGACATGATCAGTTCAACTTGTGCAGGAAGTCTGCAGGGTGTCTGTGTAGAGGTGGCCAGCGGGCAGGTAGAATATGGGGATTTCAGCAGCTAGATATTTGGGGCTCATGGAAGTAACAATCGTGGATGTGTCTGTGGATGAGGTGGATGGAAGGGATATGTTGGAAGAGGCAGCTGGTGAGTGGAGTAGCGGTGAGAGCACTCGGCAGGACAGGACAAGGGAAGCCTGGCAGGAAGGGACCAGGAGAACTCATGGAGGGACCCAAGTAGTGGGTGGGAAGCTGGGCAACCTGAGGAGGTGATAATGGGGTTGGATCCTGGGAAGCCCATTGAGAATGACCTTGGCACAGCTACTGAGGGCCTGAGGAGAGGAGGCAGGAGTGAAAAGTGTGTGACAAAGGAGGCAGGACTGGGACATGTGTGACAAAGGGAGCGTGAGAAGGAAAGATGGTGTGCTGAGGGAAAATGGGCCAAGGGCAGCGTCTTAGAATAAGGAGAAGGTGACCACGCTCACTTCTCAGCTGTAAGTAAATGTGTGCTCAGAGCCCCAGAGAGCCTGCTGACACGCAGCTTCTGAGCCAGGACTGGGCACCATGACGACGTGGTGTGGGAGAGGCAGGAGTTGCTGCCTGCTTGGATCCAGCTAAATAAATTGGTTTAGCAAAGGAGATGGGGATGTCCACTGCTCTCAGACTCAGGGAAGGGAGGGTGGAGGATGTGTGGGGTCCCTGTGGGAAGGCCTGGACCTTCTCAATAAGGGGGTGATGAGAGATTCTGCATGAAGAAGGTAGAGGCTGGGACCTGGGGGCTCTGAGGAGGGTGGAAACCCAAGAGGTCTGTAGCCAGCATGGGGCTTCCCTCTGAATGCCTGGCAGCTGCAGGTGTAGAATAAATGGGGCGTCATGGGGGCAGGGCCCTCTGGGCAGGCCCAGACATGCCAGGGTTTGAGAGGATTGAGGGTGCAGATGAGAATGTGGCCGGAATGGCTGAGGTCAGGTGGCTAAGGGAGCCCAGGGAAGCTCCTGAGGAGACCTGGGAAGAGGCGGCCCACAAGAGGGAGGCTGAGAGCAGGAGGAAGGAGAAGGTGAGGGGAGGAAACTGTGGCTGGAGAGGACATCAGGGGCAGAGGCCCCAAGGGGGGCAGCTGGAGATGTCTAGGGGTCCTCAGTTCTAGAGTGGAGGCTGAGAGGTGGGGATGTCTGGGGGTGGGGTGGAGCTGGGGCAGTGGCAGAACTGATAGATGACAGAAAATGACCAGGGCCCTCCAGCAGGGATGGAGCCCACCCAGGGCCTCAGCTGGGCACATGCTATGGAAAGTCTGTTCATTAAGCAATGCACCTGTTTAGAAGCCAGGCGGGCTCCCAGAGAAGGCAGCCTGCCCTGTTCATGTTCACTTAACCCCATTCCTTGAGGTCCTTGGCTGAGATGCTGGGGCTGCTTCACACCCTGGGACGGTGGTGCTGAGGGAAGGACATGAAAGGTGACTCCTTCAGCTGCTGCCCAGGAGCACTCGGCAGCCATCCTGCTGCCTGCAGTTGCTCTCTTGGGCCAGGGAAGGTCAAAATCCCATTCTGAGGTCAAGCCCTCAGGCACTTTCCCAGCCTGGGGCTCCCTCACCAAGCTGCAGGGTGAGGCCCTTTGAAGCTGGTGAGGCCTCCTGCATGCTTCCCAGCCAGGGACTGGGGCCAGGGAAGGACAGGCGTTGCACTTCCTGTCTTAGCGGGGTAAGCCAGCCACACAGCTGGACTCCCCACTCTCAATTTGTTCGGCTCAGTTTGATTCTCTTTCTCTCCCTGGTGAGCTCCAGTTCGGAGCTGTTTGCTTTTCATCAGCAGTTTATGGAACAGTGGTGTTTGAGCAGGGCTAGGGAAGCCTGAGAGAAGGGGTGAACTCTGAGATGCCCTGCTGTGCCCAACATACCAGGGTGGAGCTCCATGGCCGTGTGGCCCTTGTCAGACCAGCCCCATGTAGGTGTCCTCCTGGGGCCCTGGGCCTCATAACATCTCCTACTAGAAAGGGCCACAGGTTTCTTCCTTCCAGAAGCACCTACCTTTCTTTAGTCCCTTCTCTGAGGCCTGGGATGTCCTTCCTGTCAGCCTGGCTCTTCTTTCCCATGGAGGCCTTTGCTGGGAGGGTGGAGTGGGACAGACTGCCTTCCTTTGGACCTGTCCTCCCTGGTGACCTGCAGCCCCTCCTCCCCCATTGCCAGCTCTGCTGTCTCCCCCCACCCCCCGCACCTTATTGTGTGCCCCCAGCATCTGTGCGCTCTCTCCCCCCACCCCTCCCATGTTAGTGTGTGCCCCCAGCATCTGGGTGTTCTCTGCCCTCCACTCCCCTGCGTCTTAGTGTGTGCCCCCAGCGTCTGCGTGCTCTCTCCCCCCACCCCTCCCATGTTAGTGTGTGCCCCCAGCATCTGGGTGTTCTCTGCCTTCCACTCCCCTGTGTCTCAATGTGTGCCCCTAGCGTCTGTGTGCTCTCTCCCCCCACCCCTCCCATGTTAGTGTGTGCCCCCAGCGTCTGTGTGCTCCCCATCCTTTCCCTGTGCTTTGTTATTTGTCCACAGCAGGAGAGGGCAGCTCTTCAGAGTTTGTGCAGAGACCCTGGGCAGAAGAAGATAAATGGAATTTGCAATAAATCCAGGAGCAAAGTTGTAACTTGACTTAAAAACAAACAAAAGGGCCAGAACTGCACTTAAGCTCGGCAGAAGCTCATTCCCCAGTGTAAACAGAAAAGGGCTGGATAGCCTGGGACTGCGGGGGTGGGAGGGTGGGTTGGGAGCAGGCTGCTGCGACTTCCTCTGGAAGGGGCGGCTTGTGGGGGACAGTCTCTGTGGCCTGGGGGAAGGAGGAAGAGGGTGCTGGCACTGTTCACGCTAGCCACTCATTTTCCCATGACTTCCCCTTTTGAAAAGGTACTCTCAGGATTGGGACAAGAAGGCTGTTTGGGGAAAAATGCTTTGGCAGCTTGTCACTGTGGCTGGGGCTAGCCCAGTGACCAGCAAACTGAAGTGCTGGCATGAGCTCCTGAGCCTCAGCCTCCCCTGGAGTGGGAGTATTGGGCGCTCACTCAGTGGGATTCAGTGGGCTTGGTGGGGAGGGTGCCCCACGCCCGGTTTCCCTCTGATAGGGGCCTGCTTGGCATGACCCTGGACAACTCACTCTTCGTGGGATCACCCTGCCTTGCCCGGAAGTGTTGGGCTGGAATTACAACGACAGCCGCTTGTCTGTATATAGAACACTGCAAATTTCAAAGTGCTTCCACACAGACCCTCTCGCCTCAGCCTCCTCAACCAGCTGAGAAGTTGAATGGAACATATGTTGTCACTATTTAATGTTATCTATCTAAAGTCACACAGCAATCAGTAATTGACCTAGTGAGTCCCGCAGTGGGAAAGGTGGGTCTGGAGGTAGAGTGCTGACCTGGTTAATAACAAGCTGTATGATCTTGGGGGAGCTATTTAATCTCTCTCTGGGCCTAGGCTAAGATGTGAGTCCTTTCATCCTCCCCTCCGTGGCTGGGCTATTCAAAGTCAGCAACCCCAGGGAAACCAATGGTGTGTCAAGGAGTATACAAAGCCACAGTTTAAATATGGCATATTTTTCTGCAGCCTCATTTGTACACTTAGATATTTCTGGAGGAAAGAAAAAGACAAAAGAACTTTTTTGGTTAAAACTGTAAAATAAGAAGAATAAAACAGAATCTAAGAAGAAGGTGCAAATTTTAAGAGTAAAACAGAAAATGTCAAGCGCTTGTGCTCCCTGCAGTCTACTCTGTGTCCTGCAAAGTATGTATTTTCTGTCTCTTGCCTCCTGGGAACTTAGTGGGAGAGTCTGGGAAGTGTTGCCCGGGGTCCCACCCCAAAAGCTTGGCTTGGCTCTTTCTAATTAGTATTCTAGGCCCAGCAGGCAGTCAGCTGCAGAAACCCACTTCCATGATGAACGTGAAGTGTCTGCCTTCCATTTCCAAAGAGTGAGCTGTGTTCACAGTATCTGACACAGTTGTCCTGGTCCTAGGCTACACATTAGAATCACCTGATGGGCTTTCAAAACACCCCCATGCCAAGGTCCCAGCCTGACCAAGTGCACCTGAGTTCCTGGGAGTGTGGTTGGGACATTATGTTTTAAAAGCTCCCAGTGATTCCAACATGCGGCTTGGGCTAGGTACTCTGACTTCAGGGTTCAGGGTTCCCCAGAGTGTCCATGTCCACGGAGGGGAAACAGTGGCACAGCCAGCCAACCTCTGTTCTCTGCCTGCCAACTGCAGCTTTGACTGGTGGACAAATGAGACTGCATTCCGGAAGCCCATACCCCCAACTAAGGAGAGGGCAAGTGCGGAGGAGGAGGCGCTTACACTGTGTTGGGCAGTGTCCCTTTACCCCAAATTCATGTCCTTTCTGGAACCTCAGAATGCAACTTTCTTTTGAAATAGGGTCACTGTAGAAGTAATTGGTTAAGATATTAGAGTAGGGGGACCTTCCGTCTCATATGACTACTGTGCTCACAAAGAGAGGAGAGACGCTCAGCAGGAATGCCAGTGGGGTGGAGGCACTGATGGGCGTGATGTGTCTACATGCCAAGAACATGGAGCTTGCCCCAGCCACCAGAGCCAGGAGGGAGGCCTGCCACAAGTTCTCCCTCAGAGCTCCCACAAGTTTAGCAAGTTTGTGGTACTTTGTTACGGCAGACCCAGGAAACAGACACAGAGGCTGGTGTTAGTAAGTCCCTGCTGCTATGTTTGAGAGAAAGGGGCCATGTCCCCCCCCAGCCAGCCACACCAGCGGGCATCTGAGGAGCCCCTGGGCCTCGCTGCTTTGGTGTCAACAACACTTCTGTGCGGCCGGAATAAACACTGGTGGTCTCAGTCTACTGAAAGGCTGAGGGGACAGAGCGAAATGTGATGTGAACACAGTGTCCCTCTCCGAAGGAAAGAGGGGAACACAGGAATTAGTTCACTCACCACTTCCTTATGGAGCCCTACTATGTGCTAGGCTCTCAGAACACAAAAGTGTAGAAGAGCAGAGAAGGCCTTGCCTGTCCTCAGGGAGCCTGCGCCAGAGGGGTCCACTGCTTGTCCATGTGGAGGCTGGGCCGGTCAGTACTAAGATTTCTTTAACTGTGACTTGGAGGAAAGAGGACAGCTGGGGACCATGACACTGTCATTGGGCATTTTCTGTGGTCACAGCTGTTGAGGCAGGGTTGAGGAACGGCTGCAGGGCACACGAGCCACTGAGGATGTGGGTCTGGCCCCCGTTTTCCTCTGCAGGCACATCAGGACCAGCAGCTTGACTGGAGGGTTGAGGTGATCAGGGACAAACACTGGCCTTGCCTGGCTGGGGCGGCCACAGGCGAGACACTGCAGGAGGTGAGACAGGCCCCGGCTTAGTGTATAAACAGAAAAATCTCCAGAATATTTTCAGACCATTTGCACTTATTAGATATCATACTGGAAACCCCAGCAATTTGTGTAGGATCCTTTCCAGAATGAAGGGGATTTCACAAGCTTGGCCTTCTGTGGGGTGAGGTTCTTGGAATTTCGGCCTCAGAGTAGGCCTAGCCTCCTTGTTCTGGGCTCATGCCACCTTCGCCTGGGCCATCCGGCCACTCTCACAAACCTGGCCACACCGTCAGACGACTTTCTGGACAGACTCTGCGGCCGTGAGAGGTCTGTGCTCCTTAGGTGCTTTGGTTTCTCCTTCACATTTTGGGGAGTGACCTGACACCCAGCAGCCAGTGACTCTGGCAGTCTAAGAAACACAAAGTTCAGGGCCCAAGGCCGCTGTGGCCTCTGCTGTGGTTTTTCTGAAGCTCCATTTCATTTGGGCTAGAGGTGAACACTTCCCTCCGGAGACCCCGGCAGGCGGGGGCTGAAGCAAAGTTCAAGGAACAGTCGCTTCCACCATGGCTGGGTGTTGTTTGTCTGGCCCAGGAGCAGCCTGACAACACGCTGACCGGCTGACAGGGCCCGACAGGCCGCAGGAGGGGCCCGAGGCGAGACGGGTGTTCCCTGAGCTCCTCCTAACAGTGGTGGGACGACAGCAGTAATCATTAACTCTCCAAATGCTTTCATTATAAGCTCCATGTTACCTGACACTTGGACGTAATTAAAACAGAACAACCGTTTGCCATTAACTTTACCTTTTATGACCGCACAGGCTTTTATGAGGAAGCCTCCGATGCCCTTATTTTCAAAGAAAACCCAGGAGGTCTGCTGAGTGCCTAGAGAAAGAGCTCAGAGCAGATCCTGAATCTCCTCAGACTCAGAAGTGAAAAGATGCGAGACAAAAACATGTACTGTGTTTCATGGTTATAAAGGTAACGTGTGGTCACTGAGGACAGTTTCGAAGACACAGAAAGCGTACATAAAAAGTAAACTAGAAACCACCCACAGTCCCGTCCCAAGAGATGGTTGCCCATATTCTGGGCATATATACATACGTACACATATACCCTTCCTGATTACGGAAATGTCTCTTCACATCTGTATCTCAAAAATAACACGGAATGGGTGGGTGCGGTGGCTCACGCCTGTAATCCTAGCACTCTGGGAGGCTGAAGAGGTTGGATTGCTTGAGCTCAGGAGTTCAAGACCAGCCTGAGCAAGAGTGAGACACTGTGTCTATTAAAAATAGAAAAGCTAGCTGGACATTGTGCTGGGCGCCTGCAGTCCCAGCTACTGGGGATGCTGAGGCAGGAGGATTGCTTGAGCCCAAGAGTTTGAGATAGTTGTGAGCTATGATGCTATGGCACTCTACCCAAGGGGACTGAGTGAGACTCTTCTCAAAAAAAAAATCCCCCCAAAACATGGAAACAGATTTTGGCACCAAGGTTCATAATTTCATAAGCAAGGCCCTAAAAACCTGTAATATTTTAAGTACATTGGATATAGGAAATCAATAAAAAGAATAAAATTAATTAGTCCACAAGTAATTGAGGGTCTTGTCCATGTAAGTTACCTCGTTAGGGATTGTTGGGGATTGGAGGCATACAAATGGTGGGTCTGGCCTCGAGAAATGAGGGGGAGGAGACCTGGAACACACTGGAAAGGATTTGATGTTAGTATCCTCGTCTTCCAGCACTGGATCCTCCAAGTGGTTTGCTGTGTTGAGCAGAGTAGCCCATTCCACAAGCTTCTTGTTCTCCGTTCACTCAACAAATACGGGCCCTTTACCCACTATGTGTTGGGTGCTCCTATGTGCAGGCTTTGGAGCAGGGGAGCATTGTGGTGAGAGTGACGTTTGAGAAGATTTATACAAATACTGGCTGACCAGATGGATGGTATGACGGGTAATTGACTCAGCTCAGCCACAGTGCAGATACTTGTCTAGATTTGAGTGCAGATAGTTGAGTATCACTGATATTAGAGTGCAGATACTTGTCTAGATTTCATGGTGAAGGTATGGGGGACTTTTTAGTAAATCAGATTACTTTCCTTAATGTGGGTGGGCCTTATCCAATCAGTTGAAGGCCTTAAGGGAAAAGACTGAGGTTTCTTGAGGAGGAAGGAATTCTGCCTCCAGACTGCCTTGACTTAGGCTGCAACACCAACTCTCCCTCAGTCTCCAGCCTGCCTGCCGGCCCTGCAGATTCCAGACCTGTCATCTCTATAATCATATCAACCGGTTCCTTCCAATCTGTCCACCCACCTGTCCCTCCACCCACCCATCCGCATACTGGTACATGCCCTCTTGGTTCTGTTTCTCTAGAGAACCCTGGCTGACCAGATAGGAAAGGAAAGGCAGGAGGAAGGAGAGTCAGCTACTTAGAGGGGGTGAGGAACTCAGTCTGGCCGGTCAGGAGGGGCAATGAAGAGGGGTGTGTGTATGTCTATGCTTGTGTGAATACCATTTCTGGGTGTGTGTGTGTGTGTGTGCCTTGTGTGTTGCTGAGTTTATGTGTATGTGAGTGTGTCTGTGTGCCCACAGGTGTGTCTCTGTGTGCCCACAGGTGTGTCTCTGTGTGTGTCTGTGTGTATCTGGATGTGTGTGCCTCTGGGTGTGTCCATGTGAGTACATGTGCCTGTGTCTCTGAGTGTCTTTGATGGTGCATGTCCACTTGAGTCTGGGTGTGTGTCTATGTCTCTGTGTATCTAAACATGTGTGTCTATCTAGTGAGTGTCTGTTGAGGCAGGGGATGAGTCTGTCACGGTACCTGACAGGAGGATGTCTGTTGCTAGATTTCCCATCAGCTGGAATGGCTTGCTGGGGTGGGGAGTAAAAGCTGGGTCTGGAAACCAGATGGGAAGATGGGCAAGCAGGAACACAGGCCATGTGGTGGACAGAGCTGAGCCAGCCCACAGGAAAGGGAGGAGACCAGGGCATGTTTGGGAAGAGGATGGCCAGAGGTCAAAGGTGTGTAGAGAGGTCTCTGGGGCTGTTCAGGAACATACACATGCCACTCCTACCCAGGGATAAGTTTTCAAAAGGACCAAGCAAGTTGGGATGATAAGGGCCTCTGCAGAGGGGCTGGCCATGGGAGGAAAAACCTGGGGCCTGGACCTGTGGGATTTGTGAAGGGCAGCAGGGTGGCCAGGTTGGGGATTGGTTGGGTTGATGATGACCTGTCGAGATTGAGGAGACCACAAAGTGAGACTTTCAAGAGCAAAGAGCCATGTCCCAGAGGTCAGGGAAATGAGAAATGGGAAAAAGCTATTGGGTTTGACAGTGAGCAGGGGCAGGGATTAGTGGGTCCATAAGCAGGACTGCAGGCTTGGTGGGAGCCCTCTTTTGAATATGTGCACAGGAAAAACTGGGGTGACAACCACGTAGAGGGCAGCAGAACTGAGTGATGGGAGCCCCGGGCGCATTGGAATAAAGAAGGAAACTCAGTCATCAAGATATGCAGGCCTGATCCCATTAAGTCCTTCCTCTGAGAGTTAGCAAACTGATATCTTTTAATCATGCCTTGTATTTATAAAGGCCTTTCTCCAAAGAATTCCAAGTGCTCAATAAACATTCATTAATTCACTCTCTCAGCCTCTTTAAGGCAAAAGTTGGTAACATCATTATGTTTACAGGCCTGAAAACTGTGGCAGAGATGAAAATAAATGACACTGCTGAACAGGGACTCAGCGCCAGCCTGTGGTTGGTGGAGTCTGTCTTGCCTGGCTCTCCTTCCACTGCTAGGCCATTGCTAAATCACCCGTATCTTTCTAGGACCCTACCACTTACTGTGAGGCTTGGATATGAGCCAACCACAGGGTCTGATGCTTCAATGAGTGGCCTGCAGGATAATCCCAGAGGGATCCTGGGGCCAGGTGTGGGACTTGAGGAGTGCGTCTTGGACTACACGCAAACCTAAGTAGCTCACTTCTATTTACTTCATTGCTATAAGCAATTGCTGGGACCAAGCAATAACAAAATTTTCAAACTCGGGAAAGCATGTAGTCTGTTAGTTTGCGTTTCATGGGTACCTTCATGCAAGAAATTCTCTAGTGCTGTAAAGTCTGGAAAATGCTAGTCCTTATGCTTCAGACTGTGCAGAACCTAACCATGTGCTCAGAGGTGAAGTGCTCTCAAAACGCAAAGAATATCAGGGGCAGCCCACTAAGATTTGGCCCCCTCTGGGAGTGACTGTGGGCTTTATCAGGCTAGGGAAGGAAAGGAATGCCCGAGTTCCAAGGGTGGGGGTGGTCTGCAGAGATGGAAGGACCATTAATAAGTTAAGTTATTCTGTGCTTCCCAGGACTGGATCTGCTGACACCTGCTGAGCCCTGTGAGCTGCCAATATTCAGGCTCTCAGCTAATGAGGACTGACTCTTGTGGGATCAGTTAAGCAGCACACATTCCCAGTCCAGAGTTTAATACCACTTGGGTGGACCTGGGAAACTCCAGGGGCCACTGGCATGTTGGCCCAATGCCAGACTCTAATTAGACCCTAAATTTTCAGTGACTCCACACCCCCTGAGACCCCCCCAAAGGGAGAAACATCCCAAATAGCACTGGATCGTCCTCCTTCAAGTCTTCCCTTCAGCTCATTGCTAGTGGAGGTGTTGCTTGTGAGTGTGAAGCATCCCTCCGAGGTCCGGAGTAGCTGCACAGAGAGCCACAGGACCAGCTCTGCACAGTAGCTGCTAATGCTCTTGCCATCACCTCCTGTGGGTTGTTCCTTATACCTGTCCTGCTGCATCCTGTGGGACAGGGATGCCATGAGGAAACAGAGGAAAGAGTAAATGCGTGACACTTGCATTTGAGGGTTTCTGTTGAAGGATCCTTGGTGTTTGGTCAGAAGTCAGCAGAAATATAACTTGTTTAGGAAACAGAATGATTAGAGTTGATTAAGTGAGAGACCCCCAAAGGCTCAGCCACTCTGCAGGACAGCAGCCTGGGACCTGGAAAGTAAGACCTAATTTCGGGGGGACCCTTGGGGAAAAAGGAGGGTGATGTGAAGTGGCTCTGACTGGAGGAAGGACCTGAGACTTTAAGGAAATTTCCATCTCTTCCTTCCTGTCTCCATCTCTCTTTCAGAGCCTCAGAGCTGAGAATTCCAGCTTCTTACAACTCAGGTGAAGACAGCCAACGCCAGAGTAGTATTCATGGTACAGACCCACCTTGTGATCTGGGTGGCCATGGATGGGAATGACGTTTCTACAGAGATGACTGACAGAGGACACAGGTACAAGCTTAAGGTAGATGGGGCTGATCTGATGGAAGGTTGTGAGAAGAGAAACTTTCTTGTCTTTCTCTGGCTTTCTTCCTTCATTAGAAGAGAGTCTGGCTAAGTCCTCAGGTCTTGGAGTCAGGATGGGCTGACTTTGATACCACCTGGAAATCTAGTCTCAGCCCGTTTGGGAACTACTAGCCCTTCTATTTCCACTGAGACCAAGGAGTGTCCTAGACAGGGCAGGACCAGATTCCACTTCGTGTGGCTTCTCAGCCAGGGAAGCAGGATGCTAGAAGCCTCCTTGTTTATGAAGTAAGTCCTGGGGAGGAATGTTAGAATAGCGTCTGGCCCATGGGAAGTCTATAGGGCACTACCCTCCTCCTCAGCCTGGGGCTGGTTGGATTTGGAGATTCTCCAACATGGCCACAACTCCTGGCAGTGCCCCTGTGTTCAGACAGTGTGGGAATAGGGCACTGGCCTGTGTCCGACGGTCAGAGCTGCAGTAAGCCATAAAGCAGCGGCAAAGGGAGCGGCCGGCTCAGATAGGGCGCAGGAGATGAAAGCTGGCCGTGTTTTCCTTTCCAAAGTGCTGCTGTGTTCCTGAAGGCCTGCAGCTTCCTCTGCCCTGCTGGGTTTTTTTTTTTTTTCTTCCCAGTTCCTCTCAGTGATATCTTAAGAGGCAAACTTCCAGCACTAACAGGAGGCCTTTTGTTCTCCTTTCTCAAAGTGGACTTTAACCCAGTTACTACAGACTGAGTCACTGTAAAAACAAACAAATAATAATACTCCATTTCTTAAAGGTTCTTCCATGCCTGCTGATAGATGAGGGGGAACCTGACACGGCACTGGGGCTGTGGGGCTCCTCCCCGCCCAGATCTTCTGGAAGCACAGTCCAGGAGAATCTTCCAGAACATGTTGGAGCCTGGCACGTTGTAACTGTTCAGGGAAGCCCTAGCTTGTTTTGAATTTCATTTGATTTGGGGTGGCCCGTGGACTCTGAGGAATTTTGGTCTCAACACAGTCCTGGGGGGATTTGTCCCAGACTGAGGAAGACTTGTTACACTCCTGGGCTTGCCACACACTAAACTCTGGACTCTCCACACTTTAGTGTCTTAAATGCATATGAAACAGGGGTATTAGATGCTCCATGGTTTTATCAGGAGGACTTTGACATGGTCATATCTTCCTGCTCTGTTAAAGGCTGCAGGGTAAACTGCGTGTGCTAGTGCAACCTGAATCTGCTTAGTACAAGTTTCACCAGGCACTGAGTTATGCACTGGGGTTACAGAGATGCAAAAGACCCACTTCCTGCCTTTTGGGAGACAGATGCATAATGAATGTGGTGACATCTCACATGGGCAAAATGGGCATGTGCTAAGGGTGGGTCTGGGGCAAGGAGGTTGCTGGCTGTCTGCTCTGAGAGTGCTGGGAAGTCTTCTTAGAAGAGATGGCCGTTGAGCTGAGGCTTGAGTTCATCAGATGCTCAGGGGATAGGGAGACAGATAAGGCAAGCTGAGGGGGCAAGGGGCAGACCGAGGGACTGAAACCCATGGCAGCCTTGGGCTTGCCACGCTGCAGGCTCTCTCTGATCTGTGACCAGGCACTTTTGCCTACACGCTTGTGCACAGCTGGACCTTCATTTTCCCGAGGAGAAGCAGTCCCTGGATGAACATGCCACCAGCTTCGGGACTCTGGTTGAGATGTTTGTCTGCCTAACATTAAGACTTGCTTTGGATGCCAATCCTCTGGACTAACTGCCAAAGAGCACCGCCAGAGCTCCTGATGGATGTTGTTGTGCCTGTTCTCCAAAAGGTCATCATCCACCGAGTACTTCTCCCTGGAGCGCAAATAATGCAATAAACTCATATCTATAAGGAAAAACCAGCCCAATCTCCTGGAGAATGCCTGCTCACTGCCAACCCCACTTACAAATCTCCTTTCCTCTGTGAGCAGAGTCAGCAGCATGCTTCTTCATGCCCCGGCGGCCTGTTCTTCCTACCTTGATTTAGGCTCCAACTATAATGTAACTTATGGTAGCTCCTCAGTTTCCCTGAGTGTCCTTCTTCCTGGGCTGTGAGTTTCTGCAGAGGAAAGACCGCTGATGTAGTTTTGAATTGCCAAGTCTTCAGCATGGTTTTTGGTTCACAGATGGTCAAGGTGTTCAGTAGATAACTGTTAAACAGATGCACAAATGAATGAATGAGGTTTGAGTTGGTGTGTTTTGCCTGATAGTGATCTCAATAGGCAGGATCACTTCATCATCATTGATTATAAATGGCAAGACCAATGGATTTCTTACTGATACCACCACTTTGTCTATCAGTAGGTCTCCCTTCCTGAGAAGCTACTTACGTTTGAGAATTTAGATTTAAAATTGGACTGGCTACTATGGGAGTCTCCCAGCTTTAGCAGATAAATCCCAGAAGCTCAACCAGTGAGGACCATCTGTTTACTCTGCTCAGTTTATGCTGCTGAAATATACTTCTTTACGTTTCTGTGCCAATCATGTAAAAAGTGAACATCTCTCCTTCTTATGACCTGGCAAAGATGGGGTAGACTTCTTTCCATCAGGGTCAACCTAAGCCTGTGTTCCTCTTTTTCTGGAGAAGTCTTATCAAGAGTAGGGTAATTGGAGTCTCATGGTATAGGGGAGATGCCCCCTGGCAGGCCCCTCCTTTCCCACACTCCCTCCTGCCATCCTCCACGTCTCAACACTAACAATTTCAGTGGAAGGTCTGAACTGACCACACCCCATTGGGTAGGAATCTCCAGACTCAAAGCACAGCACCCAGCCTCAGCTTGTTTCTCTGCTTGAGAATACAGGCCCCTGCCTCAGAATGCCTCTTAAAGCCTATGGCTTTATAAGGATGAGTAAAAAATTCCAGGAACACGCTTAGTCTCAATGACAGTAGCTGGTTAATTTCTTCTGAGAAAATGGAAACCTTGGTCTCCTGATGTGTGCAATGACAGGCACAAGAGGAATTTTCCAATACAACAGGGGAATGAATTTTCTAAGGACAGGCTGGCTAAGAAAAGCCACCATCTGACTGTGTGCCAGAATTAGGTAACGTGGCACGCCTGGAGCAGTAGAGGTGACCGGCTGAAACAGTCGGCCAGGGGGACAGCTGTGCTCCCCCCTGTGACTTCTGGGTGTGCTCCTGAGATCTACCATGGAGGGGATTAGTGACTTCAGGGCAGCTGGAACAATTGTAGTGCCATTTCCTTATGTTGAGAAGAGACATGATCTTGATTCTGCTTGGGAAGGAGGTGATGAGGAGTAGCTGAAAGCTAGATGGGTTCTATAAAATTTGTGACAGAAGTGGCACGTACGGAGGCCTATCTGTTCCACAGCAGATTTCACCCTGGCCCAACTGCTTCCTTCAATGAACTCAGTTATTACTCTCTCCGTCCGCTCATCGAGCGCTACTCTGTGGAGAACTCTGTCCTGTGAACCGGACAAACAAAGCTGAATTGTCCCAGTCCTTAGTTTTGTTCTCTCCAATTCCCTTCATCATCCTTCCATGAAAGGAGAAGGGCTATTGTTCTCCCCGGCCCCTTTTCTTTCTCCCTGCGACAGCAGATTTTCCAAACCCTGAGCAATAGGGTGCTGTGAAAAGGCCTAGGAGAAGGGACGAATCACCCTCGTGTTTGAAAACCCACTGAACAGCTGTCAAGGTTTAGAATTGTCTTCTGTGAACCCCTGGAAACTTACTCAGGATCCTTTGGAGATGCTCATTACGGAGTAGAAAAAAAAATGGTTTGGGTACAATTAATTCCCAGTGCCAGATGGAAACAGAACCTTTCGAAAGCTATTACTGCCGGTGAGAAACTTACCTTGGGGATGTTGTTTAGGACCTCAGCTACTCTGTGCCTCTTGCTCCACAAGTATCTGTTGTGGGAAGTGCTGAGGATTTGCATCTCTAAAATAAAATGTAGAATAGACACGGGGTAAGAAACAGGAAACAACTGTGGGTCCCTCAGATATTTCCTAATGAATTTTCCCCTTGGCTTTGGAAAATATATGTTCATGGGAGAACATTTTCGAAACAAGGACAATTTGTAAAAAGAAATAAAAGTCAAGCATAATATTATTATCCAGAGATAACACTGTTAACATTTTATACATACTTTGCCAGTTAAGAGAAGTACGTGATTTTTTTCCTTGCAAAGTGCTATACTTATGCATCCTGCCTCTTTTTCCCTTTATCAAAGGTTGTGAACATTTCTCCACGATATTAAGCCTTCTTCTGACACATAGTTTTCACGACTCCCTACTATTCTATCACACAGATGTTAGTTTAACTAATACCATATGCTTGGACATTTTGGTTGTGTCCATTTTTTGCTGCTATAAATAATATAATGTAGACCAATGCAAGCTGCTCCCTTGCTCTGGTTGTAAGTCATTTTATCCTTCCTCAAAGCCATTGGCTATTTGGTGGACTAGAGAAACTTCACTACCCTTGCTCACAACACAAGAACAAATTTAAATCTATTCAAGCTAGGAGCAGCCCTGAATGTGCTCCCAGTATAAAAGACATTTATACTCAGTTCGTCTATTCATAGATGGATTACTTCAGACAAAATAGAATCCCTTGACTGATCCCCCATCGGCCCTGGCCATCTTTTCTACAAGGAAGGCAAGCTTATTCTAGTAGCGATGGAAGGCGAACCCTGTCAGTGGCGTTTATCAACGCTTTTTATCTCACAGCACACTTGAAGTTATACTTCTGTGGCACACTTAAATTATGTTGATTAAAAAAAAGAGCAAAAAGAAGAATGTACTTATTGTGCTTTGAACTTCTTTTGAAAATAATTTAATTAATGATCTTAAAAAGTTTTTGCAGCATACCTAAAATCTCTCATGGCACACCAGGGTGCCGTGGCACATCGCATGAAAATCACTGATTTTTAGCAAGGTAAACCTGTAGGGGCAATTGCAAGCAAGCATTCTGGAGTGAATCATTTTGTAATCATCTTTCGTGTTTAGCATTTTCCGTGTCACTGGTCTGCTCCCGTAGATAATGCGGGTGGGTATAATAAATAGCCCTGCCTCCCAGCATGCCAAGGAGTTTACTGAACCGCTGTAGTTTTCCCTGGCAGAGAGGGGAAAGCAGGGTTTAGGAGCACCCAGAGATCTCCAGTTGAGAAACCAGGGCAAAATCTAGGCTGTCAGTTTCTAATTCATGTCAGTCTCAAGAAACTCAAGCTGCCACGTAGGGTGTGACTTAGTACACCTCCTGTTTCCTTATCCCTGGGACTATAGCAGGCCAGCAAGGAAATGTGCTGGGGGCAGGGGCTGCATGCCTGGGATGCTGGGCCTGGGTGGAGGCAGGTTCTCCCCATTCCATCGCCCCCCTTCCCATTCCCATGGCCCTACTATTACCTCCAGAGACTATTGGAAACTATTTAAGGAAGAAATTCTCATTTGAAAGGCAAAGTCTAGACCCCATTGCCTTTCTGAGAGCCTGAGACTTGCTAAAGAGGATGATTAAGGAAGACTTAATGGAGAGCGACTGAGTTCAAAGGGCATGGTGGAGGGTGGTGGTGGTTAGTGTACATAAAGGTAGAAATGGGCAGAGAAGCACGGGGGCGGAAGAAGTACTGATGTGTATGTGTACATACAAGCACACACACACAACCCCGCTTATCCTCTCAGTTTCTGGGAGGTGAAATTGTGGTCTCAAGTGCATAGGAACACTTGCAACAAGCTCTTAAAAGCAAGTGGGGGTGAGGAGCTTGGGGAATCACGACAGTCCCCTTAGGCAAACATTTTAATCACACCTCCAAAAGGTCCTCCTCTCTTCTCAGCTGCTCTAACATGTCAGCAGACACTCCTGCCCAGTCTGACAGCCCCACGTACACAAACAAAGCTCCCCAGTGAGCCATTCCTTTCCCAAGTGGCTAAGGGGTCTTCTGGGGGAGGAAGGGCTCTTTCTGAGCTGATCCACACAGGCTGATGAGCGCAGCTGTCTCCTCCTCCAGGGAAGATTTACTGCCACAGAGCACGGCTGCCTGCCACCACCTCCCTCCCAGCCCCCGTCTTTCTCCCAAGCCAAGGATTCAGGGTGGGGATGTTTATAGAGGGGACGCTGGGAATAGATCAATATTCCTGTTCCAGTGATTGAGGAGCTGTGCAAAGACAGTGGGAGCTGCTCTTCATGCCTATAATTGGATAACAGCAGCACCACTATAAATGCCAGCCTTGAAAAAAGTCCCCACTTCTAACTGGCCCAGGTGGCAAGCACCTGCATCTTGGCCTCTGGTGATTAAGAAGAAGGGTGCCATGTCCCTTTGCCAACCTTTTACTCCAAAGATATGAATTTCCTCTTGGCCCATTCGATTTCAACCCTCCCTCTTTACCTACAGGGATGGGCCATACTCTGTTCCTACTACAGTTTTCCTCTCCCTACCACTTGGTCCCTACCTGCAGCCTCTGTCCTCTCAGCATCATAGAGCCCCGTGTGGTCATAGGCTGATGAGAGCTTGAGAGCCTGAGATGGGCTCAGCCTTGTTCTAAGAATTTCTCACATGTTAACTCATTTAGTCCTCACAGCAACTCCAGGAGATGGGCAGTATTATCATCCTTGTTTTCCAGAGAGGCTTGTTAACTTGTCTAAGGACTCACAGCTAAGGAGTGGCAGGGTGAAGATCTGAACTGGCAGTCTGGCTCTGGGGTCTTGCTCTTAAGGCCACACTGCAGGCAGAAATGAAACAGCTCCACTTCTACTGGCCCTACTGCTGGCCCAGTTCTGATCTCAGGACTTACTCTGACTACAGGATTCTGTTTTGCTTTTGTGGTTGGATTCCTTCTCTGGAAACCCAGTGTGCTCATCTCCACAGCATACCCTAAGAAGTGCTATTCTTACCATCCTTCCTGTCAAGATCTGGCATCCCACCCTGGGCCCATTCTAATGGGCACAGCCGTAGACCTTGCTGATAGATGCCAGATGATAAGAATAATATCATACTCAACTCTGTGTCCCATACAGAGTCCTAGTGTGGTGCCTAGCACATAGGAGCTGAAGCAAATCAGTGCCAAAATGCTCTGTGCCTCAGTTTACTCATCTATACAATGAGACAGCAATAGCAAATACAGAGTTTTGTGAAAATGAATGAAGTGAACGTATGTAAGGTTCTTAGAACAATGTCTGGCCCATGGCAAGCACAGTAAGGGTTGGAACTTACTATTATCAAAGTCATTTCTCTATATGGCCAGGAGGATTTGGGGCTCTGGGATTCTAATCCTGGCCTTGCCACTTCTCAGATCTATAATCTTTGACAGTTGACCCAAATTTCGATACTTGTTTTCCCATTTGAAAAGTTATGTGCATACTTGTACCTCACAGGGATTTTTGAAAATTAATCGATAACATGCAAAGTAGTATGCCTGGCACAGAAAAAAGATCTCAATAAATGATAGCAAAAAATTATTATGATTTCAATTGTCATTTTAAAAGTGGGACTCATGTTTAAGGCATTTTGGGCCACCCAGGACTATTTCTGTGAGAGTTCTCTCTTTGATGTGCATGAGCGCGCGTGCACACACACACACACACACACACACACACAACCACGAACTCACCTCTGTGCTTTCCCTTCCCATTTATGGTACAATAAGGCATCTGGAGTTTCAGCCGTCCACTATCAACCTATGGAAGCAGGGCCTCCTGTTGCAAGGAGGAACTCTGGCCCTTGAAGTCCTGGAAAGCATCCATTCCTCACTCCTGCTGCTGAGGGGTCACAACAACATCACAGCCATCTGGACGGAGTGTCTTGACTAGGTCCTTCAGGGAATGGGTCATTCAGAGGACAGGGAGGGTGAGCTTCCCTTTAGCCATCCAGAAATCACTTGCCCATGAATCTGGGCCTGGTGGTGAGGCAGGTTCCCAGGGCTGTGCTTCTCTACAGCGGTGATGTTCAGCCAGAGGATCTCAGTATGCCGCAGAAATGTTTCAAGATCATTAATTAATTTTTTTTTGACATTCAAGGCAACGTAAGTATACTCTTTTATTTTTGGATCAACATAATTTAAGTGTGCCCCGAAAATTTAACTATAGGTTCAAGTGTGCCGTGAGATTTTTAAAAAGGTTGAAAAACCTTGACTTAGGAGGGAGAGCTGGCAGTGTGGAATATCCAGGTGGCTGTGAGCACACTCACATCTCCAGGAGTCAGGAGTCCAGGGGTGTGTCAGGATCCCTCACTATCTCCCCAGGCAGAGCTAGCTAGAGTCCCACATGGTAGCAGGAACCCAGCGTTCCCCAGAAACATGGCAAGAGATACTTGTTGCAGCTAGTTGTGGGGAAGCCTAGGGAGCCCCTAAAATGAAATAACTCCCCCACCCACCTGCCATACTCACACAGAGAGCTTGGCACTGGCAAGCCGCAGATGCCCAGGGAAGAAGAGGATCGGAGCCCTAGGGTTACTCCTGATGATTTGATTTTAACCATGGGAAGTTTCTCTGATTGTGATATCACCATATTGTTGTTTCTGGGGAAGCATCCATTTTGGAGGGGGGGAGACTTAGCCTAAAGGGATTTATTTACTGCTGGAAAAGCCAAGGAGACAGCTCCTCTCTTTATTAGTGAACATGTGACACGTAAAACGAACAGCGGAGGCATCCTCAGATCTAAGAGTGTCCAGCTCCCGTGGCAGAACCCAGCATGGAGGATGGCCACTCTGCTTCCAGGACTTCTTCCACCTTCTGTTTCCCACAGTCCTTGCGTGTGTCTTTATGCCACTGGGAGCCCAGTTCATTCTGTTGTTGCTGCCTTCTCCAAGCAGCCTCCCTTAATCCATTAAGAGGAAGATGCAGCGACTCAGCTACCAAAACATGAACCATCAAGAACCAGTGTTTTAATTTGTTTAAATAGGAAAGAGGGAAGAGAAGGGTCATCAGTGAGATCCACACGGCAACACCATTGGAACGAGGAGGGGATGAAGGGAGGAGGAGAATGGTGGCTGTCTGGTCCTTTCCAGGCAGGGAGAGTTGCCTGCTGAGTACGTCATGGGGCTTAGCTCAGCCATCTGGAAAGGCCCTCCATAGTGAAGGCATTGAGGATGGGAGATTCTAAAGACCCTGCCACACCTTCTGCCCCCATGGTCACCATTAGCATGGGCTGTGACAGTCTGGAGTAGTGGCCAGTCAGCTGAGAGGTGAGTCAGCACTGTGGTCCTTTTAGGAAGAATGGTTGCAAAGACACAGAGCCACATTGACTGTGTGGCCTCTTATCCCAGATAAGGCAGCCAGGGGATGTCAACACTCAGGACTCCAGGTAGATGTTTTATGCCCGTAGTAGGAGCCCAGAGGAGAATCATAGGTCCACTCAGTCCCGGGAGGCTACAAAGAGGCTTCAGCCCTAGGCACCTAGGACGTGCACAGACCAAAAGCTACAGATCTGATGTCTCTAGGCCTTTTTTTTTTTGCTCTGGGAACCACACTGATGGGATAGGTGACCCCAAACTCCATTGGGGAGGTACCTGGGAACACCCTGCTTTGCTGGTAGGCTGGGGAGAATTACAGGTGTTGGTCTGAGGAGCCAACAGACTGGTTTCAAACCTGTGACTTGCCCATGGAAAACTGGTTCCATTTTTTAACAACTGTCAACTTAGCTCCATCTGAGCCTGGGCAGACTGGCTAGCTGGGCAGAGTTTGAAGAAATGAGTGGCAATTGCAGTCTCACCTCTCACTCGCTTGGTCAACTGAAACCTCCTGGATGCTCAGAGGCCAACAAAAGCAGACAGTGTGGCTCTCCCCATCGTGGAGGTCGAGGCCAGCACTGGCTTTCAGAATTGGCACCTGGAGGACACTCCAATCACTGCCCAGGGGGACCTGTGTGAGGCTTGTCAGGGGAAAATGTGAGATGCAGATGGAGGCATCCAGGGAGGCGTTGAGATGGGCTGGATCTGGAGTGACAATAAATGTCCATGCAACATTAGGGAACACACCAGGGTGCAGATCTGAGTGTACATGGAGTGTGTGTGTGTGTGTGTGACTAGAAGAGCTGGGGGGGGGGAGCAAAAAACTGAAAAGGGGTGGGGGGAAAGTTGTTTCTATCCCTGTAACCATTAGAAAGAAAATAAAGTCCAAATTGCGTTCAGGGCTGCTGGGACAGAGGAAGAGAGGCAGGAATGGAAAAAACAGGCCATAAAGATGCCAGGGCTCCTAAGCAGAAACATCTGTTGAAGTCATAAGACTAGGGGCCTGGTCAGGCTTCTAACAAACCCAGGAAGAGGAGAGTCTGTACTGGATCAGGACTACCCTTGTCTGCCCCATGCCGGGCTCCTGGGACCAGCGTACGTGCGTGAGGAAGAGATACCTTCTCCAGGGCTGGGCCTGGCCTGGCTTTGAGCAGGAGAGGGAGGAGAGGGGAGAGTGCAGGAGGGCTCTATGGCAGTCATGGAAGAAGTTTTGAGTATGTATTTATTTAAAGCTTTAACTCACTGGGGTAACCTGGTGAGCCACAAGTCTCAAATTCTGCAGCTAAAGAAAGAAGACAGGGGATGGAGGGGCAGTTGCTGACTTGCATGGGAGCAGGAGGCTGTGCTGGATGTCTGCAAATGTAGACACTCTTTTATTTGTGATTTTCATCCGTGGCCAACTGTCCAAGGTTCACCTCTTTGAATAACTACAAAAATAGTGTCTACCATTTATTGGCCATGTTCTATTCTCTACATTGCATTCCTCACAAGTATCACCTCACTTAATTCTCTAGCAAGTTTGCCCTGCCTAGAATGCATAGAGACATGCATGGCCGTCTTCGGGAAGGATCTCTATAAGAATTATCATCCTAAGCAAACCAAAGCTTAGGGAGGTTAAGCAACCTACCCCAGCCATCCAGCCAGTACATTCCAAGAACACCCAAGAGCCGCCTCCTCCTTCGTCCCCCAACAAGACTGATTTGAAAAACAGCTTCAGCCAAGCCCCATTGGGAAAACAGCTTTGCAAAATCAGCGCAACATTTATGGAGACCTCAGGGTCCCTGCAGACCCTTGTGGCTTGTCCATTACATTAGCTTAGACAAGCGGGAGGGAACTGTAGTCAGACAAAGGGAAGCTGATTAAAACCCCCACGACAACAGCAGAAATGAAATCCAGACCCTCTACAACTTGCTTGTGGGGAACTGTCAAAGAGCCATTTACAAGGCTCCACTATGAAAGTTAGGTGCTGTGTCTCCTCTCCCTAGAACCACCCCTGCCCCCCAAGACCAGATCTTGCCTGCCCACAGTCAGTCATTGCCTTTACCCACAGCTGTCCCGCACAAGACAGCTGGGCCTCCAAGGGCACCCTGGGTCTTTATTTCACATGTAGGGAAACTGGAGATGAAAGGCAGCCACTGTTAACCATGGAGTTCATGGTCAGGGGACTATAAATTCCCCCAGGAAATTAAAACGTGAAATGGCAAGAGGACGGCTAAAGCTGCACCTCCCTGGCTGCATCCCCCTGTCTTGGAGAAGCAAAGGATTTTGGTGTTCCCTGAGCAATGACTCTGTGCTAACCAACATTCAACAGGGAGGGGGTCTGCGGGGCTGGCTGATGCCTCACACTGGCCCTTTATGGTAGAGCACACCACCTCTGCTTTACTGGTTAGGAAACAGAAGCTCAGAGAGGGGCCTTAGCTTACACAAAGTCACATAGTTACTGAGTGACAAAGCTGGAATTAGGATCTGCAAGGCCGGGAATTGCTCACGTATTCTTTCCTGTGCTCCACTGGGTGTCTCAAACTCTGCATGCCTCGCGACAGAGGGCCGTCTCTCCGCGTCTGGGACCAGCTCCCAGGGAAGGCCTGGTGCAGGTCCCAGGCCACACTCTGAGTGAGGACCTACACCACACCATCTTCTTTAACCCACACTGGTCTGTGCCATTCCTCTCCTTCTACTGAGATTTCCCACCAAATTCCAGAGATGACCAAAAAACCACATGGCACAGCCCAGGCAGCTACGCTATGTGCCTAATTATTGTAAATCTCACTCTTGCCTATGACTTGGCTGAGCGCTATAAACCTAGCATCAGCTTTGGGTAACAAAGGCTGCCAGGGGCCTGCCTCAGAGATCCCAGAGGCTGATGGCAAAGGACAGCTGCTCCTGTGGGGCCGGGATAGCGCTTTGGGGCAATTCTGTATCTCAGGGGATTGAAGTGATGAAATCTGTCTTAAACCGCCCCTCCCACAAGCTCACAGGAACTTCCTGCTCAGACCAGCAGTGGAAATTAGGGGTTTGCTCTTCCAGCGCCAATCTCAGTGGGAAAAGTAGGAACGCGAAGCAGGACAGCAAGGGGCTGCTTTGGAGTGAGCCCGGATGTCCTGGGCTCCTGGTTCTGCTCCATTTGTAGGTGGGGGAGGGATCTTCTCTGGCCTTAGAGTCACAGCCTGAGATTCTGCATTTCCCTAGGGCTTGCTCAAGGGCTCTGCGTACCAATCCTTCAGGAGGGTTGGGGTGATCTACATTCCACAGAAAGGAGGGACTGGGAGAGGCTGGGGCTCATATTTGCTCCTCAGCACAAAAGCAGGAATAGAAAGTCAACCCAGAAAATCCAGCCCCAGCCCCTGCAGTACCCTGACGCCTCTTCCCCTCCCTTGCCTCTGCAGCAGGGTTCCTTCTTTCAAGACACCACTGAGAGCCTCCTCTGCGCAGGCGCTGTACTGGGCGCTGACAAAGAGCAGAGAGCAGGATTCTCTAGCTGCTGGCTCCATGGAGCTCACAGCCAGAAGGAGCTGGCTTTCAAACCTGTAACTGGAGTTCCACAGGGTGGATGCTGAGAGGGGTGTCTGTGAAGCCGAGGTCACGTGCTCCGGGTACACACTCCTGACCCTTTGGGTCTACACTCATGCTGCTTTGCAAACATGAGTCCCCCTTACCCTATAGCCTGGCCCCACCTCCCCTGACACCACTGTTCTAGAACCCGCTGGACACCTTAGTTAAAATCAGAGACACACCTGGGCTTGCACTTCTATGGGCATCTCAGCACAACAACTGGTGAGGCTGTTTCTTGGGAATTTTGCAAATGTTTGCCTTGGTCAAGAATAAGGTGTGTGGAGGGGAGAGGTCAGGTCAGGAAGGGAAGAGACCTGTCAAGGCCGGTTGTGCACAACAGAGGAGGAACGTGCTGTAGCGTTGGACAGGTCCATCGGGTTACTCGGGGCTGAGACTGCCCAGCTCCCAGCAGTCCTCTGGGCAAAGCGACATGCTTAGGATAGGACTGCTGCAGTCCTGCCTCACCATGCTGACCTCAGAGAGTTGTGATTGTAGTTTTTCACCCCCCCCCACTTTCGTTATCTTCCCTACCATGGGCTAGAGGTGGTGGGTGAGGGTTGGTTTGAAGAAAGACTGATTGCAGCCGGTGCTCTGTGGACGGGAAGCGGAACGTGCCGTGGACGCTGTGCAGGGCCATGATGAGCTCTGCAGCAGATGACCCGTTGCCTTGGCAACGCTAATGAAAAGCAGGCCTCGGAGAGGGCCAGGGACCCCTGTAGGCTGAGTTATCTCCCCCCTCTGTAGCTTTCCTTGCTTCCCCACCAACAGCCTCAGATCAAACTCCCCGAATATTTATAAAATCTCTGCCAGAAACAGAGAAAGTCAGCTGCCCGGCCAGGCGTCTGCCCACGTCTTTCCGGAGCTGCTCGGGTGACACTCTCCAACGTGGCTCATTATTCTGTTTCTCTTCCTTGCAGTGAGCAGGACAACCAGAGAGAGAGAGAGAGAGAAACAAATGTTTGCTCTGCCTCATTCTGGCTGATTTTGAATCAGGGAGTTTACTGAGAGTTTAGTCCCCAGCCCCTCCCTGCTCTTCTAACCCAGGTTTGTTTCTAACTCTATCCCACCGTCTGTTAAAGCAGGGCTGTAATTTAGAGCCATCAGCCTGGCTTCTCCTTCCAGCTTATTGCACCCACCAGCCTCTCACCTAGGGCTCTTCCTTGGGCCCTGGAAATGGCCCAGGGAAGACTTGCTAAAAAACTCTCTGTGCTTCCAAAATGAAAAAGCAAGGGATGACAGGAGCAAAAGGAGCCAACCTCTCCGCCACGGTAAAGCAGGACTAGGCTTATTCCCCTTGAAGAAAAGAGAGTTCCTAAAGCTCCCCTTGGGGATACAGCAGGAAAATAAGGCTGGTCTGTGAAAGTCTAGGCAGCCTCAGTTAATCACTTTTTTTGCCTGGTGGTTATTAAAATACAAAGAACTTTAAAAATATAGGGTATACAGAAATGGGATGTGGCTTTAGGCTTTGCTATTGCCCAGCCAAGGAGTTTGTTCTGGGATTGTCCTCATGACTGTCCTGTCCCTTGGGCAACAGAGACTCCCAGGAAGAGAGGTGGAAGGTGCCAGTGGGCAGGTCCTGGGTTGGGTCAGAAGGGCAGAGTATGATCTGAGTGTAATGCCCAGCTCTGCCAAACCCAGCAGGTTCAGGCTGGGTAAATTATGAAACCTCCCTCTCCCTCGGCTTCCTCATCTTCAGAAATGAGCACTGGACTAGATGATCGTCAAGATTTCTTCTAGTTCTATGACTTCCCTGTAACAAGAAAGAATAAAAATGCTGCATGGCATAAAGTACAAATATAAATACCACTGGTGGGCCAAATGGGGGGGTCCAGGTGGTAAACAATATAGGTGATAGAGCAGGAGAAGAGTAACGTGAGAGTTGGGAGCCTCTCGTGAAGGTGACATTTCCAGTACACCTGGAAGGATGAGGCCAGGGGGACTTTGGATAGAAATGAGGAGAAGAGTTGAGCAAGGGCCTGTGAGCAGGTGTTAGTAGCAGGCTAGGCGCACAGAGGAGGAGGTGAGCTGGTGGGAGTGCAGGTAAATGCTGGGAGACCCTGGAAGGTCAGGTTCAGCAGCTAAGGCTGGTCTGGAAGTGCAGCAGGTGCGTGTGATAGGCGGAGAAGGAGAAGACAGCTCCTGCCTCTTTTAAGATTAATGAGTCTCCTTCGAGTGACCCCCACCAACACCCTGGCTGTGAGAGATGTAGGGAAACCAGATATCGTAGGACATGTAGCAGCTGGAGCTCAGGACCCTCAACCTTTGGCTCACGTGGCCCCAAGGAGGCTTTGGGTTCTAATGATTGAGGGATCTAATTCTCCAGAGACACGTCCTTTTGTCACCTTTCTGCCAAGGAGGCCAGCCAAGTGGCACAGGCTGGTGGGGATTAGAGTCAAGGAATGTGAGAGTAGGAGAACAAGCTTTCCACTGTGTCGTGAGCATGAGACAATGACACCTGCATGACCCCGAGGCACGAGGTGTGGGGCAGACACCCAGCCCGGCATGGGGGAGGCGCCTGGGCATTGTGAGGACTCTTCTAGGAAACCTCCAAAGCTCCTCCTCCCACTTGTCATCAGCTAACCTCACTCCCACTGGGCACTCTCACTTGTCTGGTGACAAGAGTGGCCTGTGCTATGGCCCATGTGGGAGGAGGGGTCTGCTCTGGCGGTCCTCCACCCACAGCCCAGCCACAGGCAAAGCATCCACACCTTAAAGCAGTGGTTCTCAACCTTCCTAATGCCGCAATGTATTTTCATTGTTAAAAAGGGGTCGCAACCCACAGGTTGAGAACCACTGCCTTAAAGGACCTTGTCCATCAAGAATTCACACATGCCAGTGTTCAGGGCCTTGCCACAGGCTCTCAAACCTTAGAATTCTCTGGCCAATGCTGAGTCAAATCCCAAGACCGGTTTGGAGTAGGGGCCATGCTGGGACAAGTGGGCTGAACATCCACATAAGTACTTGAGCTCAAGTTCCTTCCTAGTGCTAGACAGAGCCAGGGTCTGAAGCCGGCCCAGGGCTGGTTCTGCTCAGGCAACCACGTTCCAGTGTGGAACTCTAAGGACTTCACAAGTTCCAGATTCAAGCTTGGCTTTCAGGATATCGTGAAGGTATTTTGTCAAGGTAGGAGGAGAGAACATACTATATTTAATAGTTTGTTCACATGATTTGTAGCTTTCAAATATTTGGACATATGGAAGCTGGCTTCCATTGTCCTCTTACTTGGCTCCTATCTCTATTTCTAGGGGATGTTACAGCCCCTCCTCCTTCTTACAATTAAGCATCACCTTATCTCTGAAGAGCTTTGCCCCCTCCTGGCAGGGCTGCAGGTGCCATAGACAAACCTGATGGGCAAACCCAATGGACACAAGGCCTTGGCAAGCCATAGAGCCTTCTTGTGCCTTAAAATCACTCTACCCCAGCCATTAGGCACAGTGGCAGAGTCCAGATCAACAGAGGGTCCTAAACTCTCCCAAGTGTGTCCCTCTGGCCTTGATCACCTCATGAGAATTGAGATCCTCTGTGGGCACTAAGGGCCTCCCTTATAGGGGAAGAGTGGGTCCCTGGGTGATTCTTAGAGACCTTGGAAAATCCTCTTGGCCTGCTCAAACACCTGCTCCCCACCTCGTACTCTGCCTCCACTAGCGGAGGCCTGAAGTTTGGTAGCAGGCACCAAAGCCTGTCATTCATTTCTGGGTCTCCTACTTCATGCCTTTGCTCAGACTGTTAAACAGATGCTCCTTCAGTTGTAACGGGGCTTTGTCCAGATAAACTCATAAGTTGAAAATACTGTTAAATCAAAATCGTACCCAGTACCCACCAACATCATAGCTTAGCCTGGCCTACCTCGAACGCACTCAGCACGCTCACATCAGGCTGTCGTTGGTCAAAATCACCTGGCAATGCAGTGCACCACTGAGTTCTGGTCATTTACCTGTGTGCTCCCTGCTGCTGCCAGCACCGCAGCAGAGCAGCACACTGCCTTCTCTTGACTGTCTTGTAGTTTTTGCACCATCTCAAAAAATCATGAGTCAAATCATCATAACTAGGGGACCACCTGCACTTTGAATGCCCTACACTCCATCTTAAAGGCAGATTACTAACAAAGAAGGCCTGACAGACTGATCACAGGTAATCCATCCCTTCTCCATAAAAAAAAAAAAAAACAAAAAAAAAAACTACATTATTGTTGCAATTACTATTATAAAAAATAACTTAGATGCTCGTGGAAAAAAATTAAATCATACAAGTAGAAAGTGAACAGCAGACTCTCCTTCACTGATCTGGACTCCAGCCCCCTTCACCAAAGTACAGCCGCTGTGCCCCTGTGCAAACGGCCTGCGCACAGCCAATCCTCCTCTCGTTCACACTGCCACCTGCTACTGAAATCTCCAAGGGTAGAGGATTGAAGAGAGATGAGAACAGAGCCGTGGCTAGAACCTGGGGCCTGCTTGATGGGACCGGGAGAGGACAGTAACTGTGAAAAGAAAGGAGAGACGTAAGGAGGCAGACACACGGAAGAGCACAGTGTTGTGGACACTAAGAGGAGCTGGCGGGGGCCGGGGAAGGTGAATGTTCCCAGGATGGCAGAGGAAGGGCTCAGGAAGGGCTGGAAAGAAAGCAAACTCAGTGGAGGCGGCAGAGGAGCAGCCTGTGGGTCTCAGGCTCTACTCCCGCTGCTCGCCGTCCTAAACACTTCCCACCCGTGAACTCATATCTTCGGGACAAGAATCTGCATTTGCAGATGAGGAAACGGGGATGCAGAGTGCTGATAGTCCCAGGTCGCACGCTTGTACAAGGGGGCGGGGTGCGATTTGGACTCTGGAGAGCAGCCATGTGCTAACCATTACACTCAAGCCAAACCATAGCTGGCCAGGGAACAAGCCGGAGGTGAGGAGTGGGGCATAGTGGCAGGGCCTCCCCAGCAAAGCTTCCAGTCTGAGAGGACCCTCCGGGACATCAAGGAGACTGAGGGAGGAGAGGAAAGACATCCAAGGGATGATGAGGGGAGTCTGAACCCAAGCCCTGCTTTGTCCCAGGACAGAGGGAGCCAGTGGAGGCCTCAAGGAAGGCAGGAAAGGTGGTCGGTCTGGAGAATTCTTCACTGGTGGTGCCTTGCAAAAGTCCCTTTCAAAGCTCCATGCTGGCAGCATGGGTCCTTTCCTTCTCCCGTCTGTCGGCCAACTCCCCTCCTGGGTACTGCCGCCTCCCCACGCTGGGCAGATGGTTGCAACAAGGCCCTTCATGGATCCCTGTGCCCTTGACTGGGCCTGGTGTGCTTAACTACAGAAAATAGGATGCCTGTGAGCTGCCTCAAGCATTGTCTCCCTTCCGTTTGACTGTGGGGCCAGCTAGCCTTCTTGGAAGGGACAGGGGTGGGGAAGAGAAATTGGAGCTGTTAAGTGTGCCCCACGGCATAGCTCTGCCCAGGCTGATTTGGGAGTTGCTGGTGTGTTTAGAAACCAGGCAAATGGGCTGCCAGATAAAATATGGAACACCCAATGCAATTTGCATTTCAGACAAGCAAGGAATCATCTTTCAGTACACATATGTCCCAAATATTTTATGGAACACACTATACTAAAAATTTATTCAATGTTTATCTGGAATTCAAATTGAAATGGGTGTTCTCTCTTTTTATTTGTGATATCTGGCAACCCTACCCTCAAACACAAATAGCCTAGCCTGGTTCCTAGGACTTGGTCAAAGAAAACTCCAGGGCTAGTGCTACCCCTGTGATCTAGTGGACCTGTGCTAAGTCCTTATGCTCCAGAAAAAAAAATAAATCTCGGAGCTGCCTCAGTTCATTGTCTGGGAAGTTAAGAGGTCCCTCCTCTGGCCCCCTTTGGTGGGCCCTGTATCTCCCTGGGTGGTAGCTGGAGGGAAGGAGAGGAAGGAGTTTGGCCATTTGGAAGCATCTGGACAAAGGACTTGAAACAGAAACACCAGGTGCTTCTGGGAGGCTGAGAAGTGACTTGTCTTTATATCCTTGAACTTTCAAGGTGAGTGAAGCTGTGTGTATAACAGGAGATTGGTGGTGGCAATCTCTCAACAGAGAGTTGAGGGGGAATCCCCCATCAGTGCCTCCCAGGACACCCTCTCTACTCTGCATAGAACCATGCAGGGGGCCAAAGGAAAGGCTATTTAGGGTGGGTGGGCAAGGATGGGCAACTTACTCAGGTCCACACAATGAGCTAGAGGAAAACCAAGCCTATGACCCCAATTGCTAAACATTCCAGGACTTCCAAGGAGCTAGGTCTTGGGTAGGTCAAATGATAGATCTCCCAGACATGCTCCTTTCTCTGGTCACCTCTCTACCTACTTGGTGTTGGAAGGCACACACACCTGGGCATGGTGTCCAGACCACCTTCCCTGAACTCCCTTCCAGATTTTGGTCCTCACAATCCTGTGACCCACTCCTTTCTAACTTGGCTTTCAAAGTTTATTATAAAGGGCCTTCATCTGTGAATTGACATATCCTTCAAGGAGTAAGGTTATCAAAAAATATTCAGGACCTAGGCCTCAGATACACAGTTTTGTCTGTTTTTCACTAATCGCATAGCAGATCATGCATGAGGTGGGCTGGTAGAGTCTGAAACGTCTGTGAAGACCGTTGTTTCACGTTTTCTGTGGAGGGAATATTACTTTACTTCATTCATCTTTGCTTTTAACTTTCCTTAGCTGCGTGTTCCAACAGCCTTTGCCACAGTCTTTTGCAAAGGCAGTGACATGTTTGACAATGTGTCATTGACAACCCTCTGCCACAGAAGAGGGATGATCACCAGGCTTTTGCTTAAAGTCCTACCGAGCAGTACACACACCCAACATGCCCTCTGAATTGAACCTACCCTTGACAGCATGTCTGACTCCATTCATTCACTTAATAAATATTGAGTACCCACAACATGGCTGGGCATGCGACTGAGAAAATACACCAAGTCCCTTCTTTTATTTGTGTGTGAGTGTGTGTGTGTGTGTGTGTGAGAGAGAGAGAGAGAGAGAGAGAAAGAGGGCTTAATAAACAAATAATTCTGGTAACAACAAGTACTTTAGAGAAAAATAAAACAAGGAATGGGGGCTAGAGCATGCTTAGGGTGCCTCTCTCTGTTTCTTTTCCATAGGGAGGGGAGGAAAAGCTTTTCTGGTAAGGTGATATTTTTGGAGACCAGGAGTGAGGAAGCTGGTCTGGGATAGAGCATCCTCCGGCAGAGGGGCAGAGTGCTCAGCAAGGACGAGGGGTCCTGCAGCAGGACGTGCCTGTCATGTTGGAGGAAGACTGCAGAGGCCAGCATGCCTACAGAGAGCACGGGAACGGGAAGAAGGGGCAGAAGAGGAGGAGGGTCATATCATGCAGGGCCTCGTAGGCCATTATAAGGACATTGGTACTCTAAGTGAGCTCGGAAGCCCCCGGAGAGCTCTGAGCCGGGGTGTGACATGACTGTCTGGCTGGGGTGCTGAGAAGATTGGTGGGGGCATGGGAAGGCTGGCAGCAGAGGCCAGCTGCAGGCTCTTGCAGTCATTTAGGCAAGAGATGCTGGAAGGTTTTCCCAGAAGGTAGCTTTGGGGGTGATGAAAAGTTGTAGGATTCTGGATTTAATCTGAAGGAATTGCCGACAGGATTTTTGCTGAGCACTCCGCCCCTCTGCAGGATGAAGCTCTATCCCAGACCAGCTTCCTCATTTCAGGTCTCCAAAAATATCACCTTACCAGAAAAGCCTTTCCTCCCCTCCCAATGGAAAAGAGACAGAGAGAGTCACCCTAAGTACTCTCTATCCCCCATTCTTTGTTTTATCATTCTCTAAAGCACTGATGGCTTAGGTGTAAGATGTGAAATTCCCAGAGGAGACGAAATGATTCCAAGACTTTTGGCCTGAACAAATGGAAGGATGGAGTGGCCCTGTATAGATGTGGAGACCTTGGGAGGGGGATATTGAGAGAAGGATGTGAGTCTGAGTTTGATTCTGGATGTGCCCACTTGGATGTGCCCAGACATTCCAGTGGAGATGGCAAGCAGGAATTAGCACTATGGTTCTGGAATGCAGGGGAGAAGCCGGGGCCAGAGGTCTAATCTAACAGCCAGCAGATGGATGTCATCTAGAGCTACGTGATGGCATGAGATCCCACAGGGAGTGAATGGAGACAGAGAAGAGAGGAGGCCTGAGGCCAGAGCCCTGAGCCACCTCTCTGCTCTAGCAGCAACGCTGAGGAGCCTTGCTTGCGTTCAGTGGTGAGTCAGCCACAGCAGAGGCTGGTTGCTTTTAGGTGCAGACTTTCTAAATCAAGAATAGGCTTTCAGAGCAGGCTCTAAGATGGTCAGCACACCTGTTCCACTTCCTCTGGGGAAGGCAGTCGGGGAGCTGGGCAGATCTTGGCACCCTTCTGTGATATAGTAAGGAATATACATTAAGTCTCTGTTAGGGTTACTGGCATATAGCCCCGACAACCCTAGACTCTCCAGAGTTATGAGTGTCCTTGCTTGCTAATGAGGGCCTGGGGATCCCTAGATAGCTTTAGGATGGGACTGGCTACTCCAAAGTGCAGGGCAAAGTTAGAGGGCTGGGACTTTCAGCCCCGCCCCCAACCTCCAGGGGAGCTAGTCGCCAATGGGCCAGGATCTAATCAGTGATGTTTACACTAGGAACTTCACAGAACCCCTCCAGGGAAGGGTGAGAAGCACTACCTGTGTGATGGACACACTGAGGGGCCAGCGGAGAGGGCACGAGTGCCCAGAGCCCCTTCCCCATACCTTCCCATCTGGCAAATTATTTAACCTGAGGCAGGGATTGTGAGAACCTCCAAATTAGTAGCTGGTTGGTGAGAGAGCAGTTGGAGACTTGGGACTTGTGATCAGCGTCTGAAGGGGCAATCTGTGGTAGGAGCACTTAAGCCTGTGTGAACTGTCACCAACTCTGAGGGGACAGTCAGTGTCAGAACCGAATTGAATTGTGGGACACCCAATTGTCCAGAGGGTTGGAGAATTGGCTGGTATAGGAACCCCCCCCATATAAATATAAATATATGGTGTCAGAAGCGTTGTGAGTAAAACAGTTCAGACCATACATCCAAGGTCCCACCCAGGGAAGAGGGGGTGAGACTCCCTCTGAGGGCACGACAGGCCGGCTGCATAGGCAGGAGTCTATGGGCATGGTCACATGAGGGGATGATGGTGTGCTGGTATCTGGCACTGGGGCCTTGTGACCCAGAGGTGAGGAGTAGACTAACCAATGTTTACTAATGGATTCTAAGAGGCTGAATATGCCTGGGCGTGGGGCGGTGCTGTAGCTCCTATCTCTGCATAGGCAGGTGAAGCCAGAGAAGTGGGCAGAGAGGAACTTTTCAATGTTGTGTTTAAGAGAGCGGCCAGTGTAGTCAGAGACACTTGGCCTCAGCTCCTTGGGTAAGTTACTAAACCACACCATAACTAAGGAGCTGTGGCTGGCAAGTGACAAGTGAGCAGTAAACAGCCGCTGTCAGTGTTGTAATGATCATTCATGGTTTCAGGACAATCTGCCTGTGTCCAGGTCTATTCAGACCATGATTGGAGGACAGATGTCAGAAAAAGCAATGGCAACACACTGTCCACCTGAGATAAAAATCTAGTTTCTGGAAATGGTCTATATTAAATGGAAACAAGAAAGAGATTTACTTTTTATAAAGTGAGGAATAGCTCCTGGAGAGAAACACAACACCGAAGAATCCGAACTTCAGAAAGAGCATGCTTTTGTCTCCAAGTGCAACAAGAAAGGAAGGCAGCCAACATGAGGTAAGCTGCAAGATGGAGCTGGGAAGCTGGGGCAGCGGACTGAGCTGGTCTGCGCATCAGCAGAGAGACTGGCCTCAGCGGCAGAGAATAAACAGGTGGTGCCCCATAGGCTCTGCAGAGGGGAAGGCCGCCTGGGACCAGCTGGCCTCGCCCTTTCATATTGTTCAGAAGAAGCAGGGACTTGGGTGTGGCAGTCATCATCATAGGCCATGTGGCTGGTGGACGGCAGGGCTGAGACAGGTTCCAGGTAGAAGTTGCAGAGTTGATCAGGCTGAGATGTGAAGTCTAAAGTCAAGGTTGACAGAACCCTGGCCCATGGGCCTGGGATTGAGAACACCATAGCGATGACCAACCTGGGATTAGTTTTTATTTTTACATACAAATCAGATTAATAATGAGTAAAATCACAAGAGTAATAATTTTGCATGTAACTGCATCTAGATTAAAGGGGAGAGAGGGGGTTGTTCTTGGTTATTCCTTTTTGAGGCTGGGCTTTCATCTTCAAAGTGAGTAAAATCACAAACAACGTCACAGGACAGGGCAGATCTGGTGGCTTTACTCTATGAGGGGAAGCCAGTTCTCCATGAGCCTAGAACATGCAAACTATCTGCGCCCCCCCAAATCCTCCCTCCCCCACTGTGTCTCCTCTTAACTTACAGTAATTATGGAGATCATCTTCACTCTCTGCTTTAAGCTAAAGATCAAGGCCAGAAAAGACTTGGAACCAAACTGGAAATTCTGCTTCCTTCTTCACACCCCCTGTCAGCTTGTAGGGGCCTTGTGCTTGGAGACAAGGCTTGGAGACGGCATGGGTCTCTCATGCTCTGGCATAAGCTTGAGAGCTTGCTTTCCAGGGAATCTCGGCAGACCACAAACAGAATGGTCCTGTTTGTTCCTGCTTTATCCTGCATTTTTTCTAAATAAAAGACAATGAAAAGTTTTCTCTTGCTCTTGAAGGTATGACACACTGGGACCTGCTGTAGCAGATCCCAAGGCAGCAGGTACTCTGAGCCTTTGCACAACGTTCTCCTAAACAAGGTCCAAACGAGTTCTTGCCTCCAACACAACTAAGCCAGCAATGGAGTCCACAGGGGCACTACCGATATGATTGTGAAGGAGCAAGGATGGCTCCTCCCTAGAAGTTTTAAAGCACCACGGATCAGATCCTTCCCTACAAGTGTTTCCCTGCATTCCTCAGCGCCAACCATGCCCACAGCTTTGGTGTCTCTATCTGGAAGGCAAGTCTTATTCCTATCATCCAGGGCCACAGAAAGGCTGCAAAGAGACGTTACCTCCAACAGGGGTTTTAAGCTTAATGAATCCTCACCCTAATGGTGAGGGCTTGACTTCTCATTCCCCAAAACCTCAAGGTCCACTTGGTTGAGGGTGGCGGGCAGGCCTGGGAGGGTCACAGTCCTAATCATTAAAAGGATGAGGTGTCCCTTGTGCATGCCATTCTCTGTGCTGCCCTGCTCTGTGCCCCTTGAGGCTGAGCACTAGGAACTGAATCACGGGCTTCCTTCGCCCTCTGGCTTCCTTTTGGGTCAGGCCAATGTGAGGCGCTGTTGGCAGCTGAGAGGGTCTCTTCTCAGCTCCCTCTTAGCTTCAGTGGCCTGACTGTGTCCCTTGGGACCACTGCTCCCAGCAGGTGGCCACCTCTAGGCTTCCAGTTCTCTCCAGGCCCCAGCAGCACCATTTCTTCCCTTTAGCCCTTTAGGCTCAGAGGTGGGGTCAAGCGCCAGCTATTGCTAGCTGCAGGGGGCCGTGACATTCCTGTCAATTCCCCGAACCCTGCACACCCATCTCTAAGTCCTCCCTTCACTATGTTCTTTTCAGTGCAATATTTTTGAAAAGGATTCAGTTCCCTGCTGGGATCCTGATTAAACTATCTCCCTATATGTATTTCAAAATAAACTCTGCCCCAAATCATAAAGTTCAGTATGTGGTTTTCTGATGTTGACTCTTTTGAAATTTTGTTGGTATCCAAAGGATGAACTCAACTGCCTTCTGAGGAATACGATTGGGTGCAAGGACTGCTGCTGCTGGAGTATGAGCCGGATTGAGGGCCTTGGCAATTGCTCAGCCTTCCATGTTGGGAGAAGCCCAGCTCACCAGGGCCATGTGGGTATTGGGGAGGGAGAGGAAAGGAGATGGAATCTGTGTTTTGGAACCTACCAGGCAAGGCTTTGGCATTCCATGGTCAATTTCAATTTACCAAATGGTCCCAACTAAAAAGAGACTACAGATCAATTTACCAAGCGGGGCCTGAGACCCAGAGAAGCACTTACTGAGTTCATTTCACCCCATATCAGCTGGACTGCAAACCTTTATTTCCTTGGGTGAAATGAAATCTGGTGACATCCAGAGAAATGGAGAGTGGTGGCAGCAGGGGGTGGGGTGGAACTTGTTGTCTAAGATTTGCAGTCAGACAGACCTGAGTTCAGATTCTGGCCCCAGTATATATAGAAGCAGTATGAAGTTGGAAAAGTCACATAACCCCTCAGAGACTCAATTCCCTCATTTTCCAATAGGGAATAAACCCCATTTCCTCCCAGCATCAAAATACTGACTCAGTATTTTTGACGGCGTCCTCTGTCTGAGCAGCTGCCAGGGAGGGCGCATCTCTGCGGAGCTTGGCACGACGCCTGGCACATAACAGACGCTCAATGAAGGCACAACTTTTTGCCATCTAACCCCATCTTCCTGGCTTCCCACTAGAGAAAGTCTGTCTTAAGAAGCTTCTTGGAAGTTAAAGTCTTGCTAGCTAAAGACCCATAAAGCCAATCAGAAACCCGACAAATACAATTTTTCCTTTTCGCTAAACTCAGACTGGATTTGGACGAGAAGGCTGCACCCTCCCTGCTTGGCCTGTCTCCCCAATCCCTCCCACCTCCCATAGCAACATGAAACAAAAAATCCTTGCTAAATCGGCAAACTGTCACCCTCCTCTGAGGAGGGCTTGGAATTGACTAATGAGGTTACCACAGGTGCTGCTCTGCTGCCAGCCACAAAGAACCCACAAATAAACTTTACCCTGCTGGAGAAGGGTGACGGGGGACACACGCCCAGAGCCTGCTCCTGTGGGGCTCCCAGAACTCAGTGACACGTTCCTGCTCCGAGGGTCCAGTGTCCACTGACCAGGTGCTCTATCCTGTGGAAATGAAGCTGGGGGTGGTGGTGGAGTGGAACCCTGACATCCCTGGATGTGCTGGGCCGTCGTCTGGGTGCCCTCTGGCTGCTGAGGTATTAGGTGGGAGGACAGAAGCTATCTTTTGGGAAAGATCCACAAAGATTTCTCTGTTTGATTATTTCAAATAATGTCCAGTCAGCTGGACAAGATTTTGAGGGGGGGGGAGTTCACACCGTGTGGCCGCTGGTATTGTGAGTGAGGGAGTCACTGCTTCTCATCCTCACCAGTGCAGGATTTGGGGCAAGGGGGAAGGTAAGAATGCTGGAGTTCCTTCGACAGGTGAGTTAGCACCGAAAACCCCCACAAAAAGACAGTCAGTGAGAACGGAAAGGTGTGTCCAGCCCTTGAATATGTGCCACACGGTCCTGTTTGTAGAGGAAACCTAAGGGCAGAGTGAAGCTGAAGGCTTCATCTGGGGCTGAATGGAAAGTCTTCTGCTGTGATGGAGGGTGGCCTGGAGCCTCCCTGAGAGCTCAGGTCCCTGAGGGGAGTCCTGGAGCTTCCTCCCTTCATTCAACACACACTGACTGGCACCACTCAGGGTGCTGGACACATAGCAGTGAGCAAAGGCCACGCCCTCCTGGAGCTTTGTTCCCAGGGGACAGGCAGGTAATAAACAACGAATACACTGATGGAGAAAAATAAGGCCGGGTAAGGGGATAGGGAGTCTTTGGGTACCGGAGTCAGTAAAGATAGACTTGGGGTTTTTAATGGAGAGTGTCAGCAAAGATCAAAGACGGGCCTGGGTCATGCTGGTGGAGGGGCTTCAATCCGAGCACACAGAGCAGCAAGTCCAAGGGCACAGAGGCAGGAGTGCATATGTTTCCTTCAGAAGCAGAGAGGATCCATTGTGGCTGAGGGGAGGAGAGAGTGAGGGGACGTGGCAGCAAGTGGGGGCAGAGAAGGAGCAGAGCTCCCTCCTGTGAACCTCTGGCTTTCTCCAAGTGAGACAAGAGTACTAGAGGGCTGTGAGTTGAGGGGAGACATTATCCAAGGTACACAGATCACCCTGCTTGCTGGGAGTCAACTGCAAATATGATAAAACGAAAAGATGGCACCAGTCCTGGAGTTGAATTCTGACTAGTGCGTATGACCTGCAACCCTTGGGTGAGCTACTTAATCACTCTGTGCTTCTCTCTCCTACTGCTGAATGGACCAGCACCCATTCTTTACAGGGTCATCCTGTGGTTTAAATGTGCACACAGGTGCACAATGCTGAGGTGCAGTAAGCACTTGACCAGTATTAGCTGTGATGCTGCTGCTGATGCAACACGAGCAGTTTGGAGACAGGGAGTCAAGGTCAACAGGGGCAAAAAGTGTTGAGATTGAAGTCAGCAATTGAAAGATCAGTCCTATAAGGCAGGACACGCTGGGGCGGGGTGGGGGTGGGGGGGCGGTGCAAGATAAGCCATGGGATAGGGATGAGTGAGTCCAGGATTAGGTGGGAGCAGCCTTGGCAGTTCCAGCTCAGGGGAAGCTCTTCCAGAGGCCAGGTGACAGCAGGCAGCCATCAGTGAAGGGCACCCCAGGAGTTATCAGGGTGGCTGGCTGGAATCGAGAGCTTCAGGCATGGAAATCGGGAAATAAGGAGTTGGCCCCCAGGCAGGCTTGGGGGCTTGCCAAGAGATCAAACTGAAGACCCACCCAGCTGCAGGGACAGCTCAGAGCAAGTGACCAATGCCCACATCTTATTTTAAGAGCTTGGATGAGTTTCTTGGACGCAACTTCAGCTCCCAAAGGAAAAGGAGGGCAGCTGCTGACATAGTCCAGCTTGCAAGATGTCAAGTCTGGAAGGCAGTTGGGCCAGGTCCATGATGTGTGGGAGAGAGACTTAAACCCACTGTAGGTTTGAGAGGCTCCGGGGAACCAATAGACACTTAGCAAAATCCACTAGTGTATTTGGATTACAGATAATATCTCAAAAGGTTGACCGGCCATTTAAAAGTGGATTACAAACATTCCTGCTTCCAAGTCAGAGGACGTGCAGCAGAAACCAAGGATTTGAGGACAAGTTTTTGTATGGAATATGAAATATCCTGGGGTTTATAACAAATTTCCCCAGAAACGCATGTATTCTGGTTCTTGGGACTGCGCTTTATAAATTAATTCTAATAGACAGTGACATAAAATCAACTCCACATTCTGTGCAGCTGTTAGCAGCTCCTTTGCCCCCTTAGAAAAGTGGTTCTAAACCTTCCTAATGCCTCCTAATGCCGTGACCCTTAAATACAGTTCCTCATGTTGTGGTGACCCCCAACCATAAAATCGTTTTTGTTGCTACTTCATAACTGTACTTTTGCTACTGTTATGAATGGTAATGTAAATATCTGACCTGCAGACTGTATTTTCATTGTTACAAAGGGGTCATGACCTACAGGTTGAGAACCGCTGCCTCAGAGGTTGTTCACTCTTATTTTTCTCTTCTTTTAACAAGCTTGACTATCCAGCTGTTGAGTGGGGAACTGAGGGGGGGAAACTCTCATAAAACAACAAACCAACTACCAAACAACTAATAACTGACCATATAATCACCAACCAACTAACCAAAGATGGTATGCCCCCTCAAAGGTATCCTGGAGGCCATGAATATGCTCTCTTACAAAGAGAGGGTAATTAAGGTAGCTAATTAGCTAATCTTAAAACAGGCGTGGTGTCCTGAATTATTCAGGTGTGCCCAGTGGGATCACAGAGGTCTTTAAAAGAAGTAGAGGGGGCAGAAGAGGAAGTAGAGTCAGAGGGCAAGATGTGACAATGGGAGGATGACTGTCCAGAGAACTCCAAGATTGCTGGCTTTGAAGACAGAGGAAGGAGGCCATGAGTCAAGGAACTCGGGCAGCCTCCAAAGGCCGAAAAGGCAAGATAGCAGGTTCCTCCCCAGAGCCCCTGAGGGGAGCCCTGCCTGACCACACTCTGATTTCAGCTCTGTGAGATCCACTTTTTTTTTTTTTTGAGACCAAGTCTCACTCTGTCACCCAGGCTGGAGTGCCCTAATGTCAGTCTAGCTCACATCAACCTTAAACTCCTGGGTTCAAGTGATCCTCCTGCCTCAGTCTCTCAAGTAGCTGGACTACAGATGCTTGCCATAACACCTGACTAGTTTTTTCTAATTTTAATAGTGACAGGGTCTCACTCTTGCTCAGGCTGGACTCAAACTTCCAAGTTCAAGGGATCCACCTGCCTCAGCTTCCTAGAGTGCTAAGATTACAGGCATGAGCCATAACATCCGGCCCATTTTGAGCTTCTGACCTTTAGAATAGTGAAGTAATTAATTTGAATTGTCAAAATCACTAAGTCTATTAATGCATTAGAGCAGCAACAGAAAACGAACACACTAATATTCACTAAACTGGTTCGGCACAGCACCACAGCACCACAGCACGCAAGGGCCCTCAGCCTGCTGGTCTAGCCTTAACTCATGCCTAGCATACTTGCCTATGCTCCAGCCAATCAAAAAACTTATCATTGCTTTGACAGTCCCCACCCCTCACTTCTGTCAATGCTCAATACTCTTCCTGGAAGGAGACTAGGCATGGTGGCGCAAGCCTGTAATCCTAGCACTTTGGGAGGGTGAGGTAGGTAGAACCCTTGAACCCAGGAGTTTGAGACCAACATGAGCAAGCATGAGAACCTGTCTCTACTAAAAATAGAAAAACTAGCCAGGCATTATGGTGGATGCCTGCAGTCCCAGCTACTTGGGAGGCTGAAGCAAGAGGATCTCTTGAGCCCAAGAGTTTGAAGCTCAGCTCTCTACCCCAGGTGACAGAATAGGATTGTGTCTCAAAAAAAAAGAAAAGAAAAGAAAAAAAGAAAAGAAAAAATAGACTTTTCCTGGAAGGGTCATTAGGTTTTACATTTCAGGTCTACAAGGTCCCTTCACTGGTTGATGTGAAGTTTAGAGGAAAGGCCATACGTGCGAGTGATTTGCGAATTGGAAAGGTAATACATTGATTGTGTGTGTGCATGTGTGAGTGTGAGAGTGTGTGTGTGTGTGTGAGTGCGTGCCTCCCCTGCCTTTGAATCCAAGGCTTCTGAATGCTTTTCCTTCTAGGTTGTTGATCATAATGTCTTACAGTTTCATATTCGCAGACATTATTATTTTACTAGAATAGAGTCCTTGAGGAAAGGGCTCTGGCCTTAAGGATTTATCATGGTAACCTCTCTAGGGAGAAGTTTAGCTTGAGGTAAAAACGAGGATGAGGGGCTGGAAACAAGAGTGGCAGAAGGCTGCAAACTTTGCCAAGGGCACTGGGCCTACCTGCTGGCTTAGCCACAGCCCCCAGACTTAGATTTCCTTTAACAGAACCTGCTCGTGCTTTTGTCCCTTTGCTGGGGTGTTCAGTGAAGATGCGCCTTCCCCCAGTACCTTTTAGGTTCCACCATGACCTCCTCCAGCTGCCTCCAGTCCTGGCTCTCACTGGCCTGTCCTACACAAAGTGGCAAGACTAGTTTCCCATGGTCTTGTTTGATCCCAGACTTCCCTACACTACAAAGGACCCCTTGGGGAGAGTCTTAAATCTGGGCCCTCTCCTAATCTCAGGCTCCCCAACAGCTATAGCCTGTGCTTAGCTCCCAGTGGGACAGCCTTCTGGGTATTCCCTGTTCTTACAGGTGGGGTGACAAGCTGCAGGGCAGAGGGACCTGGTATTGGGACCCAGCAGCCTCTGGGACAAGCTCATTTGTCTCTCCTGTTGGCACAGCCTGTCCTGTTACCCTGGGCCACATTAGGTAAACAGGAGGAAAAAAACAATGTCTGTGGGCTACAAAATGAACCCGCCAGGAAAGGAATGTTATTGCCAAGTGTTCTCAGAGGGCAAGACAAACAAAGAAGCTGAAACCTGTCTTTAACATCAGGCCCCAGTTCCCAGCCCTGGCTCCCCACAGTTCTCCTCTGAGCAAAGGCCTGGTGCTGTGGACCCAGGGACCCTTCCTCCCTGCCCCCTCCTCACTTCTCTGAGATTAGCTTGGCCTGTTCCCTTAGACCCTGGTTAGGGGCTCCCCACTGAACAGCCAGTGGGGGGCAGGCTGCCGGGATTCAGGTCGCTGTCAGGCCCGGCTCCATGGCAAACCCAAGAGCCCACAGCAGCGTTGGCTGCTGGCTGGGTTCTTTCAGCAGCAGCATTCCCATCACCAAGGAGGCGGTCACGTCAATAAGGGATGTTCGGCATCTTGCCCTCTCTGCAGGCAGAGGTGTCCCATGGCAACTGGGGCTGTGATCTGCATATGACAGCACACTGCAGCTATTCAGGACTTTTCTTTCTCCTGCCTTCTTTGAAACAAGCTTGCCCTATATCCAAGTTCCCTGTGAGCCCCATACAATGAAAACAGCAGTTGACAGGTTCCCTGAACTTGTGAAATCCGAGTGCATCCAACAGGAGAAAGAGCGCTCCCTCCTGAAACACAAAGCGAGCCTCTTTCGGGGCATGGCTGGTTGGCCCTTCAGTTTGCTGCTGACCCCGCTGCCCTCCCGAGCACAATGAGCAGAGGCGCAGAGGCAGAGAGAGGTCTGTGCTCCTTGCATTGCCAATTGATCACCCTCCTAACCCCCATGGGGCTTCTTTGCCTAAACAATTCAGGTGACAGAGGTCAGGGCTCCAGCCCATTCCTCTGGGGGGATCTTAGCTTTCCCCGTGGGGACTTTCCCAGGTGAAACAAAGACAAGCTCTAGAAGCCTTAAACTAACTCCTGCTGATGACGCAGAGGGGAAACAGAGAAAGGGGAAATGAGAGGTGCCCAGCACCACAACACTGGGCCTCAGCTTATTATCCAATCAGACCCCAGCACCCTTTACACACTCCAAGATGGGGCTGTGTGTTGCAGAAGCCAAGTCACATTCGAGGTCCAACATGGTGGCCCATAGCCACCTGGCAACTAGCTGGGGAGGGAATCCACATGGAGGGGGCTCTATTTTTGCCCACACTGGATTTTATCTGATTAACCAGACTCCTAGTATCCAAATTATTAGCAGATGAGAAAGAAAAGGAAGAGGAAACGTAAGAAGGAAAGGAGGAAGAGGAAGAAGAATTTATGAGGTGGGCCCCAAAGAGTGCAAGCTTTGAAGGAAAAAGCCTGGAGAGCAGAGTTTCTCAACCTTTTTATCTCATGGCACACTTGAACTTGAACCTATGGTTACTCTTCTGCGGCACACTTGAATTATGTTGATCAAAAAAGAGAATAAAAAAACACTGTGCTTTGAACCTCTTTCAAAAATTAATTAATGATCTTTAAAATTTTCATGCCACACCTAACTAAGATCCTCTCATGGCACACTGGATGAAAATCACTGCTGTAGAGAATGACTGCCTGTTCCGGAGGTTGCCCAGTGAGGGTTCTAGAGGGATCCAGCTCCCACTTGAGTGGCATACTGTAATGTGCATGGAGTGACACAGGGTAGTACAAATGAAAAAGCCCACATTGGGGGTCTGTGTCTTATCTCTAACCAGCCGTGGGAAGAGCAAGGATGGCCAAGCAGGGTCAGGCTCCATCCTGTCTACTCTGATTCCATAAGCAGTAACTGAAGGTGAGCACGCAATCCTGTCGTGCCAATGATCTGATATAGGTTTCATTTGGGGACCACAGGCAGTCTTTTAACCACCAGGTGTTCTGTTTTATCATCAAGAAATAAACTGTACCACTTGCAATTCTCAAAATATGCCTTATACTTTCATTTTGTCCCTTCTTGTTGGAATTCCCACCACCTACTTGCCTACCTAGCAAATTCCTACTGATCCTCCAAGCTATGTATCAAGTGCCATATCCTTTAACATGTTCATATCTTAGCAGTTTTCACATTGTATTATGGCAATATACTTACTTTCCTATGTCATAAGATTACACCTTCTTGGAGGGAACGATTAACCATTTTATTCATTGTGGTATCAGTGGTGGTTAACGCACAGTAGCTGTTCAACAATCACCTGAAGAATTGACCTTGACCTGAATCATGGTTAGTGTATCATTTCTTTTTCAGTTCCTGGACTGGGTTTTATTGAGTCTCCAAGGACTTGTGAGCAGGGATATGGTGTTACACAACATGCTGTGGATGGGAAGCCTTGCTGAGGGAGGTCCTCCCACAGGCCAGGCACAATAGTGGAATCCAAGTACTAGGAACTTATGCTCCAGTTACAGAGACAGAGCTCATATGGAAGGAAGGCACACTGGCACAGCCAAGGGTGTCCTGCTTGTGGGTGATGCAGGAATCCTGGGTAGGGAGAGACCCTTGTGGGCTACAGCCACTGGGAAAGGCTTTGTGAGGAAGGTAGAATCTGCGCTATCCAGTATAACTGGGCTAGAAAATAGAATAATAAAAAGAAGGTACGTGTGGTGCACAGAGGATTTTTAGTGAAACTACTGTGTGTGATACTACAAGGTGGGTACATGTCATAATACGTTTGTCCAAACCCACAGAAGGTACAATCAAGAGTGAACCCTAATGTATCTCATGAATTTGCGGGAATAATGATGTATCAATGTGGGTTCACGGACGCATCATTCTGGTGTGGGCTGTTGATAGTGGGAGGGACTGTGCATGTGTAGGGCAGAGGGTATATGGGAATGCTCTGTATTTTCTGCTCAATTCTTTTGTGAATTAGAACTACTCTAAAAATAGTGTCTTTTTTTTAAAAAAAGAGGTATGAACTTTTGGGGGGATATTAACAAAACCCCGCATATTTAAAAAGAAGCAAGCGAAATGCACAGGAAAGCAATAAACAACATGGCCTGACCGTGGGCAGTAGAAGGGAATATGTGTTGAAGAGTAATGACAGATTAGGTGGGATGGGCAAGGCAGGGCCTTGAAAGCCAAGCAGAGAAGGTGGGAACACAAAGAAATCTTGTAGGCTCTAGAGTTGAGAAGTTATATGAAGAAAGTAGTAGCTTTAGAGGTGGGACTTGATGAGACTTCAGAGAGAAGAGAGACCACAACATGTTCCCGGCCATCGCGGCACTGGAGAGTTTCCCCCAACTCTGAAGGTGTATGCTGTGATCCCAGGACTACCTGTAACAGAGCTGTGGAAGACAATGGTTGATCTGGCAGTGGTGGTAAGATCCTACAGTGGTTGGTGAGTATGAGCCGCCTACGGTTGGATTCAGATCACTGTGTGAGTGAAGCTGTCGCAACAGGACATGAGACAAGGAGTACTTAAGATTGAGGAGTTGGTCTGGCCTTGCTGCTTACTTGTTGTTTGTAATTTGACCTTGATGTTGTTTTCCTAATACATAAGGAAACTCCTTAATTCCTGATAGATAAGACTGTGCTATAGGGAAAGGCCAAATTCACTTTCTTGTTTATTCGCTGGATTTTTAACACAAAGGGTAAGAGTTCAAGATTAGATGTTATTTATCAGCTACATCTGGGAAACCAGGTCAGTCATTCAACAAATAGTTACAGACTCTGAGGACAGAGCGGCAAAGAACACAAACTCCCTGCCCCCACAGGGCTAACGTTCTAGTAAGAGGCAATGCAAAGTTAGTTTGTCATCAGGAATGGAGAAGGATGAGTCCTGGAAGGGTGACAAGACCCAGGAGAGTGGGCGGGCCTGGTACTAAGAAGAAGGAGCACTGTCACCTTATTCTAGAACAGTGGTCCTCAACCTTCCTCATGCTGCGGCCCTTTAATACAGTTCCAGTTCCCACAGGTTGAGAACCGCTGTTCTAGAATAGTTCTCAAATATTCTACCCCAACACACCCAAGGGATGCAAATAAATACATAGACACTGAGGCCACTCCATCAGTAAGAGTGGTTTGCAGCCACAGTGGCACTAAGGAAGGACAAGAGTGGCCAAAGGGACAGAGATCCAGATATCCAGATATCCTCCCCAGCTGCACAGGGAGAACCCAATGGAGTGGGACACAATTCTCCAAAAATAGCATCTTTTCAGCAGTATTTTAAAAGATAATATTGACATAAAGGTGTTAAACCCATTGTGAAAATACATTAGGGTGAAAGCAAGAGTCAGTCTGTCCAAAATGTAATCAAAATATTAATAAACAGTCAGGGGATGTAGACTGCAGCAAAGATGGAGGGGGGGAACCATCTTTGTGCCTTTTCTCCCTGGCGTTTGAACCTGGCTACACTTCTGCCCAGCTTTTGAGAATCACTGCAAAACTAGGTCAAGGGAGCAAAGCCACAGAGTGGCAGATTCCACCCCAGCGTAAGAAAGAACTTCCTGTGGATGAAAACTTCCAAACAATGGCTCAGACATCTTTATGAGGTGATGAACACCCCCCCCCCCACCGGAAGAAGTTGCTGAAGTCTCAGGACAGTCATCTATCTGCTCCAACATCCTATATCTGCAAGGGCATTGGAGCGTGGCCAGTGCTCTAAACCTCAGATTCTGGAGGTAGAAGGCAGAGGTCTGAAGGAGGAATGTGAGGCTCATTCTCACCCAGAACCTAGAGAAAAACCTTTCAGCAACAGGGGAACCCAAACTCTGATTCTTAAAACTGAATGTTGACAGAATTAATTCCCTGATGGATTTCCTTCACCAAGGGCCATTCCTCTGTGCCAGTATTTGAGGCTCAGGACATTTTAAAGATAGCCAAAATTGAGATGTGAGAAAGTGAAGGGCCTAGTGCAAGGGAGAGGCTTGCCTGGGATTAGAGTGCATTGAAGTTTGCTCCCAAGGGCCATATAGACACTGGAACTTAGAGCCAGTCCCAACTGCCCCTGGGTTACAGTGAGTCTCCTTAGATTATTGAACAAATGGCTGTAAGTCACCTTTTGCCAGAGGAAACTTGGTCTTTACAGGAGGGCCTTAGATTGCCACTGATAAGGGAAGGCATCCTGTCTGCCTCCTCTCCACACCCTCACAGCTGGGCCTGCCGGGGTTACTGCTGACTTCAAAGGCACAGCTTCCCTTGGACTCACATCAAGGACTGCAATGAGAAAAGGTCCCCTGACCTTCTTAGAGGGATGGACCACCTTTGTTTTGTGTGCGTGTGGCATGTGTGTGTGTATTTTTCCTGTCACTATTGTGTTTTTATGACTGGATGTAGAATATTTCAAAACAATAATTGGAAATAGAGTCTTTCACCTATGACCACAGGCTGGAATCTGGCCCAGTCAGGGGAGAGGCTGTGTTTACTCAGTGGGAACCTGGTGGCCCATAGTAAGGGTGTCATTAGGGTGGATATTTGCACCTTCCCAGCCTCAGCCCCTAAATACTGCTGCTCTGAGGTTCCCCCAGCCAGCCAGGGCACAGGCGGGTCTGCCTACCCAGGTGTCCTGATGGGAAACATCCACCTGGAAGCTAAACCTTCCCCTCAGACCCATAATCTGTCTTGTTTTCAAGGTTTTCCACTTCACTTGAACCCAGCCTGACAATCCACACTATGCCAAGCCTGAAATCCAGCACTTCTCTGGCTCCAGGAAGGGCCTTTGTGGTAAGCCATGGGAGGAGACAGGAGAATTTCCGCCCATCCTAAGGTTGAGGCTGCCCAGCTTCAGCAGGTCCTTGACAACAGAAAGGGCCACAGCAATGCTCACAGGGGGCCTTCCAGGGCTCCAGGGGATGACGTCTCCTGAAAGCAGCTCAGCCGTGCTGTGAGCCAATACCTGAAGGCTGAAAAGGAGAGACAGGGAACATTGACGAGGGAAAAAATGAGAAGCATGAAGATTTGTACAAAGGGATGCTGGCCATAGTGAACCCCTTTTAAGATTTTCTCAGCCATTCGCGTAAGCCTTGAGGCTCAAAGGATCCAGTGAAGAAAAATCGGGCTCCAAATGATTAGGGACTGGCTTCCCAAAAAGTTACAGACCACCTCTTTTCTGCCCCAGACACCAGGAAGAGCAAATGCTATTCATAACCCAGCCTCTCCTCCATCCACGAAAGGAGTGCAGAGCTGGAGCCTGCCCTCCAGTGCGGCCAGCTGTTCTGAAGCAGGTTTGGGAAAGTGATCTTTGGCACATAATGAAAAGGGCACGTATGGGGTCGGAGGAGAACCAAAGAGTTCCCTATCAGGGCCAATATTATTTTTAATTGCTGAGAATCAGCCTGTGGCCGTTACTCAAGGCTACAGAGCACAGGCTTGCCAGGGGTTGGAAACCGACTTCAAGAGGAGGTAAAAAAGCACGTTCCAAGGACTGTTCAGGACTGTTCATTACCGAGCTGTCGCTTCTTATGGAAAATCAGGTTACGCCTCGGAGTTTATACAATCCTCTCCCCACCACCTCTCCCTCTTTAGTCTCCATTTAGAAAGGGAGCAGTGAATTTGAGCAATCTGGGAATTTTGGTTTCTGCCCTCCCCCCAGAAGTATGACCGATGGCCCATTTTTCAAGCCAAATCTCACCCCTTGCAGGCAGCTGTCAGGAAACCACAGAAGGTGCTTGAAGGAGCACAAGAAATGGCTGGTTCTAATCTGGAGAAAAAAATGAATTAACAAGGCAGCTACTTATGGAAGAATGTTTTCTTTTCTTCACTCCCAGCCTGCATATTTTCACAACATGTGTACTCTGTTACCTTGTCACTTCCCTGTTTTCTTTGGGTAAATAACTGGGCTATGGACTTAGGGGGAAAAAAAAGAAAGAAAGAAAAAAAAAAAAAAAAACTAGCTTGGAGTATCACTGGGAAGGCCTAGCTGGCCGGGCTGGAAGGGAAGCAGGAGCACGCACAGAGGACAGAACCGGCCCCCTGCGCACCCCTCCTGGCCCCTTCTGGCTGGAGCTTTTCATTGAACTCTGCAGGTAATGGTGTGGGAGTCAGAGCAGCAGGAAGAAACTGCTTGCCTTAGCCTTGGGGTTGGCAGGCCCCGAGGCTAGGGGAAATAAAGAACTTTTCTCCTTCGCCAAGTCAAATGTGAAGCCCTCTCTGAACCCGACAGAGTCAACAAGGCAGACTGAGCCTTTTCTGCCAGGCTCTGCCCTCCTGGCAGCCAGGGAGGTGGCCAGGGTGAGAGGGGTCAGTTGCATGGTGCCCAGTTGTGAACTCTGCCAGGACTCACAGCATCCAGGGCCTTCTATGGAGTATAGGAATAAGATCGTCCTCTGTAGCGACACAGGGTCAGCGTTGGGATGTGTAGGCAATGGGCTCCATTGCAGAGTTTGGAGTGACAGGCTTCCAGGGGTGTTCTTTCATATTTTAACTTGTGATGTCTGTGCCATATACCGAATGTGTACAAAACAACACTGGTTCCATTAGCAGGATGGCTTTTAGATAGCCACTGTTTATGAGGGCACCACGGGGATGAACAGTTACTCTGAAGAATCAGGGTCTTTTCTTCAAAAAGCTATAGTGACGCTTATTTGCTTAGGACTTCATGACTGATGATCATTAGAACAGAGACCAATAATAATATGGTTGCCTCCTTGCTTCTAAGGCTACACAGCTTGTAAAAGGAGTTTACTGTATACCACAATATGTCTGTGGGTGCTGGCTCCTCCCTGCAGGGGGAAACCGAGGCAGAAAATACTCAAGAGGCTGAGACTAGCACAAAAGTCCCCACAGCTGACCTGGCAAAGGCAGGATTAACTGGGTACTGTCTGGGCCTCCGCGTGTGCCCACTTCCTTTCTCCATCTGCTCAGCGGCCTTTGATTCCCTCCTCGAACTCCCTATCTCACCTTGTAGATCACACCGCCTTAGTCAGGCGGAGGTTTGGAATTCAAAACCGGAGTTTTCAGTTGCAAAGGTCTGGCCCCCATCTGTTCAGCAGTTCTCTCGGTATCACCGGAAGAGGGGCAAATGTCCCGTGAGGTAGGGTCGCTTGGAGAGGATGCTTGATGCTGTTGTGAGGGCCGCTCATTCTGAACTGACACTTGGGGATGACAAAGCCTTCCAGGGGGAGAGAAGGAAAAGCCAAAAACCTTCTGGGAGCAGGGAGAGGAGGATGTTTGTGGGCTTTCCAAATTGTTCGTGTGGCCTAATTCTGCACAGACAGCAGCAGAGATGCCCTGAGGCAGAAGGGAGCAGCTCTGAGAACACGGAGCCCCTGCTGCCACCAGAACTTTGCACAAATCACCTCATCCAATCCTCTCAACACCCCTCGGCAGTGGGTGCTATTGTCCTCCTTCCCAGGTGAGGAACCTGAGCCGGAACTCACTCAAGTTCACCCAGAGAGACTGGACAAGTTGGGACCCAAACTCAGCAGAGGATTCCAAAGGCAGTCTTGTTATTCACCAAGCTGTGCCGCCTCCGAGGAGAAGGCCTCAGGGGCTACCTCCTGAGTTGTGGCATATCAGCCTGTGGGCCTGCCCACCCTGGCTGGGCAGCAGGGCCCAACAGAAGGCGGCACTAGCGCCCCTACTGGCAGTGGACCCACATGGACCCACATGGACCCCCACTGCCCACTGCAGGTCCCTGAGCAGCTACTCTTGGAAATTTCCTTCCTCCCCAGACCCAAATCTCAGCCTGCACCCTCACACTTCTGGTCTTTTCTTTTCCTAGCCACCTCCCTTAGGTGCTCCCAGCAGTGCTTGAGGCCCCACACAAGCCTGCCTGGCTAAGATTCAAGCCATGTATCTCTGAGAGTGCCCTCTAGACCCCAGGCATCAGAATCCCCTGGGATTATAAGAATGCAGGTCCCCAGGGTCTGTAGATTCCCAGACCTTAATATGACTTTCAGTAATGGGGCTGGAAACCTGTGTTTTCAACAAGCTCCCCCAAGTAATTCTGATGTTCCCTAATGTTTGAGGTCCACAATTTAGGGGGTTTTTTTATGAGTAAGAGAATGTGGAGCATAACCCAGACTTGTCCAAACAGGAACCAGCTAGTGTCAGGCTGAGCCTGGCCTCTGGTCCCTCAGAGGTTGTAGACACAAGCATTGTGCAAAGAGCTGGTTGTGCGCGTGGCTTTGGCATGGGTGTTCTCACCAGAGAAGCTGCCATGAAGGGAGTGAGGAGGGGCGGAAGAAGATATAGAGGGCTGGGCAATATTTCTGCCAGTCTGTGGAACTTCAGGATTCTCCAGCAAAAGTTCCAAGCAGGGGTGGTGCCTGTGGCTCAAAGGAGTAGGGCACCAGCCCCATATGCCGGAGGTAGAGGGTTCAAACCTAGCCCCGGCCAAAAAAAAAAAATAAAAGTTCCAAGCAGAAGGCCTCCAGACCCCATTTCAGGCACTCCTGGATCTTGCCAATTTCCTGCGGGGAAGCAGCATCCTTTTTGCTCCCTGCTGGTCGACCCCGAGAAGAGGATGGAGGAGAGGCAGGCCCTGGGGCTTCCAGAACTGAAGTCCAGCAGGCTTGCAAAGCAGAGACAGCAGGTGGAACCCAGGAGAGGTGGGCAACTAGGGGTGGGAGTGTGTGTGTGGAGGGTGTGAACAAGCTCAGTGCTTCTGAAGGTTGCTTCCAAGGAGGTTTAGAGGAGAGGCAGCTCCTGAGAGACCCTTGAGTCCCCAGACTCATTTAAGAAAGCTATCCCAGGCAGGCCAGTATGTGTGGAATATGAGATGAATCTCTAGTCAGTTAGTTTGCAGCCTGAGAAAATGGAAAAAAACATCTTTTATAAAATTGAAAAAGTGTTTTTTTTTTTTTTTCCATTTTACCAACAACTCCAAAATGACTGAACACAAAGTACTTTAACCTTGGCATGTGGCAAGACCTCCATGAAAAATCATTTCTCAGCTCGTTTAATGGAAAATAGTGGTGTTTTTGTGACCACCTATAACATCTGGGTGTGCTCAGCAGAAGTAAGTCATGAAAAATCTGATTATTAGTTAGAAAAGTGGGGCAAGGAGGAGATAGAGAAAGGAAGTGGCTTGTTGGAAGGAGCCCTCGCTGGTGTGTGACTTCTGCTTCTCGGATTGGTTTTGCTGCGTGGACTTGGACAAGCCACTTCATGACTCTGGTCTAGGTTTTCTCATCCAAAACAAGGTAGGAAGAGCTGCTGGACGCCAGGACAGACATGCCGGGCTCTGTCCATCCCACACTCACGAGTCCTGCTCAGAGGCCCTGTGCTGGTATGGGTGGCAAAGACAGACCTTTCCCGCCATCTCTCTTTGGTGGGAAAAACCACAGAAAAAGGAGTACAGCAGCTCTGTGGTCCTCTCCCACTGACTGATAAAATTCGGGCATTGCTCAGAATTGCTCCTGTGTTTTGTATTTATGCAGCATCATCTACATGTTTATATAATGTTATATACATGACATATACAATGTCATATATTTATACATAACATATGACACTACCTAAATGCAAATTATAGTTAATGTATAAGTATCTTAAGTAAGTATATATAGGTAATTACCTACTATTTTAGAGATATTTGTGTATATATACATATATGTATAGGTTTCTTACATGTATGTATAGTCATAAGCATATATGAGACACTATATAAATACAAATCACAGATATTTGTAGACATACTACAAATATCTATCATAGGTATATGCAATATTTATTGTATAGTGAATAGTAAATATCTATTACATAGGGTGTCCATAAAGTTTATGTGCAATTTGAAAATAGTTGTAAATTAAATTAAATATACTCTTTTAAGAAAAAATTTTCCCAATTAAATCATTGTCAATATGGTTGTACAACTGTATAAACTTACTTAAAAAATCAGTGGATTGTACCCTCACAGTAGATGAATTGTATGGATATTAATTATACCTCAATAAAGCAGTTAAAAGTAAAAAAAAAAAAGACACTCACAGCAAGGCAAGAGAAATGGTAATACCAACAAATAAACATATAATAGAAAAATAAAAAAAAATTAAAAATAAAAATAATTGTAATTTTTGGGGTTGTCAAAATATTCTAAAATTCATTACAACTATTTTAAATTGCATATGAACTTTATGGACACTCTGTATTATAGGTATCTGCATATATATACATACATGTACAGGTGTTTGTGTGTATGTATATATATGACATTTCATAAATACAAACCACAAGTATATATCACACACACACATTCAGAGTAACTGTTTTACTAACCTCATGGACAATAAGCAGGGGGTTAAATGATGCGTCCCCCTACCAAAGCTGTACTGCAGTCCTAACCCCTAGTACCTGAGAATCTGACCTTACACTAAGGTGACCAGACATCCCACTTTTGGCAAGACTGTCCCAATTTTTAACAATTTGTCCCGTGTCCTGCGGCGTTTTAAAAAAGTTCCAATTTTTGGAAAGAATGCACAACAAGCTAGGGAACAGCTGGATGGCAGGAAGGGAATATACAGTTTTCAGCTACTTAAAAGGTTAATATAACTCCATTTGGGAATAAAGAGGTTACTGTAATGTCATTTGGAAGTGAAAAGGCTAATGTAAACTCCCTACTCCCCTCCTGGCAAGGTTGCCCAGGTGAACTGGCGCCCTACTCCTTTGAGCCACAGGCACTGCCCTATACATAATTTTTTAAAATGTATTATATTTGTAAATTGTACTTATGTTGAAATTAAAAATATACATACTACAATACTATTTTTGCATTCTATGAAAGTTTTTATTGCTCCACATAGACCAAATTTTTAATTAAGAACCCCCTACTCCCACCCCTCCCACCCTACCCCCACCCCCGGCAATGGTGTCCCGCTTTACCAATGTTAAAATCTGGTCACCTTACCTTACACTTATTTTTGAAATAAGGGCTTTGCAGATGTAATTACTATGTAAGTAAGATGAGGCCATACTGGAGTACATGGGCCCTAACCAATGTGACTGGTGTCTTCCTGAGTAGAGGAGAGAGACACAGAGACAGACACACACAGGGAACACCAAGGAGGGCACAGACCAGCAGGGACGGGCCCTGTGGAGATGGAGGCACAGAGTGGAGTGCTGCAGCTACAAGCCAAGGAATGCTGAGGAGTCCCAACAACCATAAGAAGCTAGGAGGAGGCAAGGAAGGACCCCTTTTGAGAGCCTTTGGGCCTTGCTGAAACCTCGATTTCAGATTTCTAGCCTCTAGAACAGTAGTTCTCAACCTGTGGGTTGTGATCCCTTTGTAACAATGAAAATACATCCACGTAAGCACCATGTGGGGATGCTTACATCCATTGAAATATTTTTCCTCTGGATTAAATAATAAAACTTTATACATTTTGAAAAAAAAAGAAAATATATCCTGCATATCAGATATTTACATTACAATTCATAACAGTAGCAAAATTACAGTTATGAAGTAGCAATGAAAATAATTTTATGAGGCAGCACCTGTGGCTCAAAGGAGTAGAGCACTGGCTCCATATGCCAGAGGTGGCGGGTTCAAACCCAGCCCCGGCCAAAAAAAAAAAAAAGAAAATAATTTTGTGGTTGGGGGTGACCATAACATGAGGAACTGTATTAAAGGGTCTCGGCATTAGGAGGCATTAGGAAGGTTCAGAACCACTGCTCTAGAAGTATGATGCATTAAATTTCTGTTAATTTAAGCCACCCAGTTAAGTACCAGTTTGTGGTACTTTGTTAGGGTAGGAAATGCACACGACTCTCCTTGTAGAGTGGAAAAGAACAAAGCCTTCGGGTCAGAGTTGGGCTTGCAGCTGCTGAGCCCCCAGTTCTTGGCCCCTCTCTCTGGCTCTCTCTCAGGGGTAAAGGGTAGGATGAAGATACTCAACTGTTTCCAACTGAAACCAACACTTGTAAGGTTACAAAGGCTCCCAACCCCCTGCTCCTCCATGATGAGGGCTGATGGCTAGAGCCACACTGCCACCAACCACCCGGAAGCCCAAGCTAAAAGAGAAGGAGATGTCACAGCCTTCTTTGAGCTCTCAAGGGTGGCGGAAATCTATAGTCAGTAAGCCCCTAGATCAGAGGCCCTGCTATTACAGAGTTTTCTTTTTTTCCCTTTAATGGTACACAGGAATTCTTTCCCAGCCCCCTCAAAACACTCATACAGCTTTTTAAAATTTGCACCTTTTTTTCAGGCAGGTTTCCTATGGTGAGGGGGAGGCTAGGAAATGCCCAATAAATCATCTGTCTGTCCTCACTCAATTGAAAGGCAGGAAATGCAGAGAACAGTCCTGTTACTTTTTCCACTTTGCATATAACAAGGGCTATCACAACTGATTCCTTTGAAGGGCAGGCTGCTGTGACAGCAATGTTAATTTTTCAAGGCCACTGGAGTTTGTTTCTAGAGAACAGACCCAAAGGGGGCAGGTATGTGGGATGTTGACTGTCTCCTCCACCAGCCCCTTCCTTCTACAGGCAACCTCTCTGGCTTGCCCTGAGTAGTCCAGTCAGTCAGCAATGATTTAGGGGTCCCATGTGCACAGCGCCATAGGAAGCCTGTGTAGGATTAAAGGAATCTTAATTCTGAGTGCTCACTTTTAAGGAATCTTCCTGGACTTAAGATGGTTCGACTTTAGATTTTTTTGCCTTTATGGTGGTATAAAAATATTGCAATTTTGCCATAATATACAGTATTTGATAAAATATCTAAGACATTCACCACTGTATTATAGACGAGGCTTTGTGTTAGATGATTTTGTGCCGCTAATGCAAGTGTTCTGAGCACATGTAAGGTAGGCTAGGTTAAGCTCTAATGTTTGGTAGGTTAGGCGCTTTTTCCACTTAGTGATATTTTCAATTTACAGTGCTTTTATCAAGACATAACTCTCCTGTAAATCAATAAGCATCTGTAACTGGTGTAGCACTTGGCTGAGGCATATCAAAATAATCACCCCATATGTGGGAGTTTCTATAAAAGGTTCAACAAGAGGTGTGGGGAGGAACAGAAGATGCATCCTGGTAGCCAGCAATGGTTTCTCGGAAGAGATGAAGAAGGTTCTGGGCAAAGGCTTGAAGTCTAGGCAGGGCTTAGAAACATAATAAGCAAAAATGAAGATGGCTCAGATTTGGTGACTCCTGAGAACATCACAGGATGGGAGGTGGGAAGTCAGGCAAGCATACGGCTTATTCAGAGGACAGTGACAACCCAGGGCGTGTGGAGATGGTCGAGGTGGGATAGCAAAGGCAAGACAGGAAAAGAAGGTAGGACCCTTCTCTGGGATGCCTTGCAGGTGACAGGCAGGGGTGTATTAAAACTGTGCTTGCAGGGGCGGTGCCTGTGGCTCAAAGGAGTAAGGTGCCGGCCCCATATGCCAGAGGTGGTAGGTTCAAACCCAGCCCCGGCCAAAAAAAACTACAAAAAAACCCCCTAAAAAACTGTGCTTGCAGTTTGTATCAAGGGACCCGGAAGGTGGCCCCCGGGGGTTCTGGCAGCCAAACTGTGCAGGTGTCACGTGTCAGTCTGCCGTGATCTCCGTGCTGGGTGTGCTCCAGAGGCCGGCAGGTTTCCTGTGGTGTGTTCACAGCAAACCTTTTCCCAACCTCCCGGGGCACTGGCTCCTCTGGTTTCATGTGCTAAAGTGACCCCTCAGTCTCTTCTTTCTCCCCTTCTCTTTCTGGCCACCTCCCCTTCTCAGTTCACTCTACCCTCATCCTGGGCTCCTGGCTGCTCTCCTGCACTCCCTCAGCTCCTGGCCCTGGTTCCTCACCCACGACCCCCCACCTGTCGCTCAGGACAGGTGGACCTCTCTCCTCCACCATCTGCAGCTGTACCCACTGTTCTCTCCGGAGTTACCCTCTGGATGTTCTAGGGCTGTACTCGTCCACCTGACTCTGGCATTCAGGAGCAACCTGGGAGGGATCTGCAGGGAGGAAGGGTGTGCTGAGGGGGCTGTGACAAGGGGGCCTCTGGTTTCAGGGAGCAGCCTGAGCAAGGCCCTGGGGAGGAAGAGAATCCCAGTAGGACTGGAAGGTGTGATGGGCCTTAAGGTTGCACAATGGTAACTCTGGATCTGGAAGGACCTTCATGTCTGAGGTACACTCCACTTCCCTGACTGTGAGAGCCGCAAGTCTGAGTCTGTTTCATTTGGCACAGGGCAGGTCACAGAGTGGGCATCCAGTAACTGTCTACTGAAGAAATGGATGTCAGGAGAATGGACCAGCGTATACCTGAGTAACTCAGCAGGGCCCCATGGCAGGCCAGTGAGCAGACAGCCCAGTGTTCACCTATACTGCTGGCTCTGAGGGCTCCAGCAGGTGGGATGGGGAGGCTTCACTTCCTCTGGGTCCCTCATTTCTATTTGCAGTTTCCACCCACCTTGATCCACAGCTGGGTGGGATCATAGGCAGCTCTGGAAATACCCTCTGAGACGACACATCCCAGCCCCACTACATGAGATACTGTGGATCCTTCAGACTGTGATCCTGGCTTTCTCTGGAGAGCCAGTGTGGATTTCCTCTCCTGCACTATCTGCTCCATGAACAGGTGTTAAGGCTTAATGTGCTATCTCTTTCCAAAACATTTTAATTTTAAAGATGACTGCTGAACACATAGCATTTACACAGGAGAGGGGAAGAGAGACAGGAACCGGCCCGTATGGATTCCCTGTTAGGAACTAGCCACTGTGTAGTGCTCTTAGACTAATTTTTAATTTATTCCAGTGGCTCTGCCGCTATCCATCCAGCAATGACTTTTTGAGCACCTACTGTGTTCCAGACATGCTCTTGCCATAGGAAACAACAGAGAACGAAAGTGACAAAAATCCGTCCTGTCACATGACAGTGGAGAAGACAAGAAAAAGAACAAATGCTGGCACATCAGAAGGTGACGAGGAAAGTGATGCAGGACAGGAAGACGAGGAAGTGTAGGGCGGAGCTGGCGGAAGGAGCAGTCCAAGTAGAACAAGTGGCCAGGGAAGGCCTCACCGGGAAGGGACATGTATGCAAAGACTTAAAGAGGTTAGAGAAGGAGCTGTGGCCACATCAGGGAGAGACGATTCCAGGTCTAGAAACCACCTACGAAGGGAAAATTCCTGCAGCAGGACCGGGTAGGGTCTGTTCAGGGAACAGCCAGGAGACCAGTCTGGTAGGTAGAACACTGGGGCCACACTTTAAACACAGATAGAACTGGCTTTTCCTGTTAGCTCACTTGGTTACTTCATCTTGCTCAGGAGGTCAAGGTCACAGGTGTAGAATATATTGTTTTCCAGCAGAAGGCCTCTCACAAGGACAGAAGTGGTCACAAGAGAATGGATTAATTATCATAGATCTATCCTTGAAGCTGGTCTGGAGTCTGATTTCACTGCCAACTACCTGTCTACACTTACACGAATCACCCTTTCTGAGCCTCAATTTTCCCCTCTGCAAAATGGGGGATCTGTTTACTAATACCCCATGGGATTGGGCTACTGTATTGTGTGAAGCACTTTGCAAACTTGAGCTGCTGTAGAAAGTGTTAATTATGGTCATTATTATTCCATAAAAGTAACCCTGGGTCTATGTGCTGCTCTTGTTGAATCTCTAATGCCATTTTAGTCGACGAAGATAATTTCTTAGTTCTGTTTGCTACGTTGTAAGGACTATTTTTACTTCTGTGTTAGAGTAACCTTATTATTTTGGTCAGCCCCTCTGACCTTTGGCTGGATCTGTCAGGCCATTACCCAGACCTCAGATAATTCTACTATCCCACCCTCACCCCCACACCTCTTCTGCTTTTGTCTCTCGGCCTCACTGGAGAGAGTTGGGTGTCTGTGCCAGTGGCCTCTGTTACTGCATCGTACACTGGGACTCGACTGGGCTCTCAATGCTGCCAAGCAATTTTCATCTTTCAGTTAAGCCCTTGTTTGCTTCCTTGTGATGGGAGCTCCACCCTCCTCAAGTCCCCAGCTCCCCATCCCCTCCCCTTGTTCTCTGCAGTTGGCCTGTCTTCAGCTGTGCTAAGAGGAGCCGGCCCAACACCATGAGCTTCTTCTTGTCTAGAAATGTCTTACCCAGACCTCAGTTTCCCTTAGACTCTGCCCATTTCTTCTAGGGCCAGTGCCAGCACTATCTCCCTAGTGAAGGCCACATCACACTTTCTTTCTTTTTGCAGTGTTTTTTTTTTTTTTTTGGCTGGGGCTGGGTTTGAACCCGCCACCTCCGGCATATGGGGCCGGTGCCCTACTCCTTTGAACTACAGGCACCGCCCCATATCACACTTTCTATAGACATCATCAGAATGATCCCAAAAGATTTATGAATAAAGAAGTTGACTGCTGTACTGTTTATAAAGCACAAACTGGGAAGCTACTAAGCTGGGTGTGGTGGCTCATGCCTATAATTCTAGACTCTGGGAGGCCAAGGCTGGTGGATTGCTTGAGCTCAGGAGTTCAAGACCAGCCTGAGCAAGAGCGAGACCCCATCTCTACTAAAAATAGAAAAACGAGTCAGGCATTGTGGATGCCTGTAGACCCAGCTACTTGGGAGGCTAAGGCAAGAGGATCACTGGAGCTTAAGAGTCTGAGGCCATAATACTCTACCAACAGAGTGAGACTCTGCCTCAAAAAAAAAAAAAGTCCAACTGGGAAGCTACTATTTGTCTAACAAAAGGGAATTGGTTAAACTGATTATGGGACAACTGTGAGACAGCAAGGAAGGCTTTATAAACAGCACAGTACTGGAAGCAAAACAAAATCATCAACATCTGACACAAATATATGCACATGGGGAAAAAAGACTGGAAGGAAATACATAAAACTATACAGAAGTTATCTTCATGTGATGAGATTAGGAGGTAGTTTTACTTAATCTTGGTACTTTACTATATTCTAAAATTTTTACTGTAAATATATAGTACTTTTATAATTAGAACAAACTCCCCAAACATTAACAACACCATTTCCCTGTAGGAAAGCCGGATTCAGTTCCTCTGTTACCCCGTGAAATGCAGCCTTTCCCAGGGCGGTGCCCGGTTGACAGCTGCATGGTAACTCCCATTATTTGTAAGGACTAGAAGCGAAGAAAACCATAACCAATTAGCATTACAGTGGGAACTGAGGCGTGCAGAATGGAAATACCTCAACGGGAACATGTCATTACTAAATTTTTTTCCATCAGGGGACAGGTGTTTAGGGGAATGCGCTAAATTTCTTTTTATAAAGACTATGATTATTGCATTTTTCTGCCTCTGTTTTCATGGGAACTTATAACATGCGAAACAATTCAATAATTGATGTGGCATTCTAGGTCTTTTTTGTCTATTTAACTGAGGCCCTACTGTGTGCAGGAACTGGCAAGACAAAGGGTTATCTGCCAGTGGGTCTCAGCAGGGTGTGGTATGGTACCCCTCAGCAAGGGCTTTGGAGATGCTTGATTGTCAAAAGGACAGACGGGAAGGTTCTACCGATTTAGTGGTTTGGAGACCGGGGCTACTAGACACCCTACATATGGGACAGTCCTGTGTAACCAAGAATTAACCTACCCCAAATGCCAATACCCTAGCGCAGAAACATCGAACCAGTTGCTTAAGTGCAGAAGATGCAAGCTCAAATGCTCCTCAGCCTGCAGACCAAGCAAACGGGCTGCAGTGAAGCCAGAGCAGCTGTTTCTCAGCAGCAGCCAGCATGGCGATGCTGAAATTCAGAGATACGGGATCTCCTAGGCATTCCAGCAAAGCCAGGAATCTAGATGGTGATGCAAGATTTCCTGATTTTTAAAAAACACACAGTGTGCCAAAGAAAACACATGTAAGGGCCAGATTTGGCCTTCAGGTAGCCTATTTGCCGCCCTGCCTTAGGGAAAGACACAGTCCCAAAGTCTTCATGAAAGGAGTATAAAAGAGCAAGTTAATGTTCTAGAATGGACAACTCTGGGTTCATTATTTACAATCTCCAGCAAGTGAAAATCGTTTGAACCCCAATTTCCTACTCCATCAAATGGAAATAGTAGTAACACTCATTTGGTTTGGGATGAGATGCCCCTAGGGCCTGGCACATGGGAAATGCTTAAAGAAGCTGCCATTGTTATGCAGGACTTCACAGTCTAAGCATCTACTGTGTACAGCACTCTGTGCTAGGTGCTAAGGGCCTGTAAGTTAAGTATGAGAGGAAGGCTCTGGCCTGGAGGTGTTTTCATTCTAGTGAGAGGGGTAAACCCTGGACATAAATATTGTGACCTGGTCAGATATAAGAATACGGCTGACATCCGGCACTTGCTGCAGACAAGAGGTGGGTGCTCCTTGTGAAGGGGGGGAGGAGTGGAGGAAGCAAAGGCAAGAAGACAGATTATGAACTCATAACAACCTCCGAGCGCCTACCACACGCCAGGTACTCTGAGTACTCCAGGGCTGGTGAACACGTTCTTGGGCATCATACCTACCGCAGACAAGACAGGAGGCTGGAAAGTTCCCCTGAACCAGGCCATGGGGGTGCAGACCGCCATGCAGAGCATGAATATTTAATTTGTTGGCAAGAGAGTGGAGACAAGGAAGTGACCTGTATGGACAGTGATCTGGGGTGGAGCACAGGACGGGGCAGAAGTGAAGATGAGGACAGCAGACTTATGGGTAGACCAGGGGCCTGGGAATGGGTGAGAAGCACAGAGAAGGATGCTTTACCAGGCCTCTGGATGGACTGAATTTGGGTGTGGTGGGGGATGCTGTCCATGGCTGCCTGGGGGATGATTTTATACTCTTTCTTGCTCATCCATCTCCTGGCTTTCTCTCTCCACCCTTCTCTAGCACGTTCGATCCCTACTGTCTTGGTTTTCTCTACTGACTATTCCTCATGCTTATAAATGCCTCTCTTTAGATATTTTTGAAATTTTTGGAACCAATTTTTCTGGCTAATTTGTGGTTATTTCCCAATCTCTCCGGAAAATCTGTACCCATCTCCTCCTCCTTCTGCCTTTCTAGAACACAGATCACTGCTAGAGTTATTTGGGAACAGCAAAGCTTCCAGAGTTTTGACCTATCTAGGCTGGCTGATATGAAGTCCCATATGGCGCATGAAGGAAGGGCGAGCTTAGCAAATGCTGTGAAACAGTATTTTCAGGGGGAAATTGTTAATCCACTAAAAGAACAAACTGTCTCCGTGCGGTCCAACAACATCCATTTACATTCCATCAGGCAAAATGGTGTTTACACATGAGGCACATCTATTTTTAACAGTAGACCAGGCACATCTCTCTTCTAAGGAAGATTTTGTTAGCTGTGATTCTGATTGATTCCATAGGTTGAAGAGTAATAGATATTGCGCTGAGGATGTTTGATGCCTAAGATTCTTCAGACCAAAACCTGAATTGGTCCAAACCAATGCATCTTTAGCATAGAAGATTCTGTGAATAACTCTCTCCGCTCCCACCCTGACTCTCAGTGCCTGGGATTCACTCCTCCCACAGATAACTGTTCTATAGTGATTGTGGGGGTGGGGGCACACAACCTAAGTAAAATGCCCTCATGTTCATATTTCCATGAGGAAAATGAACAAATATTAGTCTATGGTGGCTGGCACCTTGCCAGAGGGTGCACAGGAAGGGCACACCCTAATGAGTGAAAAGGGGGCAAAGCCTGACTAAAGGGAGGGGAGAGAATCTCTCCAGGTTGCATCCCCAGAAGAGTCCTGCTAGTTCTTTTCCTGAGCAGAACAACCTATACCGTCCTTCTGAGTCCCTGGCCCTCTTCCCAGGTCTGACCCCACCACTAAAGCAGATGTGGGTGGACAGCTGGGAGACTTGCAGCAATAGAGAATTATTAGACAACAGGCCACGCTGACCAAAGCTTTACTAGGCTGCCTTGTAGATGGCAAGTTCCCTGTTCCCAAAGGTGACTGTCACAAGCCCAACAGCAAGAGCACCAGGATTCCGCTACAGCTGCCTCCCTGGGGAAACACTTAGCAGGCCTTTCCTCCATCTTCTGGGTCTTTCTATAAAAAATGTGTCCATGGTGTGAACTGAGCACCAGATATAGGCTAACGGTCCCGTGGTTATCTGGACTCATGATCTGGCACAAGTCAGTTCTCATCAGTCAAATGAGGGTTTGGGCTCAAAGCAGTCTGAATCGCTCCCCTGGTCCTCCCCAGGCTCCCACATTCTGTGATGACTATAGATGGTGGTTCAAAAGTGGGATGTTCCAAGTCTGACTCAGTCAAGAGGCTTGGAATCAGGAACTCAGCGGATGAGACAGGCAGCTGGAAGCATATCTGGTGGCTTTTCAAGAACCTGACTTAGTCCTGGGGTTCAGAACCTCTCAGCTTCCACCCTGAGCTTCCAGTGCCTGGGGAGTTCCCTGCTGAGCTCCGGGGTCCTGTAATCAAATGCAAACTAGGTTTTTATGCACCACAGGGTGGGAGGTGGGATTTGCTGACAACCCTGGGAGCGCCTGGCAGAGGCCCTGGGGACTGATGGCCCCGTGGGGGGAGGTCAGGAGAGAAAGGATAACAGAAAAGGGAGCGAGCTGAGGAAGGGTCTGAGGCCTGGGCAGCCTCCACGTAATTGCTGGTGTGCCCTGCTCCCGCACTGGGTAGGGAGAAACCCCAGGATGGGACCCCCACCCTGTGTGTCACTGATCACACCTCTGGCCTTGTAGGCCCTGCAGCGCTCTGTGCTAATCCACAATTCTCCAGGCCAAGAGCCTAGAGACATCTGTTCTGTCTCTCTCACTCCTCCCCAGACCCCAAGAAGTCAGGACCCACACTAGGGGTGGGGGCCTGATGTGAGCACGACTTGGAGAAGAGGGAGACACGGAGAGCAGCAGAGCACCTCAACCCAGCTCCAACAGAGTAAACCAAACTGCTCTCCTCCCACCCCCAGCCGCCCTGCAATCCTTTCCAATCAGGGAGTCTAAAATTACCATATTCACAGTATCTGTAGCCCAGCCAAGCACTAAACAAGATGAATAGCAATGACGCACAAGCCGAGTGGGAGCCTGAGCAGAAGTATGCAGCAGGGCTGGGCAGGGCTGGGCAGGGCTGGGCACTGGGGCGGGGGAGCCACAGGGGACAGCGAGGATGTCCTGGGCAGGGGTCCTGAGGTATGTGATTCACCTGGCACTGAGAGGGGCACTGAGAGAGGGACAGGGGAGGAAGCCTTGGTATGTCATCCTTCTAGAACAGCAGTTCTCAACGTGTGGGTCGCGACCCACAGGAACTGGATTAAAGGGCCACGGCTTTAGGAAGGTTGAGAACCACTGTTCTAGAAAGAAGAGAGAAAGCAGTTAACAGAAAGAATATGGGAGTATGCTGCCAGCTTTGGAAGCTTCTCTCCTTCCCTTCCTCCTCCCTTGCCTAACCTCTGCTGAAGGAAACCACTGCCGCCTCTGAGACAGGGTCTCTGGCACTATGTTTCCTTGGGGAGGGGGGCTTTTCCAGCGGGGAGGTCTTGTGGGTTCCCTTTTCAAGCAGCCTTTTCCAGGGAGTCTCTGGTCAACCCACACAGACTACATGACTCCATTATTAAAAAGGGCCCGAAGCTCTGGGAGAGACTGAGACGGGGAATGATGGGGAATGTGCTCTGCGTCAGGGAAGAGAGCACCCCAATGCTATTGTCCCACCAGGGGGTTCTTTCTCTGAGAGGAAAGTTGCCTGGGAAAAGAGAGTGAAAAGACCCATGAGCAGGGAAAGAGAGATAGGGAAGGAGACTGGGAAGGAAGCTGGGCTTGCTGACACCAGCCCCATTTCTCCTGCCTCCAAGTTCGCTGTGGATTCTGTGGGGCTCCGGGGTGCTGAGGTGTGGGCAGGACTCCTGGACGCCAGCACTCCTGCGGTCAGCCTAGGCAGCTCCACTCTGAGCTGTCTCGTGGACTGGCTTCTCTTTAAGTTTTCATCTCCCTTTCACAAAATTTTTAGTGACTAAAATAAATATAGGAATGACCGCCTTGCACTGGTAGATAGGCAGTGGCAGGTAGCACCTTGGTGGCTGGAAGGACGGCAGAATAAGGGGACTGTAGAGACAGCTTGTAGGTGGCAGAGGGTGCTGAGGAAGGAGGATGGTCTTGAGGTCACGTCAAGATCTGCACTGATGAGTGAGTGACTCAGCCTCCGGAAGAGAACGCCTCCCTGAGAACATTAGAGCCAGAAGTCTCCTACAATTCTCTTGTTGGAACCTGAACCCAGAACCTGAGATGTGGACCATTGGTCAACCACCTGTCTTGTCCATGAGAGCTGCTCCTGCTTGGGAGCCATGAAAGATGATTTGCTGGTGTTTGTGTTGTGGCAGCTCCCAAAATGTTTCCAAGCTGACATCCTCAAACAGACCATTCAGCACATAACTAACTCTGGCCCCTCCCGCAGGGAGTGCCAGGAGGAGAACATTCTGATAAACTGCACAAATGCATTTCTTCTTTTCTCAGATGTCTTCTGCTCTTAGCCCAGAATTGCCAAGAGCTCCCCATCACCACTCACATGGAAAGAGCTGGGTGGAGCCAGTCACCCCAGATGACAGCTCTGGTGTCCACTGACTGCTGCTCTGTCCTAGGTGGGCTCAGACGGTGCCTCCCCCTGGCTCTTTCTTCCCTCCCTCCGGTCGAATGGTGTTTCTACAGGATTAGGCTTCTGTTGTCTCTTCCAACTCTGTATGTTCTCCTTGAGTGGCTTAGCCTTGACTGGCTGGCTTCACTTACCACCAAAAACCTGTGACCTCAGCCCTGACCCTCTTCCTGAATTGCCCACACATATCTCCAGCTGTCTACTGGACATCTCCAGCTGAACCTTGTACGGCTGTCTCACCTCGCACACGTCCAAAACTGATCTCATCATCTGCGTGCCCCTGCTTCCCACAGCAAACCCCTTCAGGTTCCTCCTCTGTCTTTGTCTCTCAGTCAGCGATCTCATCAGCCACACAGACATCTAAATGAAAACCTAACGTCACTGTTGAACCCTCCCTTTCATTGAGCTCTGTTAATGCTAACTCTGTTGAGTCCCCAAATCCTTTCCTTTCCGTCTACGCCACCATTGCCCTGGACCAGGCTTTGAGCGCCTCTCTGCTGCTGCACATCCTTCCTGTGGGATCTCCAAACCGAAGACAACTGTCTAAACACAGATCTGATTATTCATTCAGTAAACATTTGCTGAAGGCCTACTATGTGCTAGTGCCCAGAATGGGGAATGCAATGGTGAATAGGACCAGTTCTTATGGGAAGCAATCACATCCCTGTCAGGGAACCAGACAGAAAACAAGCACAAAAAAATAAGGGAGTGGGGTGGATACCTGTGTTGTCACCTCGGAAAGACCTTGAGTCTCCTCATTACCTGTAGAGCAAAGTTCAGTTTGGCAAGTAAAACCCTTAACCAACATGGCCCCTACCTCCCTCCCCTGAACCCCCTACTCTGGGCTCCGTGTCCTGTTCATCTTTGAATACCAAACCCTTCATTACTGGAAGGTAACAAGCAGGATAGTAAGTATTTGGGGAAATCAATGTGATGGCTAGGGCTCTGTAGGCACAGCCTCTCCCCTTTCTCACACCTACTGTTTGGTGAAGCTTCTGTACAATGGCTCCTTCCCCTGGGTCTCTCACTCTGTTTCTGCTCCTGCTTCTTATGATACTGTCTTTTTTCTCCTAGACAGCTAAGACATTAAGGGCAAGGGCAGTCTTGTTCCATTTTGAAAAAATGCCTGGCACACAGCAGGTGCCTGAAATGTGCCAGTTGAACTGACTGTGAAAGGCATGAAGCAAAGGGAAGCGATTGCTGTCTTTTTAAAACTGTTTCCTGCAAATACTCCAACGTCCATAATATTTGGGTGGAAAAAAGAAGCATGAAGACATCATTGCCAAGTGCACAGCCAGAGGCGTATACCTCTTCTCGCTCAAGGAACAGCCCCAAGAGCCCAACTTTGTCACTGAATCTTTGCCTTTAAAAATATTTTTACACAACCAAAGCAGAGAAATATGAACCACATATGTGCTTATGAAATCTATTGCTCAAAGATATGCCCTTCTTCGTCTGAACAGAGACTAATCTTGATTCGAAGCTGGTTCTAGGGCTCAGATTAACCCTTCACATACTTTGTGAACAACCAACTCCATTTCATTGTAGCAACAGATTATTTATTTCTTTCCAAGACCTTAAATGAAACCTAACCCGTCTGCTGTTCCCACATCCCATTCCTGGAACTCCCTAATGGCTATTCCCTAAGACCAGAACTGAACACAGGGGTCTTCAGCAAATGTCTTCAGAATCCCTGCCTCCTTTGACAGGATGGGGGAGAAGGTGGACAGGTAACCAACCATAACAAATTTCAATTTAAAACATCTGATTAGAGGCAAAAATAAAAATAAGAGATAGACTCTGTGAATTATTTTAGGCTTGGTGCCTGCTCTCAGAAAGCACTGGGCATGTGCCAGTCTGTCTGGCTGCCCCGGATCATTGTTGACTCTTGTGAATTTCACACTTGGTCACTTAGTCTTTCTTTGTTTTTCCGATATCCCCAGAAAGCACCCCACCCCTGACCTGAGCATTTCATTAGCCCTATCTCCTCAGGGGCTATTTTTTTTTTTTTTTTGACAGTCTTATTTTATTCACTCTGGTTCAGTGTTGCCAACCCAACTATTCTCAGCCAAGCCTCCAAAGGAAATATGATCCTCTTGCTGTGTCAGATCATTTGGAAATAGATACGATTGGGTTGGAGTCACTCCATGCAGGGCTGTAAAATTGCTCTCTCCTTCTAAGTGGGTTGGGTTAAGCCCAAACTGAAGCAAGAGGTTTCCAAGGAATACAGAGCAGAGGACTATAGTAAGTGGTGGTGATTCAGTCAGTGGTCTCCTTGCCTCTGAGTCAGTATTAACCTTCCACCAACAGCAAATAGGTGTAGGTGACCTTCACGGTCAAACACAACAGCGAGGTCTTCAACTCTGGGGTTCCTGAAGCATTTTACAAGAGTAGCCAGGATGCAGGCTTGGTGTGAATCTCTTCATTCGAGCCAAGTTCTAGTCTAAATTTTTGTATTTCCAAGATAAACGATGGTTAGATAAATGGATTTTGGTATTTATGTATCTTGTGCGAAGTTGGCAGGGTCTACACTTTCATTGGACCAACCCCACGGAATACCATTGAAATTCTGACATACGTTTGTCCTTAGGGATACTTGGACTTTTAAACCAGATTAATTTATTCTTTGACTTAATTTTGCACTGTGTCATTTTGTCCTAATGACCTGAGAAGCTGTCTAGAACAATGAAAAGTCTTAGGTTAGGAATCAGAAGTCTCAGCTGCATCATTCATAGGACAAGTCATTTACCGTGTCTTGGACACCTTATCTACAAAATAGGAATTGTGCTATTTGCTTTGAAAACCATAAAGCACCATACAAATGGAGGGACTGGCCTCATGAGTGGGTAGGTGGTTGAAGATGTAGAACAAAACAACACAACATGGAAACGAACATGGTGGTCAGGTGAGCAGGACACTGACTCGCCTGTGAGAAGGCCTACTTCCAACTCAAGACAGATCCTTTAGTCTCATTAATTTTTATATAATCTTTTATTTTAGATAAATCTTGGAATAAACCATTTAATCTTGTATGCAGTGGAAGACTTTTTCTCCATTTTCCCACCAGGAATATAAGGGTAATTCTTGATATTCAACAATGTACTTTATTGAATGGCTTCTAGTCCCAGACTTCTAGTTTCCAGGGAAGAGGAATGAAAGTCTTTGACTTCAAGGCATTCAGTCCTTTGGGCAAGATGTGCTTGTAAACAGATAATCATGCAGAAAACGCTAGAAGGAGAGCAGTAGTAGAAGAGTGATAGGCTTTCTAGGTTAGGGGTTGGTGATTATAGCCCTAGGTCCAAATTCAGTCCACCATCTATTTTGTAAAATAAGTTTTGTTAGAACACAGATATGCTTATTTGTCTACGTATCGTCTGTGGCCATTTCTGCACTACAATGGGAGACCTGAGTAGTTTGCAGAGACAGTATGGTCTTTAAATCTTAAAATATTTACTATCTGGCCTTTTATAGAAAACTTGCTGATCTCTGGTCTGAGGGAATCAGAGCCTTCAACGATTTTACTTGGGTCAAAATAGAGAACTTTATTCTACTCTACCCTAGAAAGGCATTCTAGTAGGCTGAAACAGTAAGTACAAAGGAATAGAGTTATTAAACAATATTTCAAAATTTAAGAAGAATGGGAAGTCTCCTCGGTATAAAACAAAGAATGATGGGGGAGAAGGCTATAAAGATGGGCTGAGTTTGGATGGAGAAGGACCCTTTAAGTCAATGCTAATGAGTTTGAAATCCAATCTGTAGACCCTTGGTCTCCAAATGGGATGCAGGCCCCAGAGTTACATAAGATGACCCATTAGAACTCAGTCAAAAAGTATTAGAATTTTAACTTATTTTTACCTGAGAAATAAGGAGCTTGGCTTTATAATACTTAATATCCACACTGACAATGGGTTCCTCACTCCCCCATGGGCTCATGTCATGAATGGTTCATGAGATACTCGGTGGCAAGATTGGAAACTGCAGTGCAAGGGGGTGACAGTGGCATCCTCAGCTCCACTCCTCTGGGCTTTCACTGACATGTGAATCACCACAGTTTGTGTCTTCCTGCATTAGTGGGGTATGGATATTGTCTGATTTAACCTAACATATACAAAATGGACAAGTGGATTACAAACATTCCCGCATAGAAACAACGTATCAAAAACGTTAGTTGTCTAGGTATAAGCAAATAGTAAGAAAAGTAGCACTGATACTTCCCTTAGAACAAGTTCTCTTCAGCCTTGTTACAAACCAGAAACAATGATTAAGTATTCATTTGTGAGTAGAAGTCAAATAAAAAACTATTAGACATAAGAATTTACATTCGCCGTAATTTATACTGGATCTTGCCTGACGTAATTATTGTGCTTTGAGATATTAGCTGATGATAGTATGAAGTCATCACCATTAGCAAGTTATTTTAAGATACTGCTTACTCATCCTTATTTCAGCCTCTTAAAATCTTAATTTTGTGTATGTTTTATAATGTACATAATATATTAGTAAAGTAATATATGTATGTAATGTAAAAACTATGTATGTATGTTAGAAAATTGTTCACTGATTGAATGTTCGGTCCAAAACATTTGGAGATTACCTCTGTAGACACCAGAGAGCCCGTGGAAAGCTTGATAAAGGAAGATTTGAGATTAGGTTTGGTTTTGAGAAAGATCTTGCAGATGGCCATGCAAATGACAGACTGTTAAGAGAGTGGCCACTTCCAGCCATTTTAAAGTGCACGGAGATCTTGAAATGAATGGTGTAAATATTGAGAACCATTATTATAAATTCCACTTCTTTCTCTCAGAAATGAAAGAGGGCTCTAAAGGATTGCACTGACAATATGCTACAGGTAGCTGGCTGGGTGACATAAAGTTTCAGGGCAAATTTCAGAGAGGAGGAAACACTGTATGTCATTTAGACTCAACTTTTCCCTCTGACCTGTGTGTGTTTCCCAGGCCCCCCCCCCCAAAAAGTCTCTGCTCATAGGGACATAGCCATTGTTTCAGCCAGAGAAACCATTTCTCTCCCTAACAGGCATGATTAATTGATGCTGACATACAGACATATTCTATGAAGACTGTGCATATAGTTTGTGGCTTCTGGAAAGGACGAAGGCATTTCTTTTTGAAAGGGAGCCAGGTAGGCCATTAACCTATACCAACTAGCTTTTCTTAACCATCTCTTCCTTGCCACAAAGAACCCAGTTGCCAGAATTGAAGAACTTAATCTATACCCTGGCAAGCCTTCAAGAAAAGAGGAGCCCAGACTGAATGGAGCAGAGTAAGGGTCTGCAGAATGTCACTGGGGATACAGCCTGGGCTGTCCTGGTGAAGGCACTGGTACTGGTCTTGAGCCTAAACCCATCAAACCCGGCTTCCTTCTCTGTGCTCTTCGAAGGAGGATGTGCCTTTTTCCTTTCTGCCTATCCCTTTGAGAACTTGGAAGGGGAAAATGAACACAAAACCAAACTTTAGCAACAACAACCATATTTTATGTCCAAAGATGAAGCTGGGGGAGAAAAAAGCAGGCTGCACAACTCCACATCACCTGGCCCTACTCTGCAGCTAAATCTTTCCCCATGAGGATTCTCCATTCCAATGATGTCTGTTTCCTTTTCTCAAATACACCATCCAGTTCCACTCTTTGTTCCTGATTGAAATTCTACTCAACCTTGGAGGCTTCACAAGCCTTCAACTCTTCACAAAGCACCCCTCACTGCTCCTAAGCCCAGCCTCTCTTTCTTCTAGTAGCCGGAGGGTCACATTCCTTTAGGGTCCCTTATGTGTTTCTCTAATTGTTTCAGGTCCCCTCAACTGACTTTTTTAGGAGGATGTGTCATTACATATTTCCACAGCACCTAGAAGCCTGCTAAACCCAACCTTGTAAAAATGCAGTATTTGACCATCCTGCTGTAATACATGCTATATAGAGAGATGAGCGGTCAAGTTGGGAAATAAATGACTATCTCAGGTCTACATGAAGAGCAAGATCTCGGGAGGGTGGCTGAATAAGTCATTCGTAATGACTTTCACTGTTCATGGGGACCAGAACTTATCTCAATTGCCAAGGACTTCTGGCTGCATAGGCTCCCCAGTGAGCCCTGCAGTGTGCAGTGTGGTGTGGTCAGCAGTGAGCCCTGGGCTCCAGAGCCTCAAACGGGGTGCAAGGAACTCAGAATTCTCCTATGTGTGCCCTGAGCAGATCATTTGAATTCTCTAGATCTTGTATTCAAAACAAAACAAACAAATAAAAACCCAGGAGCAGGGTAGGAGTCACTCAGGTCCTGGAAGCATTTGGAAGGGGCTAAGCAGAGGAGATCTGTCCAGTGGCTTCTCCCGGTCCATGTTGCTTTGGGACAGCTGCTCAGGGTGGATGCCAGACATATTCTTATGAGGACACGTCCTGCCAGGATCATAGGGCCTAAAGGAAACTCTGACACAGAAGACAACCCTGACACTCTTACCGCCTTGGTGAAGAACAGCACATACAGGAGGCTTAGCCAACAGCAGCCTGCAGGATACGGGGCCCCTGTCAGAGACCGCAGTTTAGCATCCTTTCACCCAGATCAGGGAAAAAAGTCCCTCCTTTCTCACCCCTTCTCCAAAATTAAAACAATGAAAATCAGTTCTCATTATCTCGATAATTAAGTCCCATTCAGCTGGCTGACAGCGGCCAAAGAATGATTTTTCTGTGCTGCGCTGTGGCTGCCCTCCATGGCCCCATTCATGGGCCACTGTGTGCATTTAATCACCCTTAGCTGGGCCGAGCTAATGAAATGCTGGGGCCTTGCCCTGCCCTGACCCTGCTGCTATTTCTATCTGAGCTCAGCACGTCCTTTGCTTGACAGTTGCAACCGAACAAGCAGATTTTTCTCTCCCATCTATGGAGTGTAAAGAGCCTATTTTGGCAGGCTGTGGGGCTGGGGACCCCGCTGGAAGCCCAGTGAATGCCCCTGGAGGTTAACGTGCAAAGCTGTTTTCCAGACTTTGAGGCGGGTGGAGGAGGGGTGCTGGCGACTCAGAGGCGAGGAGCGCTATGGCCCCAGTAGAGGAAGGGCTGGGGGCTCTTCAGGGGCACAAGGGGAAGATGAACCTGGAAGGAGCAAGGGGCCATGCAGTGGGGCTAACTGATCGATCCTGTTGCAAACCTGAACAAAAGCTCTTTGTCAGTTATCAAAAATCTCCCTCCCTCACTGGGGTCAAAGTGAGAAAATCCATTCGGCTGGGTTTCCAGTTCGCATGGCATGGAGAAAGAGGGGATCCCTGCAGCGAAGGACTGCTCTCTTGAAGTTCCTAGCTTCTGTTTTAATAATTCATCAAGATTCGGAAGTTAGGGAAAAAGAAGCCAAAATTATAGACATTTTTTCTATATGAAAATTTAGAGATTTACATTTACCTAATGGGAGAAAAATCTTTCTTGGAGAGAAGAAGCAAAAACAATGTGTTAAATGGGCCAGCATGGTGGCTTCCTACAGAAAGGACTTAAATCAGGGGTGAAAAACTCAAATGCCCTCAGGGCCCAGAGAGGTCAGAGGTCACCCCAATGAGTGAAGGGCACAGGTGGGAACTGTGGGCAGAGCAGGCCGCTACCACTCAGCTTTAGCTCCTTTTTATCCTACAGGTTGGCGGGTCCTGAATTACATGATTTTCTGTGTTTTTTAAAAAGAGAAACCAGAACTCTCCATTTTTATATGAAATCTCCCAATTGTTAATGTTAGAAACTAATTCAAGATGTTAAAAAAACAGTGTGCTAGCCAAACAAAATACATCGGCATACTGCAAGCCCACCCCCAACACTTGCAGGGCCTGGGGCAAAAGCACAAATGGAGGCCCACATATCACATGTCTAAATATTTAAAAGGTATAAATCAAGCTCACCAACTCTTAAACAAAATACGTTCTGTCTGCCTACAAGGAAAAAAATATGCCTTCCTAAAGACCTGGGAGCCAGGTGTGAATTTGGGGTTCTGGGAGACCGTAGAGTTGCTCACAGAGATGGGCAGCAGTCGGTGTCCAGCCCCAGCCCTTTCCTTCCCATTCTCAGCTCCATCCTGCATTAGCAGGGGCCTTGTATAGCCTGCGGACTTCTCAGCCCATGAGCCAAGCTCTGTCTCCCCATCCCGAAAAATAGTCATGCCTTGGCAGTGCTTGGCCGTGCCTTGGGCTTAGAGACATATACATCAAAGGTGCAAACTACCCCTGGGAGGACAGATTCAAATAGACTTAGTGACATTCACAGGACTCTGGGGTCCTGGGATCCAGAGTGTGGTCTAGAAGGAGGAGCATGGACTCAGAGTGGTCATATCTTTTTGGCCCATGGGCCTGGAAGGAGCCAGAGTTAGGCCTTTTGTAGCATGGGGTCCAAGATAAAGTCTCTTCTTAGCAAGATCTAAGTGTGATAGTGGTCTCAATTGAGATCTCTAACTTTAATAATCAAATGTCTAGAAATAAAGAGGTCTTGGTTTATGGTCTGGTTTCATAACTAACTAGCTATGGACTTTGGGTAAAATGATAATCTTTTTTTGGTTTGTTTTCATAGAGGTTGGGTCTTGCTACCTTGTCCAGGCTGGTCTTGAACTTCCTGGCTCAAGTGATCCTGCTGCCTCAAAGTGCTGGGATTACAGGCATGAGCCACTGACTGTACCTGGCCCATAATATTGTGACAAATTAGTTTCTACATGAATAAAATAAGGACAAAATACCTCTATTAACCAATTCATTTAAGAAATAAAATGAGATTATATATGTGAAAATATTTTAAAAAGTAATAACTAAATAGAGAAATGAGAAGGATCATTAAGAAAAAACTGGTACAGAAACATATTTTATCAAAGGAAGCATATATATGAAGGTTTCGTTCAAATTATCTCATTTTAAAAAACTTTTAAGTCTCAAGGTATGGGCTAAGTCTAAAAGAACTGAAATGTAGTAATTTTCATCGAGGGCTTTTCCTCTTCCTAATAATTCCTTAGGGTGGTTCTGTGATCACACTGATCTTAAAAAAATATTGCAGACGTAAACAAACCAGAACAAAATAAAAAAAACCCTTATCTAGAGTAACCGCCTTAATTAACATTAAGGTAGACTATCTCTTGAAGGATACATGTGCTCTTATTGTGACAGTCATTCTAGAAATGTTGGGTCCCAATTTTTAATGAAAGAGAACAAGTAGGAAAAGTAGCAAAGGAAAAAAAAAAACTATTTGAAAAAGCAAGAAAACACTAAAATTTTCCATGAAAATCTAAATCAATAATAAGACAGGAATTTTATTTTGAAAGGCTTAAGGAAAAATAACTCCAAACTATAGAGGGAAAAGATTTTACAAAGAGTGACTTGGGCTACCAGGAAACGTTTATGTGACGGTAAATTTAAGAGTTCCTTCCAAAGGAATATTGCTTGATGAAGATGACCGTGTGGCAGCTGGCTGGTTGGTGCTGACTGATATCTTTCTGTTGAGACCACTCCAGGGCTGACTCGACAAGTATAGCTGGAGCGGAAATAAGGTTTTACAAAGTCTTAAATATCCACAGAAGGGTTAGGCATTATAGACGTCTGTTGTGTCAGATTTCCCCTTCCTAGCAACACTGATTTCCTTTGGAGGGATTATCTTATTATACCCATAGGTTAGAGTCTGTGGATATTGCTTGTAATCAGGAGGCTTTTGACTCAAGTTAGGCCAATCAGATGATGCTTCAATGGAAAGTGAATTTGAAAGGGGGCACAAAGCAATTGGCAACATTAGGATTTTCATTCCATCCAACTGGAGTCTCTTGACCAGATTTTCTGACCTTTGTTTGCTTCCTAGTTCCCGGAATCTTCTTGCTTTTACATATTTCTGAGATTGATTCTCCAGCCTTAATCTTATGGGTGCCCTGTAGCCTTCTTTTAAACTCCCTTTGCCTTATGTTAGCCAGAGATATTTCTGTTGCATGCACCCAAAGAACTTTAACAGATTTAGAAGCATCAGTACATTGTGGGTTACTGACCTTTGATTCAATGTACCAAGTGCTTGTCAAGACCTTTCACAAGCTCTGACCCCAGTGACCTTTATATCTCACTGAGGGATGATGACACAGAGGCTTAACACAGAAATAGTGGCTCTATCCCAGGCTTCCTCCACCCAGTTACACATATCCTTTTTTTTTTATCCCTTGGTTTTCCTGAAATGTTGAAATGTTCATTTACTTTTTCAACTTCATGGTATGAGCTGTTCCTAAAACAGCCAACAGAATCCTAGCACTTCAAAGGGCACTCCCAGAATGAGTTTGTAGTTGGATTCAGTATGACAGTGAGTCAGCCTGGTGATCCTAAGGCCTGTTGTAAGATCGATGCGTCAATATCACATGCTTAGAAATTAGCTTCCAACGCACCTGACTGCCCTTGAGAGAAGTTAGTGGAAAAAGGAGAAGGTTTGCCAGGTATCTGAGTGGGGATATGCAGGAACTAAAAATAACAAAGGGAGATGGGGAGATATGTGGCAGGAGGCGGGGCAAGGGTGGGGCCTGGTAGGGGTGAAGATACCGGGAAGGAAATGAAAGAGCCAGGAGCTGATACCAGAAAGTGCTGGCGTCACAGTGAGATGAGCAAGAGGAGGACATTAGGGGCAGCAAATGGCCTAGACTAGCTTTTTGACTAATTTTTGAACTTAGAATTAGTATTTATTGCTTAACTTTTAACTTGAGTTACCACTAGAGGTCCAGTCTCTTTGGTCATTTACCACCACCTGGGCTCTTCCTTTGAGATGGCATCTCTATACCATAGGAAGCAGGGTGATCTGGAGTTTAGGAACACAGAGGCTCTAGAGACAAATCACAGCTACAGTATGTTTGGATTTTGCCAGCTCCGTGGCCATAGGTAATGCACATAACCTCTCTGTTCCTCTGGGTTCTCATCTATAAAAATGGGGGTAACAATAATAATCCATATAAGGCACGCAATAGTGTCCCTGGCACATTAATGCTCAATAAATATTAGGTACTATTACTCAATCAAAAAATATTTATTGAGCAGTGTTCCAGGCACTGTCTTAGTCCTTGGGATTTATCAGTGAACAGAATAGACAAATGGCTCTGTCCTCATGGAGCTGACATTCTAGTGGGGGTGGAAGTGGGAGGAGAGACCTGGTCAGTGTTGTTATTACTATTCGACACAATCTCCACCCACTGCACTGGGCTTCCTGGAGCTCTTCCTTGAACATGCTGTTTATCTTTGTGCCTGAACCCATGTGGCTTTCCCTATAGCTTCCGAAAGCGGGGTTGCCTTTTTCTCCTTGTCACATATCTCCGAGCGTGAGGATGGGGATGTTGGCTTCCTTGCTTCCTCTGCTGCAAACCCCTTCTTCTCCTTTGCAAACCACAGCTATTTGGATGTTCCCTCCCTCACACTATCTAACCCTTCTGCCACTCTGCTGCTGTCATCAACAACCTCTCTGTGACTCATGTACCGACTGAACACTCGAGCACATAACTCACCCTCCTCCCTCTCACCCTGCATTTGTCATCCTTCTTGATGACTTTCACATCCACGGTCTCTGAGTTCCTTGACCTCTTCATTTCCAAGGCTCTGTTCTTCCACGTTCCCCAGCCACATTAAATGGCCGTTGCCTAGCCTTCCCATAGCCACCTTTCAAGTCTGGATTTCAATTGTCATAGGCTAACCACCATTTTCATCCTCCCATTTTTTGACTTCAATAAAATCTCCAAGAAGTCCACTTGTTTGTTTGTTTGCCTGTGTTTGTGCTCGGCTTTGTTTATTCTATTTATCATCTCTCATGTCCTTGTTTTTTTCTGTACCATGATCAATTCTATGGTCCATTATTATAAACCCTGCCATTCACCTTTTTGTCCTTCTCTCCTCATGTCAAATTTACCTAGTGAAATCCCCAGATATGGTTAAACCCACCTATTGGCTTAGGCTGTAATGACCCTGAAGCAATTTAAGATTAATAGAGAAAATAATTCAACAGAGTAGACTGATCACATTTTAAACCGTTGACTGCAATCTTCAAATGAGTAATCAACATTGCCCAGAAATGCTACATCTTTCCCCTAGTAAATTCAATTTAACTTTTCTAAGATCACTATTTCTTTTCCCTCAGACCTCCAATGATCATCCACTCTCAACTTATGATCTCATCTTACTTCTCATAGAGAAAACAGACATAATCAGACCAAAACTCCCTTATGCCCCCTCATTTCATCTGTGAAACTACTGGCACACATCTGTCTCCTATCCCATTGCAGTAGAGTAAGCATCAGTACTCCCATTGAGGGTAAATACTGCACTTCGGATCCCACCCTCTATTGATGTCTCAGGGACTTATTCCTGAGGTCCACCTCTTTTCTGCACCATCAACTTCTTACACTTAGATGGAGCTTTCTTGTCAGCATACATAGTACTTGGGTATCTCCCATGTTTAAAAACCCTCCTCTGATAGAACATTCTCCTCCAGCTACACCCTTGTTTTCTGCTCCCTTTCAATTAGTTTTATCTAGTGCCTACAGAATACTGTTGACTTTTGTATATTGATGTTATAGTCAGCAAACTTGCCGAACTGTCTTATTATTTATAATAATGTTCCTACACAGTGGATTTTCTGTGTAAACAATCTTACTCTCTTTAA
>NW_003852510.1:1916343-1920582 GCF_000181295.1 Otolemur garnettii
TTCCTTCCTTCCTTCCTTCCTTCTTTCCGAGATAGAGTCTGACTGTGCTGTGGTGTCATAGCTTTCAACAACCTCAAACTCTTGGGCTCAAGTGATCCTCTTGCCTCAGTCTCTGGAGTAGCTGGGACTACAGACACACACCTGGCTAGTTTTGTCAGTTTTAACAGAGATGGGGTCCTGCTCTTGATGACGCTGGTCTTAAACTCCTGAGCTCAAGCAATCTACCCACCTCTACCTCTCAAGAGTTTTAGGATTTCAGGTATGAGCCCCCGTGCATGGCAAAACCCGTACTTTCTGAAGCAGACTAGGGTTAGGAAATTTTTGAAGTTGTACAGGGTTTCATCCACAGACTTATCACTTACTAGCTGGAAGACTGGAGGCAACGTATCCAACTTGTCTGAGCCTCAGTTTTCTCATTTATTAACTAGCGAAGATACATATCTACCTTAAGAGATTAATGGGATAAAGTTTAAAACAGTGCCTGGCACCCAATAGATATAGAACATACAAGAATGAGTACATGTAGCATTTTGGAAGGTAAATGATTAGTCCCAAACAAACCCATATTTTCTAGAACATTTTTTTCACTCAATATAGGACCTTGACTCAGAAACTTTCTTATCCATCCTCCTCATGCCTCCTTCTGACACCTACTGGTCAAGATGTTTAGTAATACAAATTTGAACAAGCTGACCATGGGTTCTTACAAGAGATCAGGTAAACCTTTATTTATTTTGTCTATACGTTATGATTTATATCCAAATTTCAAAGTGTACTTGAGGTAGTTTAAAATAAAAGACACACATACAAAAATTTGGTTGAATAAGAAAGAGAAATTTGAAACCACAGGGGAGGAGAGGAAAATAATTATGCTCAAAACCTGAATTAATTGTTACTGTAATTGAGCATTAAATTTGTTCAAGGCTTCCTGGTAGCTAAAGGCAAAAAAGAGGAAATGTGATGGGTGACATAATTCTCAGTGGCTGAATTTTTTCTCTTGCACAGTTTAACAAGGTTATAATGGGCTAAAAACCATTTGGCGGGCCTTGCTCCATTTAGGCTGCATGTATTGAAGGGGAAGGGAGTCGTCACTGGGTGATGGTAGCATTTTTCCCATGGTTTGAGCAGAAAGCTGACAACTCTGGTTTTGAATGGCTTGGTGCAAATCTGACCAGGGCCAGCAAGCTGAAATCTAAGACTTTAAAAAACATATTTATATTTCAGGTAAAGAATGCATATTTATTTAAGAATTTAAGACTTTAAAAAAGTCTTATTTGTATTTCAGGTAAAGAATGCATATTTATTTAAGAAGATTTGGAAAACACAAAGGAGTATAAAGAAGAAAACACTAATATCTTATAATCCCATTGTCCAGAAGCAATCATTATTATTGAGTAAATTTCCTTCCAGGCTTCTTTCTGTGCATACTTATATTAGCTGACTATCTTGTAGTTTTTTCTAGATAGATGATTCTATAAATTAGGTGACCTTTGGCCCAAGTGGTTGTTATAGTTAATTAAAATAGCCACTGCTCCTCACATGTCGCACCCCCCTGCTGTGCTCCAGACGCTGTATCAGTGTATTACGCAGTTACAATCCTTCCAAGACCAACAAGCACAGGGAAGTCTCCCCTCTTTGCAGAGAGGTTATGTAATTTGTCTGAACCACACGGAGTGGGAGGAGGAGCAAACACACAGATCCTGGGTGTGTCTGTGCAGCACGCTGTCTTTCTCCAACAAAGTGCTGTTTTTCTGAGTCCTAGGCATGCCTCTGGTCCTTGCTGCTACACTGGGACTCCTGGAAGTGGGAGTCTCTGAATCTGACATAGGCCAGGTTGGTTTGTGGCCCCAAATGGGCAGCATGAAAAACAGAGAGATCATGTTCTTTTCCCCGTGCTCTCTCCTGTTCTCCCCGTCCCCTACACCAGTGTTTTTCAATGCTTTTTCTCTCCTGGCACATTTGAACCTATAGTTAAACTTCCACAGCATGCTTAATTATGTTGATCCAAAAAAAAAAAAAACCAGTAAAGAACATACTTACTGTGCTTTGAATGTCTTTTGAAAATAATTTAATTAAAGATCTTTAAAAATTTTTGCAGCACATCTAAGATCCTTTCACAGCACACTGGCTGAAAAACCAATGCCCTCCACACTCGAAGCAGCTAAATTATTTAGGCTCCCAGGTTAGCTCAGGCAGCTGTTCTGATGGTTTTGCTTTGATAAAATATTGTAATTCAAACCTCTTTCGTGGGAATCAAGTTAAGAAGAAAATCAAGGATTATACTATTATCCTGGCACTGAAAACAATTTGTGCTATTGTTTTCAGTCCCAGTGATACCGAAAAGCATGGAGATTTTTTTATTACTGTTATTATGACAAATTACATTGTTTATAATTGAAACTTTGTGTAGATATAACTTTCATCATTCCTGAGCTCTCATCTGCCCAGAAATTTCTCCCCTGGGCAAGTCACAGACCCAGCATCCTGCAGCAGTCCCCAGGCAGCCACTACAAGCCTGTTTTCCCTGCACAGACCCAGGCCACACTGTTGTCAGAGCAGGCCAGCTGCCACACCCAGAAGGGGCAGCTTGTTTTGAGTGGCCTCTGTCCAACCCAAGTAGTGCCCTGTGTGCCAGAGGCACCTCCTGGCTGAAAATGAGCTGTTTTTCTCCCTTCTCCATCACCATTTCTGACGACCTAGGAGCTAAGTCCCAAAGAACCAAGAGGCCTAAGTGTCTTCGTTGGCCTCTCGGTGAGCTGAGATTCATGGAGCACAGGCCTCCCATGCGGGGAGCTCTGCAGCAGCAGCTGGCCGGATTAGTCTGGGATGCCAGTGGGTGTGAGTCAGCAGTGAGGATGCCCTCTCCCCACGACACTTGCATAACTCTAAACACAGGCTTTGTTTTCCCCAACAATCACTCATCTGCCTGTGGCACACCACAGCCTGCTTCCTGAAGAATATGTTCGTGGGAAAAAAAAAAACAACAACTTTTAAAAGAAGATGTGCACACCTGAGCTCCCACACTGTGTGCAATGGTAGTTCATCTGAGCTGGGGAAGTATAACACAGTCAGGCATAGCTTGATGACAGGAATCTGTTCTGAGAAAGGCATTGGTGAGCTGTTCTCAAAACCACACAAACATCATGGATCTTAGGTGTGCCGTGAAAATTTTTAAAGGTCATTAATTATTTTCCAAAGAAGTTCAAAACACAGTAAGTATAATCTTCTCTTTACTTCCACAAATGTTGATGGTGTAGTCCACCACACACCTGGGTCATACCGTCATGCATGCATTCTGTCACTGACCAAAACATCATTAAGCAGGGTGAGACTGTACGTGGCCAGCCATGAAGAGCTGGTTTTCCTGATGTGCCAAATGCCCGAGGTTTGGGACCCACTTAATAATAACAAGAACAAAAACAACAATGAACGTTTTTCTAGCACCGAGCATGTGCCTGACAGCTCACTAAGCTCCTGACCATATATCAATCATGTCTTTCCCCCCATTTTACAGATAAGAACACGGAGGCACAATGAGCCCAGATAACTTTCCCAGAGTTGCAGAGCTGGTAAGAATATGCACCAGAACCCCAGGAATTCTAGTTTCTCAACCCAGCTTAAAAGTTTGACTTGGATGTTCCTATGAGAAAAATTATGGAAGATGAGAGAAAATCACAAATATTTTCTAGTGGATAAGTTCTCAAACCCAAAGATGGTTCAGGTTGGCTCCCAGTCCTTGGCATGTCATGGTTCTGCCATACTATTTCTATATTCCAGAGCTGGCTATCTGGAAGGGGAGAAATATCCCCAGAATCTGTGCTGGCCAGAAGTATTTGGCATTCGGGGGTGTGTGTGAAGAATAGGTCACAGTGATACTATAGGGTGTCAGGACCACACTGAGGAGAGGCCCCAGCATTGCTGCCCTTAATTTAGTGGAACATTAGAAAAGACCCTGGCCTGGGAAACTCTGATGGCTGAAATGCTCACATGTAAATGAGTCTTGGCCAAGAGGACAGTGAGAATTTCCAGATGGTCTTTGGGAAAATGTGGAGGTAGCCACCATGGTTTTCAACCCTTAGGTTATGAGACAGCTTCCTCTACGTCCTGTGATCTGAGGTTGAAAACCCTGAATTAATTTCTTTTTTCTTTTCTTTTCTTTCTTTCTTTCTTTCTTTCTTTCTTTCTTTCTTTCTTTCTTTCTTTCTTTCTTTCTTTCTTTCTTTCTTTCTTTCTTTCTTT
>NW_003852510.1:1920602-1943465 GCF_000181295.1 Otolemur garnettii
GAGACAGAGCCTCAAGCTGTCACCCTGGATACAGTGCCATGGCATCATAGCTCACAGCAACCTCCAATTCCTGGGCTTAAATGATTCTCTTGCCTCAGCCTCCCAAGTAGCTGGGACTACAGGCACCCCACCACAATGCTTGGCTATTTTTGTTGCAGCCATCATTGTTGTTTGGCGGGCTCAGGCTGGATTCGAACCCACCAGCTTGGGTATATGTGGCTGGTGCCTGAGCTGCTTGAGCCACAGGCGCCAAGCCATGAATTAATTTCTTATTGCTGCTATAACAAATTACTACAAATGTAGTGGCTTAAAGTAGCATGACTTTATTATCTTATAGTTCTAAAGGCCAAAGTTCTGACAGCTGTCTCACTAGGTTAAATAAGGGGTACACAGGGTGGTATTCCTCTCTAGAGGCTCTGGCAGTGATTTTTCAACTAGTATGCCATGCCACACTGGTGTGCAGTGATAGGATCTTAGATGTGCCATCAAAAATTTTAAAGATCATTAATTAAATTATTTTCCAAAGAAGTTCAAAACATAGTAAGTATATTTTTTCTTTAATCTTTTTTTTTTTTGAGCAACATAATTTAAGTATGCCATAGAAGTTTAACTATAGGTTCAAGTGTGCCGTGAGATAAAAAAGGTTGAAAAATACTGCTCAAGGGGAACACCCACTTCTTTTTGCCTTCCCAGCTTCTAGAGGCTGTCTACATTCCTTGTCTCATGGCCCTTTCCATTTCCAAAGCCGAAAGGCCCATGAGTCTTTCATACATGACATCACTTTAATACTGACTTTTTTTTTTTTTTTTGCCTCCCTTTCCTACATTTAAGAATGCTTGTGATTACTTTGGGCCCACCTATGTAATTCAGGATAATCTCTCTATTCTAAAGTCAACTGATTAGCAACCTTAATTCCATATTCATAAAACACATTCACGGGTTCTAGGAATTAAGATGTGGACACCTTAGGAAGGCCATTACCCTGCCTATCATAAACCCCAAATGGAAAAGCTCCCATCATGGGCATTCTTAACCCACTTGAGGGTCTGCTAAGGTGCTGATGGTGTCCGCTGCATACAGAGGGGCTACTGAGGGCCTGTGTCAGAGCAAAAGGTGGTAAATCATATAAATGCTTTTTAAGGAGTAGCAGAAGTACCCATCTTCTCAAGAAAACTCCCCAAATTGAACTCTAGAGCTGCAACATTTCTGTTCCCTGTCAGAACCTAAAACAAAACCAACCTGTGGGTTCAAATTATTGACACGGCAGCCTGGAATCCCCCTGAGCAGTGACCACCAGGGACAGTCTGTAACAGAATGTGAACATTCTTCACAGATAATTCAGTTCTAAAATCTCAACAGAAGGTGGCCAGGACATTCCTGCGTCATGTACTTTGGATCTGTTAGGCACAACTTTAAGCTAGTGTGAGCCCTGTACGGGGGTGGGGGTGGGGCAGGGGTGGGACGCAGAGTGAAGCGAGCTTCTATCTCTTGATCCTGAAACAGCCCTGTCAGGAGGGAATAGAGTGAGGTCCCAAGCCCCAGCCCAGGCAGCGTTTACTCTATTCACACAATTGTCTTTCACACTCTGCTCTGGTCATCTCTCCATTGTAGTCTGTCCAGCTTGAAAAAATTAAAATTAAAAATTTCAATATCCTTTTATTTTTGGTCTTGGAACCAATCTCCTGCATATACAGAGGAATATCCCCCCCACCAAAGCCATTTGTTGTAGCAAAAGGTAGACATCAAGGCCCGCTGTCAGGTGGGTAAGTGACTGGTAAATGGAGAACTGAGTACTTATGCCATGGCCAAGAGAAAGGTCCTTGACTCAGCTCGGGTTAGGGACATAAATAAGGCAGAGTCAGTTCTCTCTGAGTGCTTTGGTGTCCACTGTTTACCCTAATTCTAAACCAAACTCAAAAGGGAGCTTTCTAGACAGAACTGTGTTGCACTGACCATCAATCCAGTCCTATTAATTCAAATGGCCACCCAGACAGTCTGTCTCATGAACAACCTATCTTGGCCAAGTCCATTCTAATCTGGCTTTGACCTTCCATGCCCCAAATGCACTTCCCACTCTGTACTGGAGGCACAGTGTTGAATGTCATGGAGCTGTCCATAAGTTCTGTGAAGAAGGATGAGCTTCCCACCCTACCCCAGGGCTGCCAGTTGTCCTCTGACCTCACGTCTGCTGTTGTGATTTCCGCCATCATGGCACCCTGCCTCGAACCACCAGATTCCACCACTGAGCCTGGAAGACCTTCAGGGCTCAAGAACTTTAACTCCAAATGGTACATGGGCCACATAAATTCCTCAAATATGTACCCTAAAAATAAGAAGAGTCCCTGGGGATTCAGTTTATCTCACCAAGTTTCAGCTGAGGGAAAAACATTCTAATGGCAAGAAAGAAAAGCTGTCAGGGAACCGTTTTGCTCAACATCAAATGCATTCCAGGCCTTATCTAATCAGGGAGGCTTCTTCGCAGCTCATGCAGAGGCTCTTCCCGCAAATTGCTTCTGAGCCAGGGAGAGGGGCCTTGATTTTAAATGCAAAATAATGGTCTTTTGGCACAGGCAAAGTTGGTTGGCAGCTGTAGGTTTGGGGTGACCTCTGACCTGCTCCCATAGTTCCTCCCGAGTCCCACTGCACAAAACTAAGCCACCCTCAAATCCCAGGCTCTAATTGGCTCTGATTTGTTTTGCTTTTCTCTTCTACCCAGAGCTTCAAAAGGCACTTCGATAATTGTTTGAGGCATGAAAAAGGCAGGTTTCAGCTTTCCTAACTGGAATTGGAGGTAATTACTGTCTTCCACAGACGAGCTGGTACATGCTTCAAATCAGACGGCTCTGGGGTTGTTTTACAAAGTGTAGCTGGGCCTCCCAGTCAGGAGAGGCAGGATTATGGCGCCTTCCCCAGGCTCTGTTCCAGAGAGAGAAGCATTCAGATACCTCAGAAATGGTGAGGGAAGCTTCCATGTTCTTTTGTAGTTCCTTCAGTTCTACCCCAAAGGTTTGGCCTGAGAAGACTGTGCCTTCAGCCTTATCCTAGAAGTTTAAGATGCATTTTCTCTCTCCCAAGAGTCAGAAGCTGACATCCCACATAACTCCATCTTGTTTGTGATCAGCAACTACAGGGCTTGACCTGGGCTGTCCTCTCAAACCTCAGAACAGGGTCAGATTGAGCCAGGCCCAGTAAGAGCTGCCTCGGAGAACCAGAACTTTCTTTTTTCCTCCCAACCATAAGCAGCACTAAAAGGGATTCATTTTTGTACCCTCAGGACAGTAAACCCAAACATCGGCAGTCTCGGGTTTATACCCCACCCATATTCCCTTGAGTGTGGGACTGGGAGCAAGACCTTGTTTCAAATCCCAGCCCACTGACTGGTGCCCACAGCAGCTGGTGGGACACCAGTCTCACCCACAGTGAGAAGAGTGACTGACCCAACCTCATTGGGTTGCTGTGACATTTAATGAGGTTAACCCATGGAAAGTGGCATAGTAAGTGCTTAATAAATGTTAGCTATTGTAACTGCTGGAGGCAAGGCCATTGGTGCCGAAGGAACTGCTACGAAAATTCTGAAGATTTCCAAGGCTCTGAGGATTCAGAAATGAAGGAGGACAAGAAGCTGCTTTAGGAACAGTGCAGGGAACAGAATGTAGGACACCTTAGTGCGTCTGCCATCTCACGGGCAGGGCCGGAGGTATAACAGGGTGCCTGGCACCACACAGATTAGAGGGTTATCTTTACCTCTTTTCAGTAATATATGTCAAAGAGAACTAACTGGTCAACATTATTCATCCATCTGTGTGAACTGGTTTACTTGGCTTTGTCCAAACACCCATATGCTTTCAGAGCTCCAGGGGCAAAGAGCTTGAGTCTGAGTTAAGGACTGAGGAAGGAAGAGAAAGTAATCATTTAGAGTCACGAAGCATTGTCCCAGACAAGGGCAACTGTTTAAATTCTGAGAGCCCCAGTTCAACTCACCTTCTGACCTGCAGACCGCCCCGCCTGGCTCCTGGGGAATGGAGGGAGGAGTCAAATAGGTCCTGGAGGCCCTGCACTGCTTTTCTGATTTTTGTACTTTCACATTGCCCACTCCTAAAACACTGTTCGAAGACAACTTCCAGGACGGACACCTCTCTGTGAGCTCAACATGTGGGTGGCCCCGGCTGCAGGCCTCAGCCCCTGCCTGTCCTGCTACATACACTCCAGCCCTAACTGATCTCATCCAGGGGAAGGGCAAGGCGCCTCCCTGCCGCTGACTCCCAAATCAACTCCTCTCCTGATTCAGCTGTTCAGTTGCCTACTTGACATCACCCTTTCAAACACCCAGACAGAACTCTTAATGTCCCTTACTCCTCTCTCATGCCACCAGAACGTTCAAAACAAGAACCACATCAACAAAGTCTCCGTGTAAATGTTCTCACTGCGGAAAACATTTCAAGTCAACAGAAAGACCCTGCTCTTTATTAAACCCTGCTCTTTTCTTTCCTAGTCCTTAAGACAACGTACAATGACATTTATTTTTATGCTTATTTGTATAATGTCTCTTCCCCCAATAGACGGTAAACATCATGAGAATGAGATGAGGTTTATGTCTCTTATTCTTCCCCATCCCCAGCCCGACACATAGTAGGTCCTCACTATGTATTTGCTGAATGAATGGCTTCAAAGAGGAACTTGGTCCTGGCATCAGGAAGAGAGTTTTGGAGCACCAAAAAGGCTGTATTACAAATGTAATACTTGAGATCACAGCTTGTTTTCCTGAAGTGTGCCATTTGACCTCTTCCTTCTCCTATTTGATGAAGTTTCATTTATAATAAAAGCCCTACACAGTCAGAACAAATGTACAGGGCATTAGCACATGACCATGAATTTAATGGACTGCTGCAAGCTTAAATGTCCAATATTAGGAGTGACTAAATTATATGCATAAACCGGTCACCTCTCAATTCTCCATTATAATGGACAATCCAATAGCCATTAATGTAATTGTTTATAATTTAATAGCCTATAATCCTGAAACCTTTACATGTGGATTTAGATTATGTTTCTGAATTTGTCTCAGGATATAGGGAGCTCTGATGGTTAGGAGTTCCTAGTATTCCAAGCCCATATGTCCAATGTCACTACCCCAGTTGCCTATTATGGACTTCTCTGGGTTCCAACTATACATAGAAAAAATACTGCACCGTGCTTGGGAGAAAAGTGCATTGGTTTTTTTGTTCCTAAATTTGTGGTCCAAACTCCAGCTCTTGCACTCACTGGCTCTGCCTTCAGGCTACCTAGCCTGGTCTTTGTTTTTTCCTTAATACCTATCTCCCATGACTGTTAGAAAACACAGTCAAATTCTCCGAAGAAATTAATCTAAACCACTCCCTGAGGCAGGTGCAAAACAAGTCTAAAGCAGAGCCCTCCTCCTTGCAAACTTTCTGTTTCAAATCTGGGGGAAGAAAGATTTCTCTCTTGTTTCCTTCTCTTTTTCTTTCTTTCGTGAAGGACCTCCTCCTACAGCTCAGTGGGATAAAGTCAACAAGATCCTTGCTTTACAAATCATGCCTGATTGTGAAATCTCCTGATAATGTCTATACAAATCTGAAAGAAAAATACCGTCCTCAGTAATCTGATATGGAAAACTGATTGTGAACTTTCCCTGGGCTGTACCAGCCCCGCCAGTGGTGCAAGTCGTGGTGACTTTCTTCACGTTGGTGCACACATCTGGGCATTTTCTCATGCTGTCAGGGGTCAGAGTCTCAAAGCTGGAAAGTGAAGACATCCTGAGATCCAAGGCAGAACCAATCATGTTGTCAGTGGGTAGCTGGGACCCCAGAGTTCCCACCTCCTTTTCCTGTCATGAAGTTTATATCTCAAGGGAAAACAGCTGTCCGTTCTCAGGCCAACTGGGACTGAAGCCAGTTGTTCCTTCCAGATGCCAGAGCCAGATGCACACCTACTCTTCTCTCTACTCCCTAAGCCTGAAGTTTCAAACTTTATTGAACTTATTAATAACCTTAGGGACGTGCTAAAAAAGCATTCCCCAGGCTCTACTTCCAGAAAATCTGATTGAGGTTTGTCAGAATCTGCATGTTATATAATAACACCCCTAACCCATTACATCTCTCTTGTAGAATTTCTCTAGGAAATTCTAATGTGACTGGTCTGAAAATCACAGTTCAAGTGACAATAGCTTCAGTAGAGGCACTGGTGTGCTGGTAAATGCCTAACAACCACAACCAGCTCTGCAGGGGGGAAACCCTGGATTACAGCTGGCTGGTTTCTGTGGTATGAATATTCCCACCATGGTCAATTCAAGCCACCAACATGACATCATGAATGCAAAGTTGGGAAAAGGTGTGTGTAATCAATTCTTAAAAGCTCATGGCAATTGGTTCCAGCACACACTGGGTGGAAGCCCCTGGATCCCCCTGAATCTGGGCTTGGACATAGATGGGCCTCTGTTCAGCCCAGGATATCACATCCCCTAGGGATTTCCCCCCTAAATCTTTAGTTCTTTAAATGGTGTGTTTTAATGACTAGTTTCCAGAGACATTGGTGGGTTGGGGGGGGTGTTCCAAATCAGAGAGAGAGGAAGAGGGGAGAGAAAGAACTCCAGGAAAGAAAAGGCACTTGGTGTACGATGCCAGCCTCGGCGATACTGCTAACCTTGTTCTGCCAGCTTTCAGCAGGGAAGGGCTTTTCAAACACCTGCCTCTGCCTTCATTTGATAAGCTTTCTGGTCAACTCACATGAACCTGATCCTGCTGACCTGGGGAAGGATGAAAAGGCTGAGTGTCGGGGACCTGAGGGGATGAAAGGGGATGGCGGAGGTCTGTAGGGGGGTCATATGACCCAGGGTCGCCATCAGCTTAAGGCCTCCCCTTTGTCTCTCTGCTCTGGCCCCGTGTTTGAAGGTTTCGGTGATTTCCTCCCACCCCCGACTAGGCGAACAGATGTGGAAAGGTCTCCGGTTCCCAGGGCTCAGGACACAGCCGCCTGTTGTTTTCCGCCTTCACTGGGGCCCGCAACCACAGGCAGAACAGTGACATGGTCACTCACCAAAGAGCTGAGCTCAGGCAGGTGTGGGGCTCCAGCCCACTCCACATTTCTGCAGTGAGAGCATGTGTAAGCCTAATGGAACGAGAATGAAACACAGCCAGATCCCCACCCTGTCTTCCTCTAAGTCCACTACACAGGGATTCTGAGACACTTTAGTGGAGGGAAGGTCTTTAGTTCTTCCACAGTGACAAAATGCTCACATGGCCATGGCTATCTGAACAAATGCAGCCGTCTGGGCCTGCTGCTCTCGTCCTGCGTGGTGGGGCCGCCAGCACGAGAGCTTTGCCCACTTCTAGACTGGAGCTGGAAGGAGCCCTGCTGCTCTGAAAAGAATGTCTCTGGCAGTCCACTGAGCCTTCACTGCCCATCGGACGAAGGCGGGGAGAAGAGTTCCAAAGGAAGGGGTGCAGGTCTTAGAGTCCCTATTTCTTTATTCAACCTCCATAGTCTGAAGAATTCCTCAGAGTCTGGCTTCCTCACTGCCATCCATACACCTTTTTTATACCTTTTATTTGTGGGACAAATAAAAACATAAAGATTACCCTAATCTCCCTTAAAGAAACAACCTGTCTCATGTCTAGTCCAAGAATAAGCTGATGTCTAATAATATGTCTTCTAGCTTATGCAACACCTGGAGGCCATTCCAGTTTTGCATGTAGACCTGGTACATGCTCATCTTAGCACCTAGGAATGCCACAGGTTGTGGGAGGCAGACAGGATCAATTCCTCACAGACCTTCCAACTCAGGGTAAGGTGCCCAGTCAGGGGAATGTCTACATGACTATCCCTGTATGGGGAAATCAGCAGTGCAGGCAGCTGAGACCATCAACTAGTAGCTTAGCTAGAGAAGCCGAGATGTCTGTCTGAGGAGATGAGTGTGCTCTCCCCCCTCTCTTCCCATTGTACCATTACCTGGCCACTTCAGATGTTCTATTACCCTATTGTCCTTGATTACCCTTTACCAACCTTCCTATAGGACAGGCTATAATCTGTCCCCTCTCATTCTTAACCTTGAGTGCTGACTGCTGCCTGCTGTGCATCCTTGATCGGATACTCTGTTATGTACCCAACAAAAAGACTCTGGGAAACAGGATGGGTACTGCACTGTTCTCATGCTGCCACCAGGCACGTGGAACAGTGTATGCCCCTCTAGGCTTCCAGTTGTATGCACTAAGTTTAATGCAAGTTTCTTTTTCTTTCCTCAGCCCCATCTACCTTGCTGGCCAGTATCCCAGGTTGGGGTCCTTTAGATGCCCAACAACAAGGAATAGAATGGCATTCATTTCCTCAAAGAAGTGGCTCTCAAAGTGAGATCTATGGACCCCAGGGATCCCTGAGACCTTGTCAAGGTATGTTATTTGCCTTCACCACTGTGTTGACATTTGGGGTGAAATTGCTGGCAGCCATGGTACTCTTCACTGCTACAAACTCTTGGGGGAAAGAAAAACAGAAGCCAGTTTCACTTAAGCAGTTATTTTATAAAACATTGCCCAAAGTGCACTTTTGAATATTTTTGACTATTTTGTGTGACAACCTGGAAAAGAAGTATGGAGTCCTGTTGTGCATCCTAACGCATGGCAGTTGTCTTGAGGAAAGACCCTTGTATGAGTAAACTGAGTTGTGAGCTAAACTAGCCACTTCCATGAACACAGTGCTCAAAGAGATCAAATAACCATGGTTATTCAGACTTAGTTACTTGACAGACATTTTCTCCAAAAGAAATAAACTGAACTTGTCATGTCAAGAAAGACAATAATTGACCGTGTGTGTATTTACTGCCAAAATAGAAGCTTTAAGTGAAAATTAGAATTTTTAAAAATCTGTGCCTGCCACAGTGAACTTAAAGCCTTTCCAACACTTAATGGAAGTTTTTGATGAGGTCAATGGTGATATTAACAAATATGAATTTTCAGTTCTCATCCTGACATCAAATTCAGAAGATCTGCACAGCTCAGTGAAGCAATATTTTCCAAATGTCCCATGAGTAGTATTACAAAATCATGCATGGGCAAAAGATCTATTCACAGTGCAAGCCAGACCAAATGGATTTTAAAATAACTGAGTACAAAAAGTTCATTGATATAGTTTCATATTCCACGTTGCAACAAACCTTAAATAATCTACCATTTGTGGAGTTTTGGTAGAATGTCAAAGACGAATATCCACAGTTATCTGAAAAGGATATTAGAATATTCCTCCCTTTTCCAATAACATATCTATGTGAGGCTAGGTTTCCTTCACATACTTCAACCAAAACAACATTATCACAGCGGACTTAATGCAGAAGTAGATGTGAGAATCCAGCTATCTTCCATTAAGCTAGACATCGAAGCGATTTGCAAAAATGCAAAACATTGTCACTCTTCCCAGTAAATTGTGAGGGTTTTTTTGGAAAACAGTTATTTTTACAATAAAATATTATGTTACTTGATCTTGTAATTGAATTAATAAATTCATGCATTTTAATGAATCACTAAACATTAATTTATTCATATTGATGAGTAAATAGTAATGAACTAACAAACTTTCTTTCTGTTTTAATTTTCAATATGGTAAAATATTTAATTATCTATTACTACCTAGCAAAGTATCCCCAAACCTAATGGCTTAAAACAACAATAATCATCTTTTATCTCTCAAGGTTGCTATGGGTCAGGAATTCAGGAGTGGTGTGGCTGCACAGTTCTGGTTCAGGATGTCTTATGAAGTCTCTGGTTCAGGGTCTCTCATGAAGTTGTAGTCATCTACAACCTCTACTTGACTGGGGCTGAAGGCTCTACCTTCAAGGTAGCACCCTCACCAGCCTGGCCAGTTGTTGCTGGCTTTTGACATGAGTCCTTGGTTCCTCTCCATGTAGACCAGTCCCCCGTGTACTCAAAACACAGGGACTGGTTTTCCCAGAGTGAACAGAAGAGCTCAAGTAGGAACCAGTGATCCCTTTAATGACTTAGCCTTTGAAATCACACTCTGCCACTTCCGCCCTCTTCTATTTGTCACACAGACCAGCTCTGATTCAAGAGAATACACAGGGGGTCAATGCTAGGTTATAAGGATCTTTGGGGGCTATCCCAGAGCTTTAAGAGCACAGGCTCTATCAATAGATTTAACCCACATGAACAAAGGCTCTTTGAGGTCATCACTGAAAATATAAGGGAGTCCTTATGGCCAAAACATTTGAAAGCTCCTAATAAATGAATTGGTCCATATCTCTAAAAAGTCTTTGCTTGCTACCTATCTGTCTGTCTGTCTATATTTTTGGCCTGTTGCTCATAGTTATACCATCCTTTAGGCAACTTCATCCTCATCCTCTACAAGCTATGCTACTTCTGAATCTGAGTTTACTGAAGACTCCCTTATGCATTTTAGCATTCCCCATGACTTTAGCTTGTTGGAATTTTTGGCATTGCAATGCTTGGGGCTTGCTTTAGCTCCACTGGTTCTCAGATTAGGCTCCCTGAATATTCATGTCTTCAAGAGGGGTTATAAGTGGGCAAAGAAGAGCAGCTCTCAGCCAGGGGCTTGTAGGCACTGGAGAGGGAGTGGTGAACTAAATAGACTGAAGTCCCTGCCTACAGGGAGCTTATGATTCTAGAAGAGAGAAGAAAGAGCAATAGTGAACATAACAAGCTAGCAAGTTATATACAGCCTGTTAGAAAGTGAAGTAAGTGTTACGTTCAGAATTACTGCAGGACAGGTGGCAGGAGGGAGGCCAGTCAGTGGGAGGTGTTAGGAGAGTATGGCAGTTCAGGTGCTGCTGGCTTAGACCAGGGAGTTGCCAGTGAGTGTGGTGAGAGCTGGTTTGATTCCAGATAGATTTTAAAGGTAGAATCAATAGAATGCCCCCGTAGCTTGGAAGTGGGGTATAAGAGAAAGAGGTATTAATTCCATGGATTTGGGCCTCAACAGCTAGAAGGTTGGAGTTGCCATCCCTTGAGAAGAGAAAATTGCAGATGGAGTAATTTGAAGGGGTGGATATTTATAAAGCATCCCTGAGTTTTCTGTAAAACCTCAGCAGCACCTGCTTTGTAGGTCCCAGCCTCGCCTCACAGGGAGCAAAGGTCCTAGAGGCCAGGTCAGGCCTGCCTGCTGCCTGCATTGTAGAAAACAGGCAAGAAAATCACTCACTATATGTCATTTTATTTAAGGGAGTGCAAGAATGTTGTTCTTGAGCCTCTCTTTTTCTTTGTCTTTCTTATCGGAAATGAAAGGAAAACAGCCAGTGGAGATAAGATCTCAGGTCTAGAAATCCTAGCAGGTAATTTGGGAGTTGAAAACAAATCTCTCCTGAAATGCATTCAGCAGGTGAAGGGGATTCCAGCTTCAACTCTTAAACCACACCTTATCCTGGCCTGGCAAACAACTTCCTTCTAGCCCCAGGCAAATCCCAACTCCCACCTGCCAAATGCCTACAGTGTAAACAACAAAATGCAGTGGAAAAAGGAAGACTGATTGGAGACCGAGATACTGAAAAGGCTATTTGAGGGCCTCTTTCTGAGAGCTGCATCCATAGAATTGGGGTCCTGGGCTGGGGGACCTGGGGCATGACTTCTTTTGTAGCATCAGAGAAGGGTAAATATCTGACTCATTACAGAGGTCCTCAAACTTTTAAACAGGGGGCCAGTTCACTGTCCCTTAGACTGTTGGAGGGCTGGACTGCGGGTCCCCGGACAAGTCGGCTGCTAAGCAGGACAGGCAGCGGTGGCAAAAACACCCTGTCGGGCCAGATAAATGTCCTAGGTGGGCCACATGTGGCCCGTGGGCCGTAGTTTGAGGATGCTTGCTGATTAGAACTTCAAACCACTAGCCTTGGCTAAATACTTTCAAGGGGCTAATATCTCCAGGATCCATCATCAAGCCATGCTATGTCCGTCATGCTTCCCGCTCAGGACAACAGGGCTGGAGTTTCCAAACTCTGGTCTACTTAAGTCAGTTGGGGGTTGTTGAGGAAGTTCCCATGAGTGAAGGGAGAACTGAGAAAAACAAGGCTCATGTTGTGCTCTGGGGAACGTGCTCAGCAGCCCTTACTATTCCCATTTGATATGTCAGAAAACTGAAGCTCAGAGAGGGTGACTGACTTGCCCTGCAGTAGTGAGCAGCAGAGCAGAGAGGGAGATTCGTTCAGCAAACCATGGTGACTCCCATTTGCTGAGCACCTGTAATGAGGTAGGCAAGGCCCCCGTGCTTTGTGTGTGTAAATGTGTACAGTTCTCATGGGTTACTTCCTTTTTAAAGAAGTGAAACTCTCTGACAGAGCTTCCTGCTCCAATGGAAACATTCTGTATCTGCTCTGTCCAGAACAATATGGTAGCTGCCGGCCTAGGTGGCCCTTGAGCACTTGGAATGTGGTAGGTGAGACCAAGGAGCTGAGATTTTTATTTCATTTCATTTCATTTTAAATTATTAAGTTGTGATAGCCACGTGTCTAGTGGCTACTTCATTGGCCGGTATAGTTCTAGACGATTCAGTAGCTTTTTCAAAACCTAGTGGAACAATGAGGTGAGGGTTATGTCTCTGGCTGACTGGGTCCACAGTCCGGGCCATCCCCTTTCTGCCCTGCCCCGCGAGGTGGCCTGCATTTTGCACAGTGAAAAAGGTCCTGGGAAGGAAACTGATCAGACACTATACAATCAGCTGCAAATAAAGCCAGACACCCTAAAGGTTGGTTCTGTATTTGAGCCTGCTCCTTCTGAGCGTGTCTGGAGGCCCCAGTGGGCAGCCACACAACCCGGCTGGGGGCTTGACACATTGCATCAGCAACTTCCAGAGCCCACCGTGTCCCAGCTGGCTGAGGGTTCTGTGACTCACAAGTTCCAACCCTGCTATTTAGACAGAAGCATTTTCTTTTTCTGTGCTTAAGACCAGTTGGTGGCAAGGTGGTGAGCTCTAGGCCCAGCCTCACACTGTTGAAACAGGCAGCTCTCAAAGTTTCCCTGGAGGCGCCGTCTGCTGCTGGGTGTCTGAATGCAGGTGTTTAACCCAAGCAGGCCTCTTGTGTTATCAGCCTCTCTCTAGCCTTTGAATGTTCACCCCTGCTGTGTCATTCCCTGCTCCAGAACCCCGAAGGACACCCCATGATACTAGAACAAACTCCAGAGTCACCATGTCCGTGGCTGGCATCCGTTACGTCCTGCAGTTGTAGGTCATTAGTTCTGACCCAGTCCCTGGCTTCCTTGCTGTCCCTGTCCCTGGTTTCTACACTTGCTATTCCTTTCACCCGGAATGTTCTTCCTGGATTGAACAGGGCTTATTCACTCTTCATTCGATCTCTGCCAAAATGTCACCTCTGCAGAGAGGTTTTCTGACCCGACAGTGTATAAAATAATGCACCCCTCACTGCTGTCTCTCACCCTGCTTGCTTTTCTCAAGGCTCTTATCATGAGTGTGTACGTCTTGTTGGTTGGTTTGCTTAATGTCACCCCCACTAAGGTGTACACAGGGTAAGAAGGAACATTGCCTTTTTAAAAATTTTGTATTTCCAGTTTCTAGAATGGAGTCTGCACGTAGGTGCTGAGTATTTGCTGGGTGAGCCTGGCTGAGTGCCTGCATGGCTGCTCACCTCGGCTGCAGGGGCGGGGGCAGAGGTAGGCCCAGGCTTGGCTCACCGCAGAGGTCAGCACTTCCGTGATTTGCATGCTGAACCATGAGAAACAAAGAGATTTGCTGGTTTAATTTCTTTTGCCCTGGGAAAGTTAAAGATCACAGATAATCCAAAACTCTGTGCCAAGTCCTCTGATTTATAATTGAGGAATTATCCACACAGAGGTAAACAAGAGCAAAGGACTGACAAGTGAACTGTAGGAGGAGAATGATAGGAAACAGACGCAGGGACCCATGCAATCCCTGCGCCTTCAGCTGGCCTGGGTTCCCGCCAGCCCTCGCTTATACTTGGATCCAGAAAATCCCTGCTGATTTTTACTCCCAGGACCCTTTGGGCCACACTGCCGAGCTGGCATTTGGGAGAGGGGGGTCACTGCAAGCAGGGGCAGCCTGGGTAAATCCTGTCCACTCATGATATCTTGCATGCATCTGAAAATACTGAGTGAATGAATGAGACTGTTGAGCTGAAGGGGACTGGTGGCCTTGTGAAGACTGGTATAGTCAAGCAAACCCTGGACTGAGAGTGAGGAGCCTGGGTCTGGACTCCCTGTGCTATAACTCCAGACATGCCCTGAGACCTCAGTTTCCCTAACTGTGCAATGAAAGCCTGGTCTAGCTGGACTCCAGTTCCCCTACCAGCTCCAATAGCCTCTCACCCTCAGAACGTGCCTTCCCATCTTTATTGTCTCTGCTTCTTACATGTGTGCTACCAAGAGCAAGGCCCATTTGGGCTAGAGAGCATCCATTGTTTTTAAGTACCAGAGGTTATTTAATAGCAATTCTCCCAGAATATTTTTCATGCCATCCATAGAAGAAGGTTCTGGAAGGCAGCCATCATCAAAATAAGAAGTAAAGCCAGGCTGGTGTTCTGTTTATCAGATTATACAGGCTTAACCAACATACCTGTCCTCGCTATGGTGATTCTGGGAGCTTGAGCCAGTTTCAGAGTGGTGAGAAGTCATCTCTGTGGCTTGTGGGATTTGGTACCTACTTCCCTTCTTTCCACAGTTCACAGCTATGGAGGCCCCATGAAGGCCCCGGTGGCCCTCTCCTCCCTCAGAGCCTCAGTGCAGCTGCTCCAGCCTCAGAGGAGATGTCCCTCACACAGGCTGGGAAGGCCCAGGTTTCCTCTGTCCACTTTAGCATTTGACTATAAGCTGCCTGTGAATCTGACCACTTTCTTCCACTCTGAGAAGTGTCCCAAAGCCCTAGTCCAGCAGAAGTCAGACTCCTCCACCTCTCCCCATTCTATCTATAGCCTGAGTTACCAGGAAGAATGAGAGACCTGACTGGCAGTCTGGGTGCAGGGTTCCAGACAAGCTGCAGCTGGACGATCTCTCTGGGCCTCAGTTTCCTCAGATGGGAGGGAGGCTGTGCCCTACCAGCCTTCAGAGTTTCCCCGGCCCCAAGCCAGAGCCGGCCCCTTTCCCATGAAGGAGCCATGGTAGGCACGTTATGTAACTTGTGTAAAGGGCAGGGGCTTTTCTTTTCTTTTCTTTTTAATGATCCTAGGTGCTCGAGGAAGAGAGGAACATTTTTATGGTCCCAGTAACCAAACAACATAATGAAAATCATGGCAACTATCAGCCTAATAAAACCCATGGCAAAAGCCTCCACATTCTCAAACAAGACCCTGGGAATTTAAAGCTCTCTGAAGCCTTAAGTGGCTTGGGCCTTGCTAAAGGCCTTGGGACGCCAGCTGATGGCTGATGAAAGGATTTTAACGCGCCACTGAAATTCTCTTTTCCAAAATAACCACTTTGAAAACTGTTAATTATAGACACACAACCAGCCCAAGCCCCCCAACAGCACCCGGGGCTTCTACCAGGGAGAGCTGGCTCCCAAGGCTGGCCACTGCCCTGCACGGCACATGCTTTGTGTCGGGGAAATTCGCTTTAGGAAGAGAATCCAAATGAATTAAAACCACATGGCCACTCCCCCACCCCCAGCTGCCCACTCCACCTCCCTCCTCTGGAGACAGAGGCCAGTTCAGTCTAATTTGGTCCAGTGTTTTTGTTTCCTAAAATCTGTCTTGGGCTCTGGGCCATTAATAGGTTGCAGCTGATTTTAATCTACAATGAATCAGAGACTTCACTTCTTTGGTTTTAAGGAGATTACAAATTGTGTGTCCCACAAACTTGGGATGGAGGGGAAAGGGTCTGGTTTGAGGGGGAAGGGAACAGATCCTGGAAGGCACAAAAACTGCTCTCCATAAAGTGATCTCTCCAAGCTGGGGTGGGGAGGGGAGGTAAAAGGAGGCAGGGTCTTGCTGCTGTGACCCAGCTGCAGGAACTCAGAGCCTGTCCTGTGTGAACAGAGCTAAAATCAAGGATCAGGACTTGCAGAGGCTACTCCCCTATCTTCAATAAATGAATTTCCCAAGTTATTGCCGGGTACCTCCCATATGCTAAGGCAGGGTTCAGCAAACAGCACACTGGTCAGGTCGGGCCTGCAACCTTGGTTGTAAATAAAGTTTCGCTAGAGCATAGCCAGGCCCATTTATTTCTGTATCATCTATGACTGCCTTAGCAGTTGTGGGGGAGACCCTGCAGCCCAGAAAACCAAAAATATGTACTATCTGCCCCTTTGGAGTAAAAGTTTGCTGACTGCTACACGAGGGAACTATACTATAATAAATCTATTGAGCAGGAGTTCCACTTACACGACCACAAAAGACAGATTTAGGATTTACTCAATTTCTACCTCATCCCAAAGTCTAGTTTAGTCTTTCTAAACATCACCCTTCAGGAAAAGTGTCTCTATGCTAATTTAACTAATGATAATAAAAAGCAATGCCAACAGTCATGCCTCTCACTTGAAGGTTCAAAGTATTTGCCCTGACAACCCCACACTCCCACTCCACAGGTGAAGAAACAGTCACTGAGATAAAGCAGCCCACTGAAGTTCACTCAAGAAACACCACAGTTAGGAAGGGCTGGGCCTGAGTTGTTGGATGACAGAAATGGAGGGAGCTGGGGTGTTCTAACATAACCCCTCCATTATGCATGTCACTCTGTCCACTCCACTGGGGTCCTGTACAATCCAGTGAGGGCTCAGGTCTGCATTGTCAAGGTAAATTAAAAAAGAAAAAAGTATCACTGAGCATCAGGGAGCAGTATAAGACCAGCCGGGCCAGGCCATACTCTCCCCTTGAAAGCCACCTTCATCTAATTATTTAGCTCCTGCAACCCCTGAAGACTGCTGACTACATTTCTAGTGAGCAGCATTGGCATCAGAGGCTCTTTACTCCAGGCTTCTTACACAGGGGGTTGCTTTTAGGGAAGGGCAAAGTCCCCCGGCTTTGCCCTCCCCAAGCACCCATGTGCCTGTCCATCACTGTACCTGCCATGGAATCATTGCTCATCAAAGGGACTCAGAAGTAGCCTTCAATCTGTCGGAGAACATGGCACCTCTGACTTCTGCCTCTCCATGAGCTCCCAGTGCATCCCCCGGCACCCTCTGATTCCCACGGCACCAAGGGCTGGGGTGTAACCCTCACAGCTTTGTTCTATCTAGACTTGGTCCCCTGGTCGGCTCCGGCTCTCTGTTCCATGGGACCCAATAGCCAGGAGATTTATGTCACTGCTTCCTTGAGTCCAGACTAGAGGAAGAGCAGAGACTTAGGACTCTGCTGAGAAGCATCGGGAACCTCATGAGTGTTCAGACATCTGACTTAACAAGGTCCTGAGCTGTGCTAAAGAGTGATACTGCCGCTCTACATCTCTGGCAGTGGCTTCACAGCCCTTGAATGGAATGGAATGGAATCCATCATGGCTAATCAGCAGTCACTGAGTGACTTTTACGAGCTGGGTGCCACTTGCATGAACAAACTGGTGAGACAGAAGTTAAGGCAGTCACCTGCCCGGGCTGTTCGGTGAGGAGGTCACCTGCCGAGGAGCTGGTCTGTAGAGCTCAGTTTCCTCCCATACTGAGGTGTTCAGAAATGTCCACCCACATGTACACCACTGAGGGGTTTGACCAAACTCCACGACTCCACCAAGGGCCGCCAGTCTCAGGACCCCCCGCAGTCTGGAGCCCTCACACAGGACAGAGCAGTTTAGTTGAGCTCTCTCCTGCGCTAGCAAACACAGCTGAGCCGGAAGAAAGCCAAGTCACAAAGCTCATAAACACTTCCTGGGGCTGGGCTCACAAAGTAAAGCTCGAAGTAGAGCAAGCCAGACACGTCTGAAAACCCACGAACACACACCTCGCCGCTCAGGCTGTCACTGGCTGGGCAGGCGGGGCCCGAATGGCCTTGGAGCAACAAAGGAAGAGAGATCTGCCTTCTCTCCTAAACATAATGGGTGTGAATTATGGATTTTTATTGAAAATTGATGTCATTTGTCCTTCAAGAGAACAGTTTCTCCATGGGCCGTGACCTCCGTGTGCTCTCCTTCCCCACCTGCTCACGGGATGCTCTCCCTCCACTCAGCCCTGGCTGTGGAGCTTTTGCTAGCAATCGCATGTTGTGTCCTGTAGAAACAAGGGCTGGTACCCAGTGCAGGAAATGAGCTTCACAAGCATTGAATGTGTACCAACCTGTGGTATAGGAGTTGCCAGAAATATTCTCATTTCTAACTGAGAATATTCATAGAATCTTGAAAGTTTCGGCTTCCCCTCCTGCACTTGCGTGTGGGCACCCACTGTGTGTGTATACCCAAACACAAAATTTCCCTCAATTTCCCCCCACACATGTCTATGGCAAGATTTGCCCATACACAGACTCACACCCACTCCCCAGATTTCCCCTTCTTCCCTCCAATATAGAAATGTGGGCACCTAGGCATGTGGCCCTCCCCCCACCCAGACACACACGGGACTTTCTGCCCCCTCAGCACACCCCAGCACGCAGGAACTGGGAAGCCAAGGATGTTTATATTCCCACATGTGCACACGTGTGTGTGTGTGTGCGTGCACACACATACCAGCTGGTTCCAACACAGCCGTGACAGGCCTGGGTCTGTTTGCCATTGTTTGTCCTGTGCCTCTAACAGGCGTCCAAGCAACCGAGAAGAGGTCATGAGAGGTTTGCCGTCCCATTTTGTAGCCTTTACTCCAAGCCTGAGTGTTGGGGAGGTGGCTTTTTAAAATCCTGTGTGGGCGGCAGGGTGGAAAGCAGAGACAAAGGCATTCCTTCCAATCCCTGACTGGGCTCCACTCGCTCACTAATGAGCACTGTTCTGGACTGTTCCGAGGAGTTCTTTGTTACCCTGTCTGAAACCAGGCTGGGAGGATGGAGGCTCAGCTAAAGAATTTCTGGAAGTCCCATCTCAAGGATCTGCTTCATCACCGCTATCCCTCTGATTATTCTAGGCCCAGGCTTCCTGGGGGCAAACTGTGTCCTCTGAAAGCCTGGGTGGGAGGCACCAGCCGCTCCAGCAAAGACTAATGTGGGTAGAAACGGAAGAAGAGAAATGGGCATTTTTCATGGGAGGGAAGTTTGATCCACAAGCAAAGATTGTTTATTGAAAAAAAAGAAAAGAAAAGAAAAGAAAAAGTGGTTTATAGAGGATTCTGCTCCCCAGCGCAGTTATGCAGTGAATGTTCTAAGGGCTCACTCAGCAACTGCAAAGTGAATACTGTCTTTGCATTGTCAATAAGACTGGCTAACACACAAGTTCATTTTACATTTCCAAGAACCACATGGACTTTGTGTGTCTAAGGCACTAAGAAGCCCTGGGTTCTTACTGTGTGGACTCGGCCAGCGGGAAGGTCTTCTTTTGCACCCTCCCTGCCACAGGTTACTCACAGCCTGCTCAGCTCTGTCTGCATCAGGCTGGTAAGCCCCACCCTGCCCCTCACCAGAAGAGCCCTTTCTTCCAAGGACTCCCCTTGTGAAGCTGTGCACTGACCAGCTTGTGAAGCTGTGCACTCCCCTTGTGAGGCTGTGCACTGGCCAGTGCCCAGTCCATCTTTCAAAGCACTGTTGGAACTTTTTTTCTGGAATGCTCTTTGGACCTGTTGTACAGGGGTCTGACAATTAAGTTCACAAATTCTTCCTAGAAAAAGTGCTTGGGAGGGTGGACTAGGCGTGGCTGCCCACGGGGAGTACATCAAAGGTGACCCTAGTGATAGTCAGTAATGAGGTACGCAGCACCTTTTCCAGGATGAGCTTGTGAACTGTCAGCCCTCATGCACCGTGTGCAGGCCATGGTGGAGGCTGATCCCTCGGTTCTGCTGCCTTCATTTCTAGACCTCTGGCTCTCTTTCCCTCCACACCACTCAGTGAAGGCCATGGTCTCACTTACTGAGTGAGGAAACAGCTGTAGCAACACCCCATACCGGTCCTGGAAGAGACACTGTGCTCCCAGATCAAGCCTGTACTCTGCTCACCTGGGGAGAAGTGCTGACGCTTTGGCTTTGGCATGGCTAGGGCCTCCCTGCCTACAAGAGGCACTGTCAACATGGATCAGCAGCTCGCCAAGGCCGTGGGGGAGGTGTGATTAGAGCCTGTAAACACCTCGGGCTGCCTAGATAAAAGACAACACCTTGAAGTTTTATTGTCTACCTACTCTGTTTTTTAAATTGTTCCAGCTCCCTTCTGTTTTTCTTTTTTTAATACTTAAACTTTATTAGGTATTAATTTCAAAAAAGGCCTCCTGGCACCTCAGAGCAGGATTTCATTTAGTGCCTCGGAGATTTTCTTTCTATGACCTGGACTCTCAAAAGACTCTCTCGGTCGGGGCGGAAGGGGCCTGTGTGTGTTTGGTAGCTCAGTTTGGTTCAATTTAGTAAATTGAACTGCTGACACCTTCCTAGCCCTGAGAGGCAGGGCAGGACTGGGGCTGTGAACTCAGAGCTAGGCTGCCCGAGGGTTGAATTCTAGCTTGACAGTTCCATATGGGCCCTTGGACAGCCTTGATCACCTCTCTGAATCTGTGTTTTATCACTTGTAAAATGAAGACAACCCCATCCTTCTCACTGGGCAAAGTAAGAAAAAGGCACCAATCTAGGGAGTGGTGGGCAAGAGCTGCTGTCTTAGCATTTGGCCCCTGGAGAAGTGGAGAGGGACCCTCTTCCTCAAGTCTGTTTCTCCTCCCTGAGGCCTTCTGTCTAGTCCTGGAGGCTTCCTCATCCCTTTTGGAGAGAGTGTCAGCTGGCTAAAGCGGAAATTTCTCATCTCGGTTTCCCCTAGTGCTCCTGGGCAACTTTATCCCCTTCCAGCCTCCCTCCAAACCCATCCCCAAGCAGGAGAAGAAAAGAGCTTTCCATTGTTTCTAGACAGAGCACACAAGGGAACTGGCTTGGCTTTGTTGCACCCGCTTCAGAAAAGATCCAACTGCAGGCCCCATGAAGTGTCAGTCCTCCAGAGGAGAGCTCCAGGCCCCGGGGAGGAGGGGGAGGCCAGGCAGGGTAGGCTGCAGCTGTCACAGAGGGGCCAGTGCAGCCAAGACCCACGCAGCTGTCCAAGGTAGAGTCTGTCACAGGTGCCCTCATCATGCTGGATCCCAACTGGAAGAGTCCCTAGGCCCTTCCCTGGTGGACACAGCTATCCTACGTGAGAGAACTGTGCTAAAGGCATGCACACAGGGTCCCGTCCCTCCCTAAGTGAGGATTCGTGCTGTCTCTCAGGTTCCCAGAGAAGACAGCGGATGCAAGAGAGCCCTGAATAGGCACTGCAGAGGTTAACACACTTTAAATTAAGCTTCCGATGTTTAGAAGAAGCCACGGTTCCCACAAATCCTCTGGAACACGGAGCTCTGAGGCGGAGGGTTCAGTCGTTTGTTCTTTCAGAAGTGTGCCTGGGAAGCCAGGAGTTATTTGTTTCGGAAAGGTAGGCGCTCATCAGGTGGGTGGTCTTTGCATTTTTTGTGTGCTTTGATTCCCTCCCTTTTCTTTCTGGGACCACTGAGGGGGTATTTTCCCTCCTCCCAGCAGGGCTCTGGGGGTTTGGCTGCAAATGCCTCTGTGCTGGGTTTTCCCACAGGCCCCTGCAAAGACAGCCCAGTTGCCTTCAGAAAGCCCCGGTGGCCCTGTGAGGGGGTTGGGGCTGCAGCTGTGCACCCCCTCCCTTCTGCCACCGGCTTTGATCAGTTTTTGTGGGGGCTGCCTGCAGTCTGACCTCCCATCTCCAGCATCTCTCAGGTGGAAAGTTCCGCTCAGCCTGTCTGTGGCTTCAAAGGCTGGCCCTCTGTTGGGCTGGGATGAGACTGATAATGGTTCTCATTTTGTTGTGTGATCTCCTAGCAGCCCCCATCTTTCAGTGGACAGCTTTGCTTGTTTGGTTGGGCTGCTCTGGCTGAACTCAAACCCCCTTTCTGGTTGAGGAAGCACATTGACGTCCTCTCCATCCCAGACAAAGATGCTGGGAACACTGCGGCCAGGCACCTGGTGACTCAGGATCTGGGCTGAGCAGAGCAGAGTTGATGAGGGGCAAAGAACTGCCGAAGCCTGTACATCTGAGGAGAGGCGCACTCAGGCCCGCAAAGCTGAGGGAGAGCAAGTGCTTTCTGCTCCAGCTCCTTGCAGGAGTCCCACGTGACAGCTGATGTCACACAGCGCCCCATGCCTGTGCCTGAGCCTGGTCTGGGTGTAGGAAAGGGCAGAAGTCCTGAAGTTAAGAACTTGAGCAACTAACTATTTTGAGAAGTAGGCACTAGACCAGCCAAACTGGGGAAGTTCCTGTTCTGGCCTATTATTTCTAACCGTTGGGGCCTTACAGGCTCGGTTCTCAACCGAACAGGTTAGCGACAGCTAGCTTGGTCGCTCCGGGGCCTGCTTCTAAATCCTGCCCTAAAGCTGCTGACCCTTTGTTTGGGCTTTCCAGCCTCAGTGGCCTGGGTAAAAGGACAAGGGCTGGACAGCTGAGGCGGCTGTAAGCGAGTTTGGGCAGGGGCCACAGCTGCAGCTTGTCGCTGTCCTGATGCGGCGGGGTTAGGCTGCAGTTGCCCTTCGGTTTCCTCATATTTAAAATAAGGGTGGCCAAGGGCAGCAGGAGCGGTCAGGAGAGCATCCTTCTTCCGCAGTCTGATAGCACAGTGCTCTTCCTTCCTTTTGATCATACTCAAAACAACTATTATAGAACAATAAGTCCAGGAGGAGGCCACAGGGGGGTTATTATGCTGTTGTCCTGTGGCAGAGCCTTGCCTGGCTTTATCTTGCATCAAGGTCTGCATGGGAGGAAATCTGGCAGGCCCAGTGCTTGTCTCCCTGTTGCTGACCTCCCTCCGACGCGGAATGCTGGGAGGACAGGGAAGGAGCTGCCACAATGGC